>NC_056729.1:231491096-231748596 GCF_019279795.1 Protopterus annectens | reverse complement strand
GGAATACAAATTTTTATGGACAATAAGTTACGCGCGGCTTTGATAATCCTTGCTACATGGATCTTCCAGTGACTATTATGGGCCATGGGAGTATGTCCTTTCCATTTCACTAGGAGATACTACACTATTTCTTTGAGTGGATGCTGCATCATGTGGAGATTTCTATGTGGATTCCAAAGGACCACAGAGGAAAACAACAACAATGTGCAGTTATTCTATGAAATAGCCAGTTTCACTGAGGTTCTAGGTGCCACCGAATGCACCCACATTACTGTCAAGGCCCTGCCTGATTTACATAGACAATCAGAAGGGTTTCCTCTCCATCAACTGCTAGATATTCTGAAGGACCCGTGATATTATATATAACACCTCTGTGTGCCACCCAGATAGTACATACAACTGCCACATGTGATGCAAGTTTGACATATATCAGTGATTTGCATGGGGTAACTTCCCACAGACACACTTTCTTGGCAGTTCTGGATATGACTGCAGGGCGCAAAGCATGCCTTTGATGTAATACATTATTATACTTTCACAGACCCAACATTGTGGAAGATGTGTTTGGACTGATGAAGACAGACTTCTGCTGCCTAGATTCCTCTGGTGGTGCACTGCAGTATATGCTGGACTCTTGTATTTTCTCTCTGTTTTCTGTGTGATGCATAACAGCATAGTATTATGCAAGCAGTTAAGTCAGGGGATTACTATTGAAGAAGCAGATATACTAGAACCAGTGGCAGAGGAGGTGTCAAGTGAGGAGCCAGAGGAAGAACTGTCTGCAAGGAAAGCCCATGCAAGGTAGAGACAGGTACAATATGCTGCAGCACTGGCAAATAGGCACCATCTGGTCCACATCAGTGGGCATGATTTGTCACAACAAGGTTGAAAAGTGATGCATCTAGTATTATATCCAGTCCAGGATATACACTGGATTGAGTGGCCATGCTGTGTGTCAGACAAAGCAGTTGTCTCCAACGCCCAGGTGAGAACTGCTCTCTCCAAAGCAAAAAACACAGCATCCATGGGACCGGATGATGTCCCCGGCTGTGTGCTCAATGAACTCAATGAGGAATTAAACCCGCAGTTAGGACAGCTGTTTAATCTTAGCCTCACCTCAGGATACATACCCAAGGAGTGGCGCATGGCGACTGTGGTCCCACTTCACAAGGGCGGTGCCTCCACCAACCCTGGAAATTACCATCCCATTAGCTTGACAAGCCTTATCTGCAAAGCCATGGAGAGGATCACAATGGAACTCATAAATAAAGACATAGGGAACTTGCAGACTTTGGATCCATCCCAGTTTGGCTTTGTCAAAGGCAGATCATGCCTTCTAAACTTGGTTGACTTTTTTGAGACAGTCACCAAGGCCATTGATGAGGGAAAGGCAGTCCATACAGCCTACCTTGACCTGGCAAAGGCCTTCGACACAATACCCCACTCAGGTATCATCGAAAAACTCATCAGCTTGAATGTAAACCCATACATCACAAGATGGGTTGCAAACTGGCTAAGTGACAGAACCCACAGGGTCAGAGTTGCTGGAGCCATGTCAGACTCAAAGCCTGTCACAAGTGGTGTCCCACAGGGCTCAGTCCTGGGTCCACTCTTGTTCGGCATCTACTTTTCTGAAGTACAAGCAAACACAGGAGGGTTATGGCTGACAAAGTTTGTAGATGACTGCAAACTGGGCGCCATAGTCGAAAACACATCTGACACAGATATCCTTCAGAAGGGCCTCACAGAAACGGATAACTGGTGCCAGAGCCATGGCCTAAAGTTAAATGCCAAGAAATGCATAGTCATACCCTTCGGGAAAAACAAGGTTACCCCTAGCTACCATATAGGTGGCAATCCACTGAGCACAGAAGAAGTCATCAGGGATCTGGGGACCCAGGTTGACAGTAGCCTTTCGTTTGACACTCATGTTGCTAAAGTAGTTAGGAAAACCTTCTACATTGCCCACCTGATCATGAAGGGATTCACATCTAGATCAAGGGAGGTCATCATCCCCCTGTACTCATCACTCATTAGACCTATGATTGAGTACAATGCCCCATTCAGAATGTATCTGACCCGACACCTGCAGCAGCTGGAAAATCCCCAAAAGTTCCTCACCAAAAGGATGAAGGGTCTCAAAAATATGTCTTATGCTGCCCGACTGAAAGAGCTCCAGCTCTATTCAGTCTCATACCGCTTGCTCAGAGGTGACCTGTGCCTGACATATAAGGCCATGTCAAACCCTGATTTGATGAATATGCTTCACCTCAAAAAATCTAGATCCCTTAGAACCACAAGGGCGGGAGACTTAAACCTTGACACGGTTATTAATAGAACGTGCTGGAGGGACAGATTCATCACCCAGAGACTCCCTATGCTGTGGAACAAAATCCCGGTACATGTGAGGCAGAGCACCTCACTGGCCTTGTTCAAGAGGAATCTTGACCAATGGATGGGGGATCGCAGATATACCCCAGGGATTACTTCAGTGTCACTGCTAGACAGAGGCACAGCAAAATAATAGGCATAGTTTTATTCAAACTAAAGGGGTGGCGAAAGCCAAATAACTATGGGCTAGGCTTATAAATGCCCTTGGGCAGATAGCCTAGTATGAACCTATGAACCTATGAACCTATAAACAAGTGTGGAATGGCACAGTGACATAAATCAGCAATGACCAATGAAATGAAAAAGCCTGAACTAAGTATATGGAAGGGAGTGTGCAATATGGTTAGGAGATTGGTGGAACTTTACTCTACTGGCTAGAAGTGGGTTACCACTTTCCAAGTGGGGAAGTTGTCCAGCTGTATTGGTACTTGATCAAAATGTGTTCCAGTGGATACAGCTCCAGTAGACGTGGTGTACTTTTTGTATATGTATGATGGCTGCTTTCTATCCTCAGGAGGGAATGATGCAGACCATGAAAATCCCTGACAATGGATGTATCCCCTCTAAGAAATATCACTGGTACCAACAACTGCTGACAAGAATAAAAACAAACCATGAGTCCATGACCACTGGTTGTACCATATACCTGAACACTAGTTACCCAACATCTTTATGGGTGGCCATGCCATTCTACAACAGGCATATTACGGGTGGATGTTATGGAGGTATGGAGGATGGCACAGTACCTGACCTTGACCCACCTGCACTGCAGTGTATGGTTATAGAAGGCACATCTTTTGGAACAATGTTGTCCCTCCCATGTGGAGACAGACTGCCTTCTGTTATCAGTGTGAAAAGACGTGCCTGTAGAACATGTCAACCAAGTGGGCTATACCCTTACTCCATAGACTACTCAGTACAGGTTTTGCCTCTTCCATGGTAGTTATGGCATCTGCCTATGACTCAGTAACAGCCTTAGAACATGCATTGAGCAATTCCCATTATGACACTCATTTCAGGCAAATACCAAGTACGATTGTGATGATAATGTCCATGGGCTTGCAATACCGAAATACCTCTTACCATGCTCTTTGCCATACATATCCTTACCACAGCAGCTGTGAAGTAGTCCTTCCTTTAGCAAACCAAGAAAAATACAGTTTTCTCACTATTTTTGCACCAATCAATAATGCAATGAGCATCATAATGTCCACAGCTGCTTATATATATATATATATATATATATATATATATATATATATATATATATATATAGTGGTTTCAAGACTTTTAGCATCGCTGTTATGCCAGTGAGGCAATTTAGGGTAAACATCTGTGAATCATGGAGTTAACATACTGTATTCCATCCACAGACTGCTCATACTGCGCATACCAAAGTGTTTGCATTGAAAACTGCAACATTTTCTGCACAAGCATGGGCTGGTCCATGACATGTACCAGAGTGGGAATTTTTTAAGCAGTCTTGTGGCCTCATGGGCATTTTACCATGGTTGTGGCGCAGTACCCCTAGGGCACTGCGGAACACCTATGGACACCAACATAGTTTGTAAAGAGCTGATGCATTTACATCAGTGTGTGCCCCACCATTAGCATTATATGGTGCCATTGTAGCTCAGTTGTCCTGCCCTGCCCTACCCTGCTGTTTGCCAGTGTACATCACGTGGCACCCACAATGTGCATCAGTGCAAATCTGATATTATTTTCCTTTGAGTAGCAATCTGAGATAGGATCATGACTCTGAAGGTGGTGCACCTGGCATGGCTCCTGTATGGTGCAGGAAAGAAACTAAAATCTTGTTTTTCTTCCTGCATAGAGATCACTAGAATTACCTGCTGGGGCACAGCTGTGAGGGCCTCTAGTACAAAGTGGATGCCTGGCTCTGCATTAATAGGATGATGTGTACTGCCACACATTGCTAGCTCTGGTGAGAAGTACCAGCAAAGACAGTGTGACCTAAAGAGGTACCACTATGACCTTCTTATTCAGTTTAAAATGGAGGACAGAGACAGAGACAGAGTTCTTCAGGAAGTATTAGTGGCTTGCGGTTGCTTATATAAAGGTTGTAGTTATTGTTCAACTTTATACTAGACTTAGGGTTCAAGGATATATGTCATTTTGTGTTCTCTTTTTTTCAGATATTCATAAAATAGAGGACAATATGTTGACTTGGCAGAGGCAGCAATCGGGACTCTCTAGACACCAGAGTATGTATATGTCACTGATGTTATAACAGTATATTTACTAGATACTCATTTCATTGTCCATGTTTGCATTGCTGCTAATTATTTTAATCACTGCATCTAGGCTTGCTTTTTACAGTATTATGTGTCTTGCTCCTTTTCAATACAGGTTGAACCATTGTACTATCCATCCTTCCACCAAGGACTCAATCACATGGTGTGTAGTTGCTTACTGGGTTGACAGTAGGTGTTGCACCCTCATCCCAGGTGTCTTCATCTACTTTGGACCTATATGGCTACCATCTCTCAGTGCCACGTCTACTATCCCAGCTATTATTACATGCATTCGGGTCATTCTGCTATGCTTTACTATAATACTGGTCATTCCAGCTTCCCTGCCTATGGCAGAGACTGCTGGCACACCATGGGCATGAATTTGACACACCGTTAGATGACACTTTGTGGAGGCTGACCATTTCTTGGTGTGCAATTACCAATAGGTTATAGAGTCCCATAAATATTACTTTTGGACATTTTTAGCTGTGTCTACATGGCATGACTATACAGGGCACTGCCTGATAGGCCATGTCTGCAGCCTTATGCTACACTCCTGTGGGGTAGACACTTTAGGCTCATAGGGTTGCTCTGTCCAGAAAAACTGCACCTTGTGATAACACTGTTTCAACTCATGCTCTGTATACATGCTCTACACACAGGAGAGTGGTTAAGTTACATTTAGTGTTGACCCTTTTGGCACACATAATGAAGTAGTACATTTTATGTGTCCTCTGTAATATTCTTTTTGTTTGTCACCATTGCACACTTAACTGGATTTTGCTTCTGCAAGAACTATACAGCCATCTAATGCTATTATGTGTGTTCATCTACTTTCTTCTTATACTTTTTGCCTCTTCTGTGCATCCATTTCCTTCTCCTTAATAAGATAAAATTGACTTTGATAGGCTAGCTAATGGCTGTAAAGCAAAGAACTATGTCATTGTGCTTGTGTTCACTTATCATTAGCAGCACACTACATGAACATTATTGGGCTTACAAAGTCACGGCACCTCCGTGTGTTGGGATATTGCAAGACCTATTGAGTTTTTGCTAGTGAATTCCTTCCTTATTCTGACCCTATTGAGTAAAGTTACACCTACTACTTGGTTAATCACCATAAAGCTGTTTTAAGCTATTTTATCCAAAACCACAATGGATGACCAACAAACTAGTGACAGCAATAATTTAAAGAAAGACAACTCACACACATTAAATGACCCTGTGTGCTAGAATTCTGCAATATAGTTAATTAAATTCTACATTTTTTTGTATAGTCTGTTTGAGAATGTGTTTATATTGGCAGTATTCAATATTCCTACTGAAAATTGGGTAGAGTTATATGCTATTAGGTATTCAGATCTTATACTAATAAAGATGTGTAGATTGTTGGCTGGATGTTATTACTTTTCAAGGGTCTTTGTACCTATTTTCAATGTCTGCATGTTGAGAGGTATGCTATTGTATCTTATGAAGTGATTAACATTTACTTTAATGCTACACTATTGTGATTTACAGGAATCTATGCAGGAATGTATGTAGAGCTGGCAAAAAAAAAAAAAAACATGAAAGCAAACATTTTTGAATTATTTGCTTTAATAGTCATGATACATCAACATAAAACTGAACATCATACTTAAAATACTTTGGAATTGTTTATGAAAACTGAATACCTATATTACACACACACACACACACACACACACACACACACACACACACACACACACACACACACACACACACACACACAAACACACACTCACAAAACCAGTTTAGCACAGAGAGAGATGGCAGAAAATTTATAATGAATTGACAAGAACCATCAAAAATATTCATAAAAATCAGGGGTTGAGCAAAATTCTGGTCATGTTGTAAGGAAGGTGAAATGTACTTCCACAGGGCTTGAGCTGCAGCATGAAAACAAGAATCCTTTAGAAAACAAAGTCAGCACTGTTGCCAGTGTTGTTTCTGTTAAAAAGGAGGTTTAAAGCCTTTGAAGTCAGTGAGGATATTCTGAGGTACATATTTCAGGCATCTTCTCTCTGCAGCTCTTTTTTCATTCAATACCAGAAGGACAGGGGGCTTCTCTATAATGATCTGTAAGGCAACATCCCTAACCCACAAGTAAAATAAAATTTACTTTTAATTTTTCAGCCTGTTAACAAGCATCATGTTGCTGGCACTTTGAAAAAGAATATTAAGGTTATACATTGTTAGTGGGTTGGCGACCCCTAACCGGGAAAAGCCGAAAGACACAACACAACAACATGGTCAGTGGGTATGACATAATGCACATTGTAGGAGAGAATACAATGGTTAGTTAATATTTGTTTTCCTTACTTGAAACATAAGGAAATAATTTAATCTTATTTGTAGTTATTGTTATTCTTTGCTTGGCAGATAAAAAATATACTTTATTAACAGAAGAAAAAAAATTCAGTTATTCTGTTCTTTACTATGCATATAAAATACATATTATAAATTTTATTGATGAACATTTAATAATGACAATTTACTGGCTGGTGAAAGGATGGAGTGGTGTTGCTACTTGAATTCATAGCCAAGTCTGAGCAGTGTATGTGTGACAGCCATTGGAATGAAAGTTTAGCGGTCAGGGTTAGGAGTAACTGGTGGAATTTATAGACCAACTTTGGGAATAAATTTAAGGAGCAAGAGGCAGTCTTTGACTATGTGAGTAACTGGGTAATTTAAAACACGAGACAATCAAAAAATTTAGATTCAGAGAGTTTCTGAGGAATTTAGCGCTAGTGAGTAGTTGGGGAGTTGGGTGCTTGTTTGTTTGTTTATTTACTTACTTATTTGAATTTGAATTTAACTGGGTTGGAGCACTGATCAACACTAACCAATTCATGTCTTATTGCAGGAAGAACAGAAACAAAAACAATTACATATATCAGCAAGCTAGAACAGCAAACTGCAAGGAATATAGATATGACAAAAGACAGACACAACAGTAGCGCATTATCAAGACGCATGTTAGAAGCAGTAAGATGCACATTCTGTACATATGCATGGATGCACTTGAACATGCAGTTATGCCCAGTACTGGGAGAAGCTCAGGCTCCCATGTGATCCTGGATTAGATACTGAATTGAGCAGGCCATCAGAGATTGATTGAGTGAGAGAGAGAACGAGTGAATGATGGATGGATAAAGGATGGAGAAGGAAAATTTCAGCAGCAGCATCTGCAGCCAGAATCATTAAAAATCAAATAAAATGTCTTCCCTTTTTAAACAGGAAAAGAGGTGAAAGCAGTATGAAAATCAAATATTGATAAACCTCTGAAACAATTGCACTGTATAACCTATCAAAAAACAGAAAAAAGTATAATAATTATGCAAGCATTAACAAAGAAAGACCGAAGTCTAACACTTATGATTAATTAACTATGAGCGATTAGGGCATTTTATTTTCCAGTGAAAAACGTAAACATTTTTTCACTAAATTAGCTCAGTTGTTAGGTTGGTTGAATAATATTAATCCAGCAGGGATGTTTTTTGAAGATTTTTGATTTTATTTAAACCTGCTTAAAAATCTTTGCCTTCACTTAATCCTGATTTGTTTACTTCAATGTATTCTGCATTCATCTGGATACATACTTACATAAACATACTCAGCAAAAGCAGTCCTTTTAAGGAGAGTACCTTCATGGATTGGAACTAAAAGGCCTATTACATAAGATAATTGCCTGGATTCATGAATATCTACATGTCATACTGAGGTCCTTTGTGACGGCTGAGCTGTTTGCGATTCTGGAAATAGCAGTACACATTGCAGCAATTTGCAAAACAACGTCTATAGCCTAATTTGCTAATGAGCATATAAATAGCTGAGGTACATGTTAACAAAGCTAAGAAGCATGATGGGGCACTTCAGAAAAGTATAAAATGAAAGAAAACATGTTGTACTCACCTTAACTCTGAATTCCAAGACATGCTGGAATACAGCCATATGGGAATTTGGGAAAATATTAGGGGTTGTCACAGTTGTTATAAATCTGTATGTGCAACAGGCTCTTATGCAAGGAGCTGCTGCCAGACCTTGGCCTTGAAAACATAGGATATTCATACCATATATAACCTACCATGGCCTACAGGAAATAAAAACACTAGATTTCTAGAGGGTGGACAGGTATACTATAGAACAAATGGAGGACATCTGTTATCCTTACCTGTGACCAAATGGGAATAATGGAGAACTCATCTCAAAGAACACTTAGGTATGTGTAGCTTTAAGTATATAAGAAAATGGACACTTTTGCAACTTATAAGGAGACTGTATGGTTTCACAGACCTCAGTCTCAAGAATACTCTGCCAGTTCATCAATGCAGTGCTTTAACATGTTGGGGTGCATGTCTGTTTTCCACATACCCCAGAAGAGAGAGCTACCACCATAAAAAAATCTATGCTGTGGTACATTTTCCTAAGGTACTAGGGACCATAGAAATAAAAGCCATATCTGGTGAACTAGGAAGGAGGCATATAAATACAAAAAGTAATCACACCACCAGCTGTCAGGTGGTCTGTAATGCATAAGCGATTATTTATAGTGTATTTCCAGATCACAATTGTAGTTTCCTCTGCTCCCACATAGAGCACACCTGTGAACTGTACCTAAGGTTTTCAAGGTACAAGTGTGGAATTCAGGATAGGAACTGGAAACTTGATGCATGACTACTATGAGAAACCCACATAATCCCACTGAACACATTTACAACAATGTACATGCACAGACAAAAATTATTATAGAGTACATATTTGGCCTGTTCAAGTCATGTTTCCAGTGTCTAGATGCAACTGGAGGTACCCTGCAATATCATCCTTCCACTGATCCTAGAACTACTGACTGTGCCATCTTATATACTATTAGAATCAGAAAACAGTTGCAGCAGGGTGCCTAAGGACAGAGATTACAGTTCTCTGCACCACAGGCAGGGCCAGCAGTTGCAGAAGAGGGGTCAGGTGGGGATGGCAGACAGAGGTTTGCACAACATTCTATTGCACTTTCTAACAAGTTGCAAATAGTACACCCACACACAACCTAATTTAAAAAAAGAGGAGCTATGCACATTCAGACGGTAACAGTGATACATGCAAATATACTATCCTTCACTTATCCATGCAATGGCTTGCTACTGTGGGCATCAGACATAGGCAACCTCAGCCTCCAACATTGTCAGCAGCAGTAACAGCACGCTGGACAGTACTGAGTAAAGAAAATCAACCTGCCACTTACCTTTCTTTGTGGTACATAGTGTGTGGCACAAGGTGTAACTTCAGTGAGATAAATAAAAAAGCAGAGTTGAAGAAGGATTTGATTTCAGTATGCAGATCATTTTACAAAGGGTGTCAGAATGTGATTATCACAAGTAATTTTGATCATGGCTGTAAGACTACATAGGAATGACTGTCTTAAATATGGCGATTGCCTAAACTGTGTCAGTAATGCCTACTGAAATAAACTTTTACACCTACTATATATCAGCCATGCTTCAAAGGAAAGCGCAAGTTAATTGGGTGTACAATTTGTTAACTATAACAAGGATGGCATGTATTTTGAAATAATTATATCTTCACACATATCCTAACTACGTGTGTAGGGCAGGAAATCCTACAAAGTGTGGACATTATGCTTCTTCACAGTAACGACAGGAGGCAAATGATACAAGATGATCATGTCATACATCAGCCTACTAAATATATTACAGTACAATGTGATGAGAGACAAGAGGTGATGAGGGACACAGAGGTGGGGAGACACATAAGAATTTGTGTTATGGCACATTTATGAGCATCTTTATGGTATGTTTATATTACTTGTTTCCTCATTCAGAATGTGTCCTGCTCTGTACCATTAAGTGATTGCTATAGGGATAGAGAAGATAGAAGAGCATTAATAACCAATACATCCACATTCATCAGGTTGGAGAAGATGTAGGAAATTGGAAACGATCTTGACATACAGAGAAAATGACATCAGTGTATAACACATGTCAGGATTTGAACCTTTGGCAG
This sequence comes from Protopterus annectens, assembly GCF_019279795.1. Classification (NCBI taxonomy): domain Eukaryota; kingdom Metazoa; phylum Chordata; order Ceratodontiformes; family Protopteridae; genus Protopterus; species Protopterus annectens. The sequence goes on along the minus strand of NC_056729.1, from coordinate 231,737,911 downwards.
TAGATATAAAACTTTACTGACAGATTTATTATCTCAGCTCACTGCAGAGGAACTCATGCTATATTAACTTTCAAACACACATTGTAAGAGACACTCACAACATGCTCAATAAAAGCATTAGATAGGCAGCAGTATTCATTACACTTATATCAACTGTAGCTTTCCTTGCACTTTACGTGATATCCAGCAGCCTGGTACCTATGAAAGAGTAACTGTATCACAGTTTATTACTGTAAGTCTGTTTTACTATAGGGCAATGTATGCACTGCTGACTTGCTGTCTTCTCTATGTTAACTTTGGCAATGGTGTGTAAGGCAAAAACTCACCACTTTTTGCAATAATACGTGAAATGCCATTTAGCATCACGTAGTACACTTTGTTGCCAGACCTTGTGCAAACACTGAGGACTATGACTGATAGAACAGAAGATGGTAGACAGATACATAGCCAACACATACACATGAAAGAGACTTATAAAAACAACCAGTAAGAGTTTAACCTTGTCCTTGATTCAAACAATCGTCAAGATGAAAGTTAAATTTATAGACTTGTTAATATCTCAGCACACCACAGAGGAAATCCTGCTTCACACTTTGCAAAATTATACTACTGAAGGGCAGTGATAACCTATTCAGCTAATGGAAGATATAGATAGTCTTCAGCAAAGTAACGCAAGTAACAAAATGCCATAAGATGACATTTACATCCATCCACCTCATGAATAGTCAGCAGTACAAATGGGGTGAGAGAGAAATGGTGAAAATAGAGATAGATGGACAGACACATATAAAAGGCTAGTACTATAGGCCATTAATGCAGATCTTTATGGTGTGCCCTCATTATTCATCTGTCATGCTCTGTATTGTTAACTGATGGCTCTGGGAATCTAAAAGCTGTATGACATGTAAAACCTGAGAAAGTCATGAGTAGAATAAGGGTGGTTTACCAGTTCTTCTTTACTGGCATGGGTGTGTTTACAAATGATTTTTTTTCAGCACTATTCAAAATCTGTTGATTAATGGTCGCGACTGGATACAAATTAAGATATGCATCATTAAACATATCATAGATGTATGACATCACAGTAAGAAATAATGAGCCATACGTATGAATTGAACCCTTGATGCTATGGCCAAAAAGAAATCTTCAGTCAAGTGATTTATGTCAACACTCCACAGAGGATGTTGTACTTTGTTACATACAGTAGTCAAATAACTGTTAGAGTAACTGCTGCAAAATATTGTCTTTATTCTGTCTTTACAGTGTATTCCAATAACACAGCATGTTTAAACACTTCTGCACAAAGATAGCCAGACTACTGAGGGGTGATGGTAACAAGTGACCAGATTTTGCCATAGGATATGAGCAACCATTCACCGTCACTCAGCATTGGTTCATAATGCCAAACTCCATTCAAATGCTGAGGACAAAAAGTGAAGGCATTCATATAGACCATATCTGGCCATGTGTGCTGCATTTTTTGACCAGATTAAATGTGTAAAAAGGAGGCTGATAGGAAAGTGGTGTAATGGGGGGGGGGCAGGGGGAAGACACAAGGGAAAGAATAGAAGAATTTGCAGGACGGTAGCAGCAGAGAACCATAGCTATCCACTTCTTCACAAGATAAATGTAGAAGTATAGACAGAATTTGTTAAATTTGGACTGTCACCATTCCAAGGGAAGGTGAAAACAACAGATTCATGTTGTAGACCAAATTGTTCCAAATCAAGTGTGTTAAGAAACACATAGGTTAAGTGGTGCCCATTTTGTTTTTTTTTACTTTCAAGGAATGTTGAGTAAGGGGCTAAGAATGTGAAGGTTAGGTAGGTAGGGTAAGTGAGAAGGCAGGTGCAGTCATACAGGGCAGACAGGGATGGTGATGGACATAAAAGACTGGGGAACACCATGACTGGACCTAGGTAGGGGACATCAGAGGCACACGCACGTCAAGCCTGACAACCACAAAAATCTAGTCTCTCATCCTCAGAACTGTTATCACTGTCGCCTGTCTCAGTTTCCTGTGTCAGTGCTCAATGTGGCATCATCTTGGCAATATGACAATGCACCTTTTCTACATGGCTGTTTCAGGTACCAAGGCCTCTTTCTAGAATACCCTCCATCAGCCCTGCCAGCTCTTGCCAGGGAACAAAATCACCACATGCACTACTACTACTACTATTACTCCTACAGGACACCAGTTCACCAGCAGGCAGGGTAGAGCTACATGAAGCAGACAGACCAGGTAGGGCTGGGGTTGTGGAGGCAAAGGGAAAGAATTTTGATAGGTCATTTTAAAAGTTCAGTGGGTATTTAAAGTTTGTGATTTGATGCTCCTTTTACTCTGAAGAAGCCATTGTATTGATGGTGAAAGCACTTGGTATATTGGAGCTTGTTGTTTAGCTTTTCATTAAATGGCACTCGGCACAGTCAGTAATTGTTTGGTTTCATTTTTTCTCAGTTATTCAAAGGTAGTTAAACTCATTTAAATGATTTTTCAGTTGCCAAATGTGTGGCAAAGCATTCAAAACATTCAAAATAATTACCGAGATAAATGAAAAATCTGAAATTGTGACATATTGATACGTCTTCTAAATAAATATATGTTTGAAATAATTTCCAAAGTGTTAAAATGTATGAAAAGGTTAAAATGACTGCATGTGTTTTTGTAATGTTCTACTTTTTCGCATTAACTTAATCTTTTCAAAGTATCTGTGGTGTCTAGTGTTTGCAATATTTGCAGTGTTAAAGTGAAACCTTTTTAAAGATATTGTTGTGCAGTTGGGCATAATTACAAGTACCTGGTCTACGCTTATATCTAAATGAAGTTTGTTGTTATGACTGGGGATTTTGCAGACCTGGACCACTGGTGTTTGATAATAAATAATATTGCTGAAAACTGGCAAGTGTTTGAGCAAGAATATGATATTTTCATACAAGCTACTTTTTCTGATGAAGATGCATTTACAAAGGCATTCATACTTCTTAATTTAGCTGGCTCAGAAGCCATTGCCAGAGAACATTTATTTGTGTATGCACCTGCAGTATATGCAGGGGAGGGAGAGATCCTCCATATTGTGATACAGGCCGAAACGCGGGAAGACCCTGAGTGCTTAAAATGTAAATTTAGTGAAATGTGTAACCTTCAAATCAATATTATAATGGAAAGGCACATGTTTTACACAAGAATTCAAAAGCCTGGTAAAACTATAACACTGTATATTACCTACGCGAGAAGTAAATAAAAAATGTGCAGATTTCTTGATTTGCAAGATGAGTTGATAAAAGGCAGGCTGTGTGTGTTGTTATTAATGACACAGTGAGAAAGATTTTGCTTTGAGACAGTGATTTAATGTTGAGCAAAGCTATAGAGATTTGTCAAATATATACGCTTACAGAAAAGCACACAAATATGCTTACGAATGAGAAAAGCATGCATGCAGTATCTGCCAGTGTGAATGTGTGTATAATATAAAGCTAAGATGAAAAAGAAATATAAACTGAAGGGTGTGACAGCATCCAACTTGAACCATGAACTGAATGGGACCACTATAAACAATCTTATTGTTAACTGTCACAGTTCTGGAGGCAGTTATGAACATAAACGAGATATATGCTTAGCTTTTGGTCAGCAAAGTCACAATTGTAAAAAGTGGAATTATTTCAAAAGGTTTTAAAAGTCTAAAGTGGCACATACTTTTGTTAAAAGAGAGCATCTAAAGTAGCAAGTATATCAGATAGAGAGCTGTGAACAAACGTTTTATGTTGATGGTGTCTCTGTGATTGTTAAAATAGTTAATACAGTAGACTATCGGCTGGCAACAAAGAATGAAATATTTTTTACTGTTCGGATTAGTAGGAAATCTGTAGAGCTTAACATAGACACTGGATCCAAGTGCAATGTTATAGCAGCACAAATGTTTGTTAAAGTAAAAGCTGGTGAGAAACTTGCTTTAGCAAAGTGAGCAAAACTAGTTGTTTATGGTGGTGAAGAGATTCAAACTGATGGCACAGTAGCTCTCACATGCTATTCTGCTGGGAACAGCTTTGACTTGCAGTTTTACATAGTCAAAAGACATGTGCATTCACTGTTAGGGCTCAAAAACTGTTTGAGAATGGGACTGGTTTCGTTTAATAAAGAGGTACACCATATAAGTCTGAACAACCAAGATAGTTTTACGCAAACTATTTTTTGTGAATGTGCTGATATTTTCAAAGATGAACTTGGCAAAATTCCAGTCACGTTTCGTGAAGTTAAACCATAAAGTAAGCCCAGTTGGCAGACCAGCAAGGAAGGTTCTGATCGCAATGCAGAACAAAATAAAAGCAGCACTTGACAAAATGGTGAATGCATGTGTAATTACTCCAGTAAAATAATTGACTGAATGGGTATCCTCCATGATCATAGCTCATAAGAAAAGCTCAGATGATGAACCCAGATCTTGACAGTCAAGAGGAGAAGGGAAATACTTGCATCACACCATCAGTCTCACATAGACCCATTAAACCAGCACCGGCAAAAAAAATACATAAATACACAAAAACGTACTCAGAGGCTCTAAATAAAAATCTGCAAAAGCAACAGAGACCTCCAAAGCAGACATCCACGCAACCTCCACCCCCCAACACAAATCATGAAACACATACTTCACAAAACTAGTGTGCCATGCAATCACAGCCCTTAAGGCAAAATAACATACCCAACATGCTAGTAATAGGTGACTCTATAATCAGGCTCACTGATGTCCCACTCACTAGGCTGAATAAGGAGAAGGTTACTGTTAGCTGCCTGTCGGGTGCCAGGATCCGCCACAAAACACAAGCACTCAAGTCACCCCAGAACAAGTACAAATATGACTCTGTCATTGTCCATGTTGGTGTGAATGACCTGAGCCATACCTCCCTGGACTACATGAAAAGAGACATGGAAGAGTTCTCTGATCACGTAGCCCAGGCCGGTATGACCCTGACCCTGAGTAGCATCCTGTCCTCACCAAGAATGATACCATAGTATAAAGAAAAAAATATCAATTTCAAAAATTGGCTACGTTTCTGGTGTCATTCAAAGGGGATCCAGTGTCTGTCCACCTGGGATGACATGTTCGACAAGCCACACTGCTTTGCTAGAGACGGCTTACACCTGTCACCCTTAGGCTTTTGAATACTGGCCAAGGCTCTTGCCAACCCCATAGTGCCTTTTTTAGGCAAGGCTCAAAAGACAAAGCCACCACCATAAATAGCACAAGTAACAAAAAACTGAGGGTAATACTACTCAATGCCAGAAGTCTAAACCTCAAAATGCACACACTCAAGGCACTCTTCAGTATGGAGAAAATCGATATATGTTTAGTAACAGAAACCTGGTTTAAGGCTCCAGAGAGCACCCCAGTATTACCAGACTACAACTCATACTATATTTTTCGGCCACAGAACCAGGACCAAAGTACAAAAGGCAGGGGAGTATCCATACTCATCAAGGATACAGGTTAGTGGCACAGCACGATGCTTCAGAGATCATCCATGTGCAACTAACCAATGGGCAAAACTGCAATTCAAATTGCAGCTTTGCTACAGATCACCCACCATGTCCCAGGACCCCCATTCTGCATTTCTGGAAACACTGGGAAATATAAAGGTCCTACCAAACACCATAATATTGGGTGATTTCAATTACCCAAACATTAACTAGGAGAACTACTCAAGTACTAACTCCCTTTTCCCAACATTTCCTAAAATTTATAAACTCAAATGCCCTGGATCAACTGGTCAACACTCCCACCAGAGGTGACAACATATTGGACCTGGTAATCACCAACATGAGCAACCGTTGCTCCACACCAGAGGTCAACCCCTTGCTTGTTAGATCTGACCATAAACAAATCACTTTGGATATCCACATTCCGCCCTCACCCCCGGACAAGGAAATCATCGTGAAAAACTTTTCAAAATCCAACTTCACTTTACTTAAGGCCAAGGTGGAAACTTTCAAAGACCCTGTGCTAAAGGATAATGCTGTCCAAGCTGCAAAATCCTTTAATAATGCATTCTACAGGCACCTACAAGAATGCATGGATCGTGCTATCCCAAGCAAAACCAAGACTCACTCCTCCAAGAAAAGGAAAACAGTCTGGTGGACTCCTGCCATAATCAAGCTATACAACAGAAGGAGGAAACTAGTACAGAAAAGAGTAAAATCCCAAGAAGAGAAGACATCCCTGGTCAGTATCAGCAAGAAACTATGATCCCTCATAAAATCATCCAAGGCGAGCTTCGAAAGAAAAATTGCCAAGGACTCCAAAGAAAACCAGAAGGCATTCTTTAGCTATGTCAAGAATCTAAGTGGCAATGCTCAGATCTGCTCGGAGTTAGTGCAGAATGGCACAAAATACATTTAACCGACCAATATCGCCAACATCCTGGTAGTTGTTGGAAAAAGTACTTTTTCTATGTATTCTATACAGTATTATATTCATCTATACATTTAGATGAAATAAATTCATTCTTATTATAATATTTCTTAAGACATTTAATGGTATTTCTGTCGTATTATATATTCTCCCTTCAACCTGTATACATTCAGTAGCCTGTGATATGTATCAATGTACAAGGATTTACGATGAACGTAAAACATATATAATAGGTTCATAGATTAGTACTAAGCTAACTGCCCTTGCGAGCCATTTTAAGCTTAGCCAATTATCCCTTGTGAGACTCAAACCCTGCACCTTGTGTTTGTAAGGCAAACACCTTAACCATTAGGCCACCCTCCCAACCCCATATTAAAATAATATAATAATATATATAATTTTTTAATTCATGTATTTATTGTAATTATTATATTTGCAATAAGTTTTGTTTACTATTTATTTCATAATAATGTGAAAGCTGTATTTTTAAGAGGTATAGACCTTTAAGAAACAGAGAATTTTTTGGCGCCATAGAAGTTATTTAAACAGCTGATTAGTTGGAAACTTTAGTTCTGATGAAGACCAGTTTTAATGGTTGAAAGCGCTTAACTCTGTGGAATATTTTATTGTTTTGTTTGCTTGTTGTATTAGTCCATATCTGTTGTTCATTAAATTGAGTATTTTCTACAAAAGCGACTTTGTTGTCGGTGCTGGCACTTATTGGTGGATTCTGGAGGCGTCTTTATAAGGATATAGACGAGGGAAAGGTGACACACACAGCCTACCTAGATCTCGCAAAGGCCTTTGACATCATTCCCCATTCTAGTATTATAAACAAGTTCACCAGCCTGAACATAAACCCCTATGTCACAAGATGGGTTGTCCACTGGCGCATGGACAGAACCCACATGGTAAGAGTTGTGAGAGCTAGGTCTGACTCTAAACCGGTTACAAGTGGCATTCCCCAGGGCTCAGTCATAGGTGCCCTCCTGTTCGGCATATACTTCTCAGAGGTACAGGCAAGCACAGGAGGACTATGGCTGACCAAGTTTGCAGACAACTGCAAACTAGGGGCTATAATTGACTCTCCAGCTGACACAGACATCCTTCAAAAGGGTCTCACCGAGATGGATACCTGGTGCCAAAATCATGGCCTCAAGCTAAATGCCAAAAAGTGCACAGTCATCCCCTTAGGAAAAACAAAGTACCCACAAACTACCACATAGGTGGTAGCCCCCTAAATATGGAAGATGTAATAAGGGATCTGGAGACTCAAGTAGATAGTAATCTCTCCTTTGATAATCACATTGCCAAAGTGGTTAGAAAATCCTTCTACATGGCCCAACTTATCAAAAAAGTGTTCACATCCAGATCAAAAGAGGTCATTGTGCCCCACTACTCATCACTCATCAGACCCATCATAGACGCCCTCAACAGCTCGAAAGACCACAGCAGTACCTCAACAAGAGGATCACTGGCTTCAAACAGATGCCCAATGCAGCTAGACTGAAGAAACTCCAGCTGTACTCAGTTGCATACCGCCTACTCAGTGGTGATCTCTTCCTGATACAAGGCCATGTCCAACACAGAATTGATGGACATGCTCCACCTAAAAAAAATCTTATCCCCTCGAGTCACACGCTCTGAGGGTCTAAACCTCACTACAACAATAAATAGGGTGTGCTGGAGGGATAGATTCCTGTCCCAGAGACCCCCCATGCTTTGGAACAAGATTCCAATCTACATTAGACAGAGTTCCTCGCTAACACTCTTCAAGAGAAACCTTGACGAGTGCATGGGAAACAGAACGTTTACCCCGGGGATCACTTCAGTGGCTCTGCTGGACAGAGGCACAGGGAACTAATCTAAGGGGGCAGTGAAAGCCAACACATTCTGGCTAGGCTTATAAATGGCTTCGGGCAGATAGCCTGGTACCTACCTATGAACCTATGAACCTATGATATTTGAATATATACTGATCCAGGAGGCTTAAACAAACCACTTAAATGTCCTCATCATCAGATGTGCACAGTAGTGGAAGTAGCTGCACTCATGCCAAATGCCACTATTTTTTCTGTCTTAGATGCAAAAAGTTCATTTTGGCAAATTTTGCTGGATCACAAATTTTCATTGTTAACCCCTTTCAGTGCACCATTTGATAGATACATATTTTTGAGAATGCAATTTGGGATAAATTCTGCCAGTGAAGTATTTCGCTGTGCAGTGGAGCAATTTTTTTCTGGTTATCCATGTGCTATTATAGTAGACGACTTTATTGTAGGGGGCAATGATGAAGACGAACATGATAGAAACCTCAGGAAAGTTCATAGAACCTCAGGAAAGTTCTAAACCATGTACATAAAGTCAATTTTAAACTGAATCCTCAAAATGTAAAGTCAAGCTGAAAGAAGTTACTTATGTTGGTCATTTGTTTACCAGTTTTGGTTTGCAACCAGATCCGGGTAAGCAAGCAGCAATTCTTGAGATGCCAGTTCCAGAAAATGTCGCATCTTTACTACATTTTCTAGGTAATGGTCAACTATTTAGGAAAGTTCATCCAACACCTGAGTAAGCTTTCAGCACCCTTACGAGAGCTGATACACAAAAAAGTAAACTGGTCTTGATTAGAACAACACAAAAGAGCATTTGATATTTTGAAAGAGAAAATTGTCAGTCCACCCACATTGAGATATTATTATGTTCACAAATATGTAACTCCTTCATGTGATGCTTCAAAGTATGGTCTTGGCTCAGCATGTCTTCAGGGAGGTATAACAGTTGCCTATGCATTCAGAACTATAACGCAAACTGAAATGCAGTATGCACAAATTGAAGAGAGCTTTTGGCAGTAGTGTTCACATTCTCAAAATTCAGTGAGTATATTTATGGAAAATCTATTTAAACAGAGACTGATCACCAACCTCTAGTGGCAATTCTAAAAAAGCCAACACATACAGCCCCAGCACACCTGCACATGATGTTAAAATTGCAAAAGTACAATGTCAATGTCGTCTGTGCAAAAGGCAAATAACTCTTCCTTGCTGATGCTTTGTCGAGAGCACCCAGAAAACCTCAGAACAGCATGAGGATGAGAAAGCAGACATTGAAGTCATGGAAGTCAGAAATTATTCCTTATCATGTGTTGATGAACTCAGAAATCACATAGCCTCAGACCCTATTCTCTAGAAGATACAAGGAAGCTTCTTTGTTCATCAGTGAGAGCGGTGAGCTTTGAGCAGCCTATCTTTCACTGGAGGAGTGGTTTCAGCTCAGAATCTGTAGTTTTATTGGCCATTTTGGGCTATTTCTATTCCTTTCATCTTTCTGTTTAAAAACCCATGTTTGTGCAGTTTTGCGCATCGTGCAGCACCGTTTAACTAAGGTTAAACTATTTCCGGTGCCAGAAAGTCTGCTCTTCTAATTTTCCCTTAGAACTATCCAATTTTCTAGTTTTAGCACTCAAAACTGTTTCCTTGTGCTCAGCACTTGTTCAAAACTTGTTGCAAGCACTAAATAGTCTACAAATTACTGCAACACTCAACTTTCTTCACTTGTCAGGAGGAAAACAGTTTTAGTACTTAAATTAATAAGCACCTATCCAGGCATGCCTAAGGGGCAGCTCCCGGTATTTTCCTCTGCCCTCCTGATGAATCTGGGCATCTTGGGGCAATGTAGCAATTGCCTCATGTACACTGACAACCTTCTTCTCCTACCACCCAACACTACAACCTGTGAGAGATGCACTTATATAGCCAAACTGGAAGCCAAGCTCTCTCCAACCAAGACTGTACTAGACAGTCAGGAGGATTAGGTAAACACCTGCACCACACTCAACACACAGTCCATCAAAACCTACACTACCTAAACCCACACATAGTAACACAAAACACACACCTACATTCGCAGAGGCTCTCAATAAAATCTGCCCAAACAACAGAGACATCCAAAGCTGAAATGCAAGCAACCTCCACCCCAAACGCTACCCCAATGACACATAGCCCACAAAATCAGTGTGCCACTCAACCTCGCCCATAAGGCAAAACAACATACCCAACACACTAGTCACAGGTGACTCTATAGTCAGGCACACTGATGTCCCACTTAACAGGCTATGCAAGGAGAAAGTTATTGTCAGCTGCCTGTTTGGTGTCAGGATCAGCCACAGAATATAGGCACTCAGGTCACTCCACAACAAGTACAGATATGACTCTGTCATTGTCCATGTTGGTGTGAATGACCTGAGATGTACCTCCCTGGACTACATGAAGAGAGACATGAAGGAGCTCTTGGATCATGTAGCCAAGGCAAATATAACCCTAGCCCTGAGTAGCATCCTGCCATCACCCAAAATGATACCGCAATACAAGGACAAAATGATTGACTTCAACAATTGGCCAAGCTTCTGTGTCATTCTAAGGGGATCCAGTGTCTGTCTGCCTGGGATGATATGATTGACAGAACACAATGCTTTGCCAAAGATGGCCTACACCTGTCACACCTGGGATTCCAGATACTGGCTAAGGCTCTTGCCACCCCTATAGTGGCTTTTTTAGGCAAGGTTCAAATGACAAACTGACCACAGTAGCAGGCATAAGCAAGCAAAATCTGAGGGTAATGCTACTCAATGCTAGAAGTCTAAACCTCAAAATGCACTCACTCGAAGCACTCCTTAAAATGGAGAACATCGACATCTATGCAGTGACAGAGACCTGGTTCAAGGCTGCAGAGAGAACACTTGCATTACCAGGCTATAACTCATGCCACACCTTTCGGACACCTAACCTGGATCAAAACACTAAAGGAGGAGGTGTGTCCATATTCATTAAGGATATCCACACCTCCAGGCTAGTTGCTCAACATAATGCATCCAAAATTATCAAAGTGCAACTAACACTGGGAAAGACTGCAATCCAGGTTGTAGCTTGTTACAGATCCCCCACCATGCCCCAGGATGCCCACTCCACATTTCTTGATATGAGATCCCTCATAAAATCCTCCAAAGCTAGTTAAGAAAATAAAATTGCCACTGATTCTAAAGACAACCACAAAGCATTCTACAGCTATGTCAAGAATCTCAATGGCGACACTCAGATCTCCTCTGAGCTACAGCACAATGGCACTAGATATACAGAACCAACTGATATTGCTAACATCCTGGCTGATAGGTTCAGTGCAAACAACACCCCCTCACCCCCCAAAGGGCCCATCACTATACCAGAAGAATGCAAAGCCCCTGTAATCATGGCTGCACAAGTAAAGACAGCACTCTCTAAAGCCAAGAACACAGCATCCATGGAACGTGACAACATCCCAGGCTGCGTTCTGCATGAACTACAGAACAAACTGACACCCCACCTAAGTAACATGTTCAATCATAGTCTCATTTCAGACTTTCTACCTACTGAATGGTGCACAGAAATGGTTATCACACTCCACAAAGGGGTGCCACAATGGACCCTGGGAACTACCGCCCCATTAGCTTGATGAGCCTGGTCTGCAAGGCCATAGAATGTATCATATTTGGAGCTTATAATCAAGGACATAGGTAACCTCCAAACTCTGGAACTCACTCAGTTTGGGTTTGTAAAAGGTAGGTCATGTCTCCTAAACCTGATTGACTTCTTTGAAGTAGTCACCAGAGCTGTGGATGAGGGTAAGGTGGTGCACACAGCCTATCTTGACCTCGCCAAGGCTTTCAACACCATCCCCCCACTCTGGAATTATAGATAAACTCACCAGACTGGTCATAAATCCCTATGTCACAAGATGGGTGACCAACTGGCTCACTGACAGAACCCACACAGTGAAAGTAGCCAACTCCAAATCCAACTTCAGTCCAGTGACAAGTGGAGTACCATAGGGCTTAGTCCTGAGTCCTCTTCTGTTTGGCATCTACTTCTCAGAAGTCTAGGATAATACAGCAGGTCTTTGGCTAATGGTTTGGAGATGACTACAAACTAGGTGCCATAATAGAATCACCTAATGATGTGGACAGTCAACAAAGGGGACTCACTGGGACTGATGCTTGGTGTCAACGTCACAATCTCAAGTTCAATGAGAAGAAGTGCATTGTCATCCCCTTTGGGAAAAAACACTGTACCCATGAACTACCACATAGGTAGTAGCCTACTAAACACCAAAAGTGTGATAAGAGACCTTGGGACAGAGGAGCAAAGTAGTCTCTCCTTTGATAATCACATCACCACAGTAGTCAGAAAACTCCTTATATGTGGCACACATCATCACAGAGGGGTTCACCTCCAGAAAAAAAAAAAGTTATTGTTCCTCTCTACTCATTCCTCATCAGACCCATTATAGAGTACAATGCCCCATTTGCCATGTACCTCTCAAGACATCTACTACAACTAGAAAGGCTGGCCTCAAACAGATGCCATACGCAGACTGACTAAAAAAAAATCCAGCTCTACTCCATTGCTTATCGCCTACTCAGAGGTGACCTCTACCTAACATACAAAGCCATGTCAAACCCAGATCTGTTGGACATGCTACACTTAACCCAATCCCTCTGAGCCACACACTCCAGGGACCTAAACCTTGCCACCACAATAAACAGAACATGCTGGAGGGATAGATTCCTGTCCAAGAGATTTCCCATAGAACAGACTACCCATTCATGTCAAACAAAGCTCCTCATTAGCCCTCTTTAAGAAAAATTGCGACAATTGGATGGGAAATAGGAAATTACCCCGGGGATCACTTCTGTGGCTCTGCTCAACAGAGGAGCAGGAAAATAACTTACTTGGGGGGGCGAAAGCCAGGAAACATTTTTTGGCTAGTCTTATATAGGTCCCCGGGCCAAGTACCTACCTATTAACCTATGAACAACATTTTATCAGTCAAGGCTGGCCAGCACAACAAACCAGTCTACCACTTAACATACAGAAGTATTTTCCTTACAGACATGAACTTATGATCGAAGACAGAATAATCTTGAAAGGTCCTAAAGTGGTAAATCCTACATCATTACAACAGGAATATATACAATTTTTTCATCTTGGTCACCTGGGTACTGACTCAACCAAAAGAAGGCCGAAGAGGCATAGTATTTTGGCATTCTAAGACAAAAGATATAGAGAAAGAAGCTCTAGCATGTTCACTATGCAACAGCATGAAATTGTACCAACAAAAAGAACCACTTCAACTAAACCAGATACCTGAATTGCTGTGGTCAGTGGTCGCTACTGATATTTTCAAATGGAATGGAAAGCATTATTTAGTGTTAGTAAACTCTTACTCAAATTGGTTTGAAATTGACTTTCTTCCTAACTTAACATCCAGCACCGTCATTACCAAGTTGAAGAGACATTTTTCTGTCCATGGTAGCCCATCCAAAGTCATTTCTGACAATGGTGCACAGTTTACAAGTTAGTAGTTCAAGAAATTTGCTGAGCCTTGGGGCTTTGTCCATTTTACTAGTAGACATGACTATCCACACTCCAATGGATTAGCTGGGCATGCAGTTCAAAGTGTGAAACATTTGTTGGAGAAATCCAAGAGAGCCGGTGCTGATGTTTTTCTTAACTTAATTTCAGAAACATTCCTTGAGATAACTTACTTGGTTCACTTGCTCAGACATTAATGTCCAGACAAATGAAAACAACTTTACTGATCAGTAAACAATTGTTAGTACGAGATGTAAAGAACAATGGTGTGGTCAAGGCTCAACTTTTGAGAAAATGTCAGTCACAAAAGTTGTACTGTGATAAATCCAGCAAAGCCCTTAGACTATGAAGACAAGGAGAAATTGTGAGAATGCAAACATCTAAAGGATATGACCGAATGGGTATCGTCAAAAATCTTTGCGAATAACCAAGATCTTACATCATACAATCTGAAGAAATGGATTTCACAAGGAATTGAATAGACATATTGTCAGTCTTTGAACCAGTAACACAGCAGATTGCCTGTGCCAGAGATTATATTTCTCCAAGTGACAGTGTACTTTCTTCAAGCAATCCTGATGCAATCCCTGAAGTTCCAATTGAAAAAGAATTCCAAGAGACTGTCCCTGTTGCTAAATCCACTCAAAGTTTTTACATGACCAGATCAGGTAGAATTTCCAGATCCAACCTGAAATACACAGTGATCTGTAGTTGAGTTCATATTTGTTGTTAAATGTTGATGTGATATCTAGCTTATTAAAAATATCTTATTCTCCTATTGCATGTCGAACAAATCAAAGAGAGATGTTGCAGATCACTGTGTGTATTGTACCTAGTCAGCCACTGCATCTAGATAGCACATGCATTTAAGTTACTGAGCATGTGCAAGATCAATGCCATTTTGTACAGTCAGCCGGAGTGAATGCAGGTATGGATTGAGATGCACATGTAAGTGCTTTTGAAGTAATGACTCAGTCAATTAACTTAAATGCATGTTCCAGTTACAGCTCTTGATGTGTTTATGTACAATAAAAATCTTGAACACATACACCACATCATCTTCTCTTTTGAATGCATGAGACAAGCGACGGGTAGCATGTTTACCCCAGTTGAAGAGATGGTTGAGTCTGCCTGTAGCCATTGTGAGGGTGTAGTATCACAGAGGAGGGTTGCTAGAAGTGATCAGAGGAGGCCTTGTGTACAGCCTTGTCCTGATGCTGGGGTGTCATTACGTGTCACCAGACTCAGCTATAGGGCCATCATGGAGGCACAATACATTCCACTAGGGCCTTAGAAATGATAGTGCAAGTCCTAAATGTGGTGCATTCTGAAGTGTGTGACTGCCTCAGCCATGTGGGTGACTACTTGTGTAGGATAACTGACATTATGGATCAGGCAGTGTCAGTGATGCAACACCTTCTGGGATTGTGTTCATGCAGACACACACACATTTCACAAAAACTGCCCATACCAACTCACACACATGCGAGTTAGGCAAGCCTTAATGTTAATTGGGATATATCTCCTGTTAGTGGCCCTGAGATATTTCCTCCTTTATTGAAAGTCCCATGTTTCATATTCAAACACACTCACTACTTTGGTGTCAGCCTTAGCCTACTGCCTCACCCCCATCCTCTGCAAATGATGATGACTGTGCCATGTCATTTGTTCATTTGGGTTTGACTTAGGGTTGCATATACATCTGATGCACAGAGTACGTAGTTAAGTGAGCCTTTGTAACTATGTTGATTTTGTACATATATATTGCATAATAATATGCTCATTTCGGAATGACATTTTCTCAGTTAGTATTGTAGGTCATGCATTCAAATCACTGATATTGGATTCCTGATTATTGCTCTACTTCTGAAACCGTTGATATAATTATCCTGTTGACTGTTTTGTGTACAGTGGGTAAGTGACCAGCTTGATGACAGTCATTTTGTACAATGTATAGCTGTTTATTGCAGATATCATTCCTATAAGCCAATAACACTATTGATGGACACCTCACACATATTTTGACTGAGTATGTTTAGTGCTAACATTATGCAGGTATATCGGTTGTTTATCTTCCTACATATTTGTCCATATACTAAAGGTTCCACATTTACCCTGACAATACTGCAGGCAAGAGACATCCCCTTTGGAGCTGTATTTGTCTAATGATGTTCTTTGTGTTTCACTGTTGCAGTCATCACATTTCGGTTATCTGCTTGCAGTAGCCCTCAGTCAGCCTGATTAACAAAGTCTTGGGTCCTGCGTCGGTTGCTGTCTCATCTTCCATATTGTCAGGTAGTCAGGGGTATAAAGCATGCAGCCAATACCATTTTATTAGTCTTTCTTGCCGTGCGGTGCCCGAAGCAGAAGCAGTTCGCAAGTGCCGGTCGGCTGACTCCTGAAATTTTAGTTTTCGAGTTTCAGAACCGAAGTCTTCAACTAAAGCTAAGTACCCCACTGGGGAAACTTTTTCTTGCTCTTAACTGATGTCACTAAAAGTCAATAATTGTATTTCTTGTGGAAAGCAAATACCTCATAAAGATTTTCATTCATACTGTATTCCTTGCCTAGGCCCTGACCATGACGTACCTCGCTGTCAGTTTTGTGCCTTATTTAAACAATGAACTATTCATCATCAGTATATTTATGCTTTTAAATATTTCGGTACTCAGTTCAATTATCCAGATATGGCTTCAGTAAGTCACCTGTCTACCGACAGTCCAAAAAAACGCAAAGATAAAGTCAGAGACAGGCCTCCTAGGTCCAAAGCTGCCGACATTGCTTCTCCTAAGCTAGTTGCCGGTTTGCCGGTGAGGCACTTTCACAGCCCCTGATACCTGCTACTTCAGATTCGCAGGCCTCTGCTGAGACCCATTCTGAGTCTAGTATGCCGCGAGGTGCTTCAGCTGTGGAACCTGTGGATGTCTTTACCTTGGATTGGTCCACAGCCACTGTGCAGGCACCGGCTTCTGAGGGTGTATTCAGGCCTACTGACTTGCACATTAAACTGATGCCATCTTCTTCTTTAAGGCCTAAAACTCGATCCATGCCTAGAAAACCAATGCCCAGACTGCTTGGTCAGGCCTCTATGCCTAAAAAACAAATGATAAGAATGGCTGAAGACCTTATTACTTTAATCAGGGGAAGTCAACCTTCCCCCTCTAAGTGCCTTAGGACTGAATTTTACTATGATTCTTCTGATCAGGATTCTGAAATTTCTATTTTCTTCTGATGACCAGGATTTACCCTTTTCTGCCTGTGAGGATTCTAATGCAGAGGACTCAATTCCCTCTGCTTCCCCTCCAGAGGATTTCTCTTTTGGTGAAACCTTGCATACTCTTAGGGAGCATTTCTGCTGGGAAAGCCAGGATTACTCTGATTCTAAAAAGAGGTTTAGGGATTTCTTACTCCTGCCCCAACATAGGCTATCCCCCCTGTACTGGACATTGTTGATGATGCCTTTACAAAGTCTAGCTTGGCCCCTGACTCATTAACTCCTACTCCCAGAAAACCAGATAGATATTATAGGGTTCCTGACCATTACAAGTTCCTTTTTAAAAATCCTACTGCAGATCCTGAGACCATTTCACAGGGACCCAAGGGCATAAATGCTACAACTGCCAAAAATCCTACCCCCTCTGATAGAGATTCCAGGGTGCTGGTTAGATGGGGTAAGAAGGTATACACTTCTGCAACCTTGGCCATTAGGGCCTTAAATTGCCAGTTTCATATGTTAAAGTATCAGCAGCACATTATTGGATTGCTTATACAAAAAATGATGTTGATTCCTGACTGTGCTGAATATAAGGATTTACAAGATTTAATGCATTCTGCTGAACAAGTTAGAAAACATAATTTGCAATGTGGTTTTCATTCACTAGAGGCATCTTGCAGAGCTGCTATTACTGGGTCTGTACTTAGAAGGCATGCTTGGCTTAAGGAGCAATCTTTGCCAGATCATGTTAAAGCTAAAGTGCTGGATGCTCCCTTAAGCCAAAACCACCTGTTTGGCAACAAAGCAGAAGAAGTACTTAAAAAGATGGAGGAAAAGGCTAAATCTATGCAAACTGTTAAAGATTTCCTGCAAGCGCAGCCCCTGAGATTTAGTAGGCATTGGCCCTCTAAGAATTGGTCCTTTTCTGACTCTTCCAGGCCTTCTCAGTCCAAACCCAGACCCAGCAGAACACTCAGGCTTCAGTCCCAAGGTACACACAGGACTAAGCAGTAGGGGGCTCCCACTTCCACTGCAGGGAGTAGTAAGACCCCCCTTATGGTAAACTGTCTCAGTGATATAACTTTAAAACTTCCAAGCCCTTTTCAATTGACTGCCCCTTTAGGGGGAAAGATTGCTCTGCAGGCAAAAAAATTGGGAACTCATTACCCAGGACAAATGGGTTTTAAATATAGTTTCCCAGGGATACAGATTCCAATTCCACACTAACCCCAAACTGATGGCCAGTTATACCCCTAAATCAGTGGGCAGAGGCTCAAAAGCAATTTGTCTGTCTCTTAAGTATAAGGGATATTCAAACTGTCCCAGAAGAGGAAAGGGGGGCAAGATTTCTACTCAAGACTTTTTCTGATGCCCAGAAAAGACAACTCCTGGCATCCTATCCTGGATCTCTCTATCCTAAACACTTTTTTGGTGATCCCAAAATTCAAGATGCTAACTCTTCACCAGTTGCTTCCTATGCTAGGCAAGGTTGTCTGGTTGGCAACACTGGATTTAAAGGAAGCCTACCTGCACATCCCTATCAGGGAATCTTGCAGAAGATACCTACACATCAAAACAGGCTTCATGCACTATCAGTTCTCTGCACTGCCTTTTGGCTTATCTACTGCACCCAGGGTATTCACAAAGTGCCTAGCTCCAGTCATTGCATTTTGCAGGCAAAGAAATATCCAAATATACCCATACCTGGATGATTGTCTAATTCAGGCAGAAAGCCAGGGCATACTATTGAATCATCTGGCGTTTGTACAAAAAGTGCTAACTTCTCTAGGGAACACCATAAACAAAAAGAAATCACACCTGGCACACTGCCAAGAAACTGTATTCTTGGGAGCAAGCTTGAACACAACTTCCCAGATGGCTTCTCTCACACCAGAGAAACAAGTTTGTTTGACAGCTTACTTCAAACTTATGGCCACAAAGACCCTGCTATCTGCAAGACAAATAGTTGCTAGCCTTGGGGTTCATGGCCTTCTGCATTCTTCTAATTCCATATGGAAGACTGCATATGAGGAAACTACAATGGTATCTAAAAAACCTATGGTGTCAACATTCTCAGGATCTAGAATCAATGATTCCTATCATACCTTGTCTACAGATAGAGTTTATTTGGTGGGCAGAGGCCTGCCACCACAACAAAGGACTGCCATTCACTCTACACCCTGCCGCACAAACCCTAACAACAGACGCATCAAACTATGCATGGGGGGCTCACTTGGCAGAGCAATGCATTCAGGGCAAATGGAACCCAAGTTAAATACACCTGCATATCAATCAAAAAGAAATGTTAGCTGTACAGTATGCTCTAACAGCCATCAAGGACCACATCCTTCCAGGACAATTAATGGTAAATACGGACAACACCACTGTTATGTGGTACATAAACAAGGAGGGGTGAACCTACTCATACCCTCTCTGCACGCTAGCTATGGCTCTGTGGAACACAGCCTTGAGCTACCAAGTGCACCTACAGGCTCAATTCTTGCCAGGAAAGCTAAATACACTGGCAGATTAACTAAGCAGAAATCTCATGGACCCACACGAGTGGAAATTGCACCTACAGGCTCAATTCCTGGCAGGAAAGCTAAATACACTTGGAGATGACCTAAGCAGAAATCTCATGGACTCACAAGAGTGGAAACTGGAACCAAAGATATTCAACATGTTGAGATATAAATGGGGGAGCCCAGAGATAGACCTGTTTGCCTCCCCCCAGAACTATCAATTGGACAAATTCTGCACAAGGACTCCCCACAAACAAGCTTGGAAAGTGAACGCCCTGTTCTTCACCTGGAAAACCTATCAGTTTATGCCTTTCCCCTTCTGCCTCTCCTCTCCAAGGTACTACTAAAGATCAAACAGGACAAACCAAGGACAATACTGATTGCACCAGACTGGCCACACCAACACTGATAGCCCCTCTTGCGCAGTGTATCACTGCTGGGACCATGGCACCTGCCTCAGACCCCTACTCTGCTGTCTCAGCAGGAGGGCCAGAATCTGCACCCACAGCTTCAAACCCTGAACTTGACAGCCTGGCTAATTACCTGATCTCACCATTCCCATCCCTCAGTAAGCAAGTGATGGATGTCATTCTGGACGCAATGAGGCCTATTACTAGAAAATCCTATGCTGCAAAATGGAAAAGATTCTGTTCCTGGAGCCAAACTCATGGGATGGGCACAGCAGCGCCCAATTTACCTCAGATTCTTCAATACTTACCTGAGATGCTTCAAAAGGGGCTTACATTTTCCTCCATCAAAATTAATGCCTCAGCCATTTCAGCTCATTGCAATACAGAACCACCCCTCTTCTCAAACCACTGCTGAAGCAATTCCTCAGAGGGGCCAAAAACTTAAGACTACCCAGGAAAGCCCCTACTCCAGCCTGAAACCTTAACTTTGTATTGGAAAAGCTCACTCTACCCAGCTGCAAGTGCAGAGTTGAAATTCCTTTCTTGGGAAACAGATTTCCTTCTAGCCATCACTTCAGCAAGAAAGGTGTCTGAATTACAGGCCCTCATGGCTGTGGAGTCTTTCTTCATCTTTCATGCGGACAGGGTGTCCCTCAGGACCAATCCCTCCTTCATGTCCAAGGTGGTATCCAGTGTGGCCCGTAATCAGTCCATTCATTTGCCAACTTTCTTTTCTAATCCACAGAACAAAGGGGAATGAATACTGCTCCCCTTGGATGTGCACAGACAACTTAGATTTTATGTGGACAGGATTAAACCTCTAATGAAATCTGAACAGCTGCTGGTTGCATTTGCTACAAGGGCAGAGGGGAAAGCTATTTCAAAGAAAACCATTTCTAGTGGATTGGCCATTGCATTAATTTCTGCTATAACCACCATGGAAAACCTACACCACAGGGGATAAGACCACATTCAACCAGGGCTGCATCTACCTCTACAGCTTTTCTCAGAGGTGTCCCTATAAGAGACATCCTAGAAGCTATTAACTGGAGTTCTTTACATACCTTCACCAAGCATTACCAATTGCCATTTTTTTTCTAAATCCAGAGTTGGCTTTGCCACTGCAGTCCTGCAGGGACTTATAGATGGTCCTAATGCTATCAAATTGCCTCCTCCCATCCTTAGCTTTGGGAATCTACCCAAATGTGATGACTGCAACAGTGAAATATGAAGAACAAAGTACAGTTGTGTACACTTACCATAAATGTAGATGTTCAAGTGTATTCACTGTTGCAGTCCTGGTAACCCTCCCTCCAGCCCCCTGACTTCTTTTGTCTATACCTCTAGTCTTGTTTACTATGCTTAAAGCCTTCTGGTGTATTTGCTTTTTGTTGGAAGTGTAACCTTGTATATAATTACTTCCCATTATGGGGGCACCTGACATCTGGGGAAAGAAAAACTGATAAAATGGCATCTGCTGCATGCTTTATACCCCTGACTACCTGACGTCATGGAAGATGAGACAGCAACCGATGCAGGACCCAAGACTTTGTTAATCAGGCCAACTGAGGGCTACTGCAAGCAGATAACCCAAATGTGATGACTGCAACTGTGAATACACTCGAACATCTAAATTTTATGGTAAGTGTACACAACTGTACTTTATCTGTACAAAGCCATTACATGGGGAAGTGATTTTTGTGGACATTGGCTGGTGTCAGTTTTAATTTTTTTATGTGCTAGATTATTATGTGTATTCCTTCACTTGTGATTGTGTGTCAACTCTTCTTTGCCTCTCAGAAGAGAGGGCAAGAGCATAATCAGCATGCATCTGTCTGCTGGCATCCTCTGCAGCTGGAGGTTTTCCCCACAGAATCCTCATCTGTATGTGGTGGAGGTGTTGGCCCTGCCTGTGGCCCATGAATGTCTGTTGTATACAATAAATCTAACTTTGTTTTTAAGTACAACCTTGAGTCTTGCTTGCCTGCTGCATTTTGCTAGTTTGGTTTGCTGACTTGTGGAGTTTTACACCATGAATGTCTGTTCCTCGCCCTTGTTGTCCTAGTTGCAGCTGTTTCCTCAAAATGATATTGTGCAACATGGCACAGACTGCAAGAATTTTTATGCAGGTGCCTGGGTCATACTGCAGGGCACCCCTTGGTGTGTCTAGAGAGGGGAAATGTGACTTCATCATGCCAGACGCCCGCTCTAAGATGTTTCCAGTTTGAGCATGGGCATCACTGTATCCTTTCTATATGTTAATAGTTTCATATGCTCATAGGTAGGTACTAGGCTAGCTGCTTTTGTTGGCCATTTTAAGCCTAGCCAATTTCCCTTGGTGAGAATCAAACAGTGTACCTCTTGCTTGTCACCATTATGCCATCCCTTAACCCCCTCTTCTGTGGGTTTGCGTGCATTTCTGATGGGTGTCATGAGCCACAGTTCCAGTAAATAAACTGCATCACCCAGTAGATGGCTTTGTGGGACATCACCCCTGGCAAAAGCTGTGAAAAGCTGTGAGGTTTGCCATATGTATGAGTCATAGAAACTGCCTGAGTTGCCTGAACACACACATTGAGGATGACCCCTTGGCATAACAGAAAACCTAGCAGTTGATTCATGGGTTCATAAGTTCATAGGTTTGTACTAGGCTAATGGCCCTGGGACATTAGAAGCTTAGCCATAGGATTACTCTGCAATTGTGCCACCTGACCTCAGTTCCCATTTCCTCTGTCGAGTAGTGCCACTGGAGTTATTCCCAGGGTGAATTTTCTATTTCCTATTCACTCATTAAGATTTCTCATAAGATGGTCACCGAGGTGCTCTGCTTGACATGTATGGGAAGTCTATTCCTTAGCACGACCAGTCTCTGGTCTATGAACCTGTCCCTCCAGTACGTTCAGTTGATTGTGGTAATGAGGTTGAGGTCTCTGGAGCATGTGGTGTGGATTGACTGGGATTTCTTTAGATGTAGCATTTCTAACAGAGCTGGGTCAGACATGGTTTTGTAAGTCAAGCAGAGATCGCCTCTAAGTAGGCGATATGAGACAGAGAATAGTTGGAGTTTTTTGAGTCTATCCATATAGGACAATTGTTTAAGGCCTAGGATCCCCTTTGTGAGGTACTTTTGCAGCCTCTCCAGTTGTTGCAGGTGTCTAGTGAGGTACATGCCAAATGGGGCATTGTACTCAATGAATGGCCTAATGAGGGAAGAGTAGAAGGAGACAATGACCTCTTTCTTCTTGGATGCAAAACTCTTAGTAATGAGACATGCCACATAGAAGGACTTTCTGACCACAGTGGCAATATGGTGATCAAAAGTGAGGTTGCTGTCAACCTGTGTTTCCAGATTTCTTATAGCACCTTCTGCGTTCAGTAGACTACCATCAATGAGGTAATTCATGGGAACCGTGTTTTTCTAAAAGGGGATAACAACACATTTTTGGCATTGAGCTAAAGGCCATGGTTCTGACACCAGTCATGGTCTCAGTGAGGCCATTCTGTAGGATGTCAACATCACTTGGGGAGTTAATTATAGCACCCAACTTGCAATCGTCTTTGAACTTTGTCAGCCAGAGTCCTTTCGTGTTGGCATGGACTTCAGAGAAGTAGATACCAAAGAGGAGAGGACCCAGGACCGAACCCTGTGGGACTCCATTCTTAACTAGTCAGCAGTCTGACTAGGAGTCAGCTACTTTCACACTGTGGGTTCTATCTGTGAGCCAGTTTGCAACCCACCTAGTGATATAAGGGTTGAAGCTTAGGTTATAGGTTCATAGATAGGTACTAGACTACCGGCCCTAGGGCCCATACAAGCCTAGCCAAAAAATGTACCCTGGCTTTCGCCACCCAAGAAAATTATTTTCCTGTGCCCCTGTCGAGCAGAGCCACAGAAGTGATCCCCGGGGTGAACTTCCCATTTCCCATCCAATCATCAAGACGTTTCTTGAATAGTGCTAATGAGGAGCTCTGTTTGACATAGATAGGTAGTCTGTTCCAGAGTATGGGAAGTCTCTGGGACAGGAATCTATCCCTCCAGCATGTTCTGTTTATTGTGGTGACAAGGTTTAGGTTCCTAGAGCGTGTAGCTCGGAGGGATTGGGATTTCTTTAAGTGGAGCATGTTCAACAGCTCTGGGTTTGACATAGCTTTGTATGTTAGGCAGAGATCGCCCCTGACTAGACGATATGCTATGGAGTAAAGCTGTAGTTTTTTGAGACAGTCTGCATAGGGCATCTGATTGAGGCTGGTAATCCTCTTTGTGAGGTATTTCTGCGGCCTTTCCAGTTGTTGTAGATGTCTTGTGAGGTACATACCAAAAGGGGCATTGTACTCTATAATGGGTCTAATGAGTGATGAGTAGAGGGGAACAATTACCTCTTTTTTTCTGGATGAGAAACCTTTTGTGATGAGGTGTGCCATGTAGAAGGATTTCCTAACTACTGTGGCGATGTGATTATCAAAGGAGAGACTACTGCCCACCTGCGTCCCAAGGTCTCTTATCACACTTTTGGTGTTAAGTATACTACCACCTATGTTGTAGTTCATAGTTACAGAGTTTTTACAAAAGGGGATGACAATGCACTTTTTGGCATTGAGCTTGAGGCCATTTGACACCAGGCATCTGTCTCAGTGAGGCCCTTTTTTAGGATGTCCACATCATTAGGAGTTTTGATTATGGCTCCTAGTTTGCAGTCATCTGCAAACTTCATTAGCCAAAGACCTTCTGTGTTAGCCTGTACTTCAGAGAAGTAGATACCAAACAGGAAAGGACCCAGACTGAACCCTGTGGTACTACACTTGTCACTAGTCTGAAGTCGGATTTGGAGTCTGCTACTTTCACAGTGTGGGTTCTGTCAGTGAGTCATTTGGCAACCCATCTTGTGACATAGGGATTTATACCTAGTTTAGTGAGTTTATCTATAATTCCACAGTGGGGGATGGTGTTGAAAGCCTTTGCAAGATCTAGATAGGCTGTGTGAACCACCTTACCCTCGTCTATGGCTTTGGTGACTGCTTCAAATAAGTCTATCAGGTTTAGGAGACATGATCTGCCTTTTACAAACCTGAACTGGGTGGGGTCCAGAGTTTGGAGATTACCAGTGTCTTTGTATATAAGTTCCAAGATGATACGTTCCATGGCCTTGCAGAACAGGCTTGTCAGGCTAATGGGGTGGTAGTTCCCCAGGTCCATGGTGGCTCCCCTTTTGTGGAGTGGAATAACCGTCGCTGTGCACCATTCAGCAGGCACAAAGCCTGAGGTGAGGCTATGATTGAACATGGTACTTAGGTGCAGTGCTAGTTCGTTCCATAGGTCATGTAGAACATAGCCTGGCATGTTGTCTGGACCCATGGATGCTGTGTTCTTGGCTTTGGAGAGTGTGGTTTTTACCTGTGCAGCCATGATTACAGGAACTTTGCATTCTTCCGGTATAGAGATGGGCTCTTTAGGGGTTGAGAGGGGGGTAAAGTTAGCACTGAACCTGTCTGCCAGGATGTTGTTAATATCAGTTGTGTCTGTATATTTAGTGCCATTGTGCTGTAACTCAGAGCAGATCTGAGTTTTGCCATTGAGATTCTTGACATAGCTATAGAATGCTTTGTGGTTGTCTTTAGAATCAGTGGTGATTTTGTTTTCGTAACTAGCTTTGGAGGATTTTATCAGGGATCACAGCTTCTTACTGAGGCAGCCAGGGAGCTCCTCCACTCATGAGATTTTACTCTCTTTTGCAACAGTTTCTTCCTTCTGTTGTACAGTTTGTTTATGGCAGGGGACCACCAGATTGGCTTCCTTTTTTGGAGGATAGCGTATTGGTTCTGTTTGGGATAGCACGATCCATACACTCGTGTAAGTGCTTATAAAGTGCAATTGTGTAGGATTCAGTAGTCGTAACTGTATTGTCCATCTGCACGGGTGTCATGAACTTCACCACTTCTGTCTTAAGAAGCATGAAGTTGGCTTTGGAGAATTTTTTTACCATGATTTCCTTAATGGGGGGGGGGGGGGCAGGACGTGAAAATCTAGGGTAATTAGCTTATGGTCGGATCGGACCAATGAGGCGTTGACTTCAGGTGTGGAACACCAGTCACTCATGTTGGTAATGACTAAATCTAGGATATTGCTGTCCCTGGTGGGGTTATGGATAAGTTGATCCAGGGCATTGGAGTTTATGAATTCCAGAAAGCGTTGAGCGAAGGAGTTGGACATGAGTAGTTTTCCCAGTTAATGTTGGGGTAGTTGAAATTGCCCATTATTACGGTGTTTGTTTGAACCAAAATATTTTCCAGTATATCAAAGAAAGAGGAGTGGGAATCCTGGGGCATGGTGGGGGATCTGTAGCAAGCTACAATTTGGATTGTAGTTTTGCCCAGAGTTAGTTGCACTTGGATAACCTCGGCTGCATTATGCTGAGCAACTAGCCTGGAGGTGTGGATATCCTTAATGAATATGGACACACCTCCACCTTTGGTGTTCCGGTCCAGGTTACATGGCCAAAACGTGTGGTATGAGTTATAGCCTGGTAGTGCAGGGGTGCTCTCTGGAGCCTTGAACCAGGTCTCAGTCACTGCACAGATATCAATGTTCTCCATTTTATGGAGTGCCTTGAGTGAGTGCATTTTGAGATTTAGACTTCTAGCATTGAGTAGCATCACCCTCAGTTTTTGCTTGACTGTTCCTGTTATGGTGGTGAATTTATCATTTGAACCTTGCCTAAAAAAGGCACTATAGGGGAGGCAAGAACCTTAGCCAGTATCCGGAATCCCAGGGGTGATAGGTTCAGGCCATCTCTGGCAAAGCATCGTGATCTGTCGACCATGTCATCCCAGGCAGACAGATACTGAATCCCTTTAGAATGACACCAGAAGCTTAGCCAATTATTGAAGTCAATCATTTTATCCTTGTACTGCGGCATCATTCTGGGTGATGGCAGAATGCTACTCAGGGATAGGGTCATACCTTTAATCCCTGTAGGTGCTTAGTTGAGCCCTGTTAGTGTTGCTTAGCATGGGGAATCATCTGGGTTTCCACACACATGGTAATCACTGACCCCTGGGCAGTGCATGTTCTGTAGGATCAAACTTCAGCTCTGCAACAGTTAATACTCCATCTCTTGGTCACCCATGTGTTGAATTATAAACTCCACCCTCTCAAGGATGGATGGAGCAACAAAAGCCACAGACTCCCATCACTTTACACTGTACTGAACACTCGGCATTTGAATAATCCAATAACAACCAGGTCTTCATTATTCTGCACCACCCAAAAAGTCTCCTGAATTATTTTTCAATTCTATACATTTAAATGATTTAGCTGTAGTGGCATTTGATATCTCCCATGCAAGAATACCAAAAATGTAGCATTTCTATTTGTAGTCTGAAAAAAATCAGCTATGCCAGGTAATGTACCATTAATAACGTTTTAAGCCATAACCGAGTGCAAATCTTATCTTGTCATATATGGTAAGTTCACCAGATTCTACATACAAATTAGATATAAACTTTATTTATTCATAGACATCCTAGAAAAAAATCATGAATTCAAATATTACAGTTTACTTTTGACAGCAGCTGCCTGTGATCCCTCACAAGCAAAGTTCATAAATATTTATTACCTCCTGCAGGTAATGAACACAAACTGACTAATACTAGATATAATGAACATTTTTAGTGTGTAATATACTCAATCAAATCAAGTTATAAGCCAAACATAACACTTCCTAATTTAATAGAATGAGGCCAAACTACATATCTAAGGCCATAAAATGGAATACAATTAATAGCTGGCACACTAAAAAAGCTAAATCCCGAGTTTTCAACAGAATAATTGTTAAAGTAGATTTAGAAGCCCATGACTGAAGGCACAAAATACTCTGTTGTAAGGAGCATTTTGTATACATCTTTCTGTCATAGCAGACAATACTAAATAATTACCAATACAGTTGATTTGAACTGGAATGTCAAGAACCTAATACGCACTTAAGAGACATGTCATGTTTCTGAAATAAAGAGTAAGACAGTATCTCAATGATTAAAAAATTATGCTAAGAACTAATTCCACTGTGAACCACCACCTATTCAGTGACACCCAAACAAAATTTCAAGCTCTACCAAACTGCATGAACACCATTGCCTATGCATAATTTTTCACAGAAACCTCATACCTTCATGAAAAAAACTGCATTATGGCAGCTGTACCATCCAAAATAACTCAAGGAACAAACCACAGTGGCACACTCCCAATATCAAGATATGTAATACAAGAAAGAAAATCATGGCCAAGAACAGAAGTACAGTGTCAAGAAAGAAAAAACTCATTATACTAATATATTTATTTATTTTATTTGACATTTGTTGACCCGGAATGTCTCACTGATCTCGTACCCTTTTTTAGCAGAGGCCCGGGGAGAAAAGCGCCACAAAGTACTACATACACCATAAAATTGTTTACAAACAGTACTGTATGCATGAGGTAATATAAACATGCATTATAATTCTTGGATTCCTACTTCTAGCTTGAGAGTTTAAAAGGTGTTATTTACAAAAAAAGGCAATAAAACAACATGTTAAAGTAATCCATATATCTCCAATGGGTCTACTTCTTTTGACCTAACTTTCATTTGCCCGACACTCATTTTCCCGACCCCATTTGACTGAAAGTTCATTTGCCCGACACTTCATTTGACCGACAAGTATTATTAGCAAGAAAATGGAATATGCCCCCTTCCCCACTGTAGTGTGACCCTGGAGTTAGAATATATAGTTATGGGTGGTGTGGGGGGCACAGCCCCCCACTTCATTTCATATGATATTGTTAACTTTTGATGTAATATTGCTTAGTAAAAGAAAAGTAAGTGGGGGGCTTTGCCCCCCACGCCTGAGGGCTGTGCCCCACACCCCTATCTATATATTCTAACTCCAGGGTCACACTACAGTGGGGAAGGGGGCATATTTTCTCCCCGGGCCTCCACTGAAAATGGGTGTCAGGGCCCAGTGGACTTCCCCGGTAATCAAACTGGAAATAAATAAATAAATATTCCGTTTTCTTGCTAATAATACTTGTCGGTCAAATGAAGTGTCGGGCAAATGAACTTTCAGTCATTTGGTCTCGGGCAAATGGGTGTTGGGCAAATGGGAGTTAGGTCAAAAGAAGTAGACCCATCTCCAATATGTAAGGAATTCCCCCTTTAGAGAGGGAAGTAATGACAATTAACTCAGAGTTTAAGATAGAAGGACAGAACGTACTGTAAATCAAATCTTAGTTCTTACAGGCAACAGCATGTACATCAGTAAACAGAAGCAGAGGGGAAGTTGATAGAGAGAGCAGGAGAGAGAAAAAGTTTAAGTGTCAAGAGGAAAAAAAGGGGGTGTCTATGGGGAAAAGAGGGAAAATTAGAGATTTTTTAAATTTATAAATAAAAGAGGAGAGAAGAAGTAATAGTTAGAATCAAGTGAAATCTGACAAAGGGAAGTAAGCTAAGTGGGAAAAGAAGGGAGGGAGATAAATACCTCCTGGTTCTGTGATTACCTCACTAGTAGACACTAGGCTGTTAGATGGAACTCTTCCTACTCCCCCTTTCTAGCAGTTAGGACAGGGGTCCCACAAGGATCAATATTGGGCCCTCTCCTCTTTAATCTATTTACCAATGACCTTTTCTCATCCTGCCCCCAAATCCAATCTTATTCAGTATGCTGTTGACTCGACCATCATCAACTCTGCTGACAACATAGAAAGCCTTCAATCCCTTACACAAAACTCACTCCACTCAGTTGAAAACTGGCTACAATCCAACCAACTCCTGCTAAATGCGAGCAAAACTAAGCTACTACTTTTCCTACCTAAAAATCTGGCACATGCAAAATGGAACTTTTCCGTAACATCCCTTAATGGAACTAAAATTTTTGTTGACACCCAAACAAAACTCCTTGGAGCAATAATTAATGATGAAATTAAATTCAACCATCACATTCATAGCTCATTAAAAAAAAAAAAAAACTAGGTCTGCTTTACCGTCACAAAAACTTTCTTTCCTGTGCATCCAGGCCATCTCTTGCCCAATCCCTGCTTCTACCATCCCTACTCTATGCTTCACCTATTCTTACCAATATACAGAGTAACCTAATATCCAAACTAGAAACCACATATAACAAATTAGCCACATTTGCTGCAAATCAACCTTACAAATCCCATCACTGTCTCTCATTAAAGGTTTTACACTGGCCTGAATTTTTCAACTTACTGCCTCAATCCCAACTCCTTATAGCCCACAATATACTAAACAATCCTAAATTCTGCCAATCCCTTGCAAATTCTCTGACACTTTATACTCCTCAACGCCCACTAAGAAGTACTAATTAATACTTTCTTGAAGTTCATAAGCCAAAATAAACCTCTGGGAAACTACTCTATTGTCACTCAGTTGCAAAAAATTGGAACACACTCCCTTTAGCCCTTAGACTACTTAAAGACAAAAATGCCTTCAAGAAACAGCTTAAATCTTTTTTCCTATCAAATTGGATATGTTCATGCTCTAAACTAATACCCAAGAAACATTCAGGGATAACCTAACTTAAATGTATCCCTTCTAGCTCTCTCTCTTACTACTACCTACACATTTTTTCCATCATATTCCATATTAGTTAGCTCATATTACACTCATTTCTCATAATCCCTTATTACTGTTCTTTAATTTATTTATTAACTTCCAAAGTTCACACATTATCTGTATATTTACTTACTTGATGCCTAGTACCTTGGTTAAGCAATGTATTGACCTTAATCTTACCATATTTTTGCTTAGTTTATTGCCATACTACGTGAAAATTTCCATATATGTATTGTATTGTATTTCCATCCATTCTGTATATTCCTTTATTGCATGATATGTAATTACTTCAGAAGTATGTATACTTAAAATGTGATCTGTGTTTATCTTTGTTCTTACTGTTTGTTTACTTAAAACATTTTTGGGAGCTTTTCTCCTCAGGTGTCAGCTGAAAAAGGGCTTCTAAGAACCCAGACAGACTAACCCGGTTAACAAATGTAAAAATAAAATAAATAAATAAATATGAGTAGTGGCGAAATTTAGTGAAAAAATGTATTAGGAACTAGAGTTCTGTGGCTAGAATTATGTACGAATTGAGAAGGGGCTGTATGCAGTGGGTGTCAGGTGATTAAGTTCATGGTGGTTGTGTACAGGAGCAAGTCCAAGTATTTGTAAAGTGGACTTTTAGGGAGATTTGAAATGGGTGGGGCTGTGTAATAGATCTGATTGTTAAAGGTAATGTATTCCAGTGTATAGAGGGAAGATAGTTGAGGGCTTCACCAAATGATTTTTTAGGTTTGTAAATGTCAAGGAGGTTTTGGCTGGTGCTTCTAAGTTTTCTGGTTTGGAGGTAGTAATTTACGATGTTAGAAATGTTAGGGCAGAAGGAGGGTTTGTAGAAGGAGTGGATAATATTAAGTTGAGAGAAAAGAAGTTGATTGAGGAACTCAAGCCAGTTCAGTGTTTTCAATGCCAGGCAGTGATGGGATTTAGGTTGAGTGTTGGTGGCAAATCTAGCTATTTTGTAATATGTATTTTCCATCTTATTCAGTAGTGTTGCCTGTAGGTTAGTGAGAATTCTGGAGCAATAGAAGATACAGGGTAGGATATAAACAAGAGAGAGTAACTGTCTTGCGTCTGGTGTGAGATATTTTTTGGCACGGTATAGTAAGCCAAGCTTTTGGTTAGTATTTTTGATACAGTCATTTATATGAAGGTTGAACTTTAGTTTATAATCAGTTATGACCCCTAGTAGTTTAGTATGGGATTCAGCATTGATGGTGGTATTGTCTAATGATGTGCTAGTGAATGTTGACGTGTTATTAGAGGGATTCAGGCAGAAATAGAAGTAGTTTAGTTTTCTTAGCATTGAATATTAGCTGGTTATTGGTTAGCTAGATCTCAATATTTGTGAAAGTTTGCTGGGTTTTTGAAAGCAAGTCTGGGAAATAATCAGAGTAGGTGATGACTAGAATCATCTGCATATTGGGTGAGAGTTGAGTTGGGGTAGGATTTATAAAGATTGTTAGCAAAAATGTTGAATAGAAGAGGTCTTAAGATGAAGCCTTGGGGCACACCTGTGGTGATTGGCAGAGGGGGGGACAATATAGAAGCCATCTAACAGATTGTTGCCTATTGAACAAGTAGCTGCTGACCCAAGAGACAGTGGATGGGGACAGATTAAGTTTTGTTACTTAACAAAAGAGCAAAGGATGAGACACAGTATCGAATACCTTGGATAAGTCCAGGAATAGGCAAGAGACTAGTTTGTTATTGTCTCTGGATTGCGCAACTGAATTGATAAAAGCAATGAGAGTGGTGGAAGTGATATGGTTCGGTTGAAAACCATGATGAGTGGGTCTTAAAAGGTTTTCTAGTAATAGGTGGCATAATAATTATGCATGGATGCATTTTTCCATGATTTTTTGAGAGTGGAGAGAGAATAGCTATAGATCTAAAAGTGGACATTTCTGTAAATTTTCCTCCTCTATGGACGGGGATAGTATAGAATTTTTTCCAGATGGATGAAACAGTAGGATCACACAGTGAGAAATTTATCAGAATAGATATGGGGTATGCAATGGAACAGGCAGCTATTTTTAGGAAGTATGGTGGCAAGTTGTCAGCAGAAAGAGAACATAGCTTTAGGTTCTGAAGAAGTTTTTTGATTAAGCATCTTTGGAGTTTTATCAAATCCATCAAAGCCACATTTCTGAGTTAAACATAACCTCATAGGCAAAGGTTATGTATGCAGCCTCAAAGGTAATGCAACAATAGTGTGCTCAGCTAACTGCAAACAAAATCCCCTATACAGAGCTGGAGGACACAGCAAACCTACTAGCTGAGACATTTAGCTCCAAATTCACCCTGCTGCTCCCCTTGACATCTCCCAAGAGATACCCTTAACCATAACTACATTGGCTAAAATTAGCAAGGAAGTTCTCAATGTGTAATCCAAAGTCAACAATACTGCATCTATGGGCCTGATAATATCCCAAGTTGCCTCGTGAATAACATGAAACATGACCTATCTAGTGTCTGAAAGTTCTTGTTTACTCTTATGACCAAACTGGCTTCAGGCCTAGTGAATGGAGGAGTACAACAGTTATCCTACTACATAAGGGTAGGCCACCTATTGAGCCAGATAGTTGCAGATCTATAAGTATGACAAGTCTCATATGCAAAGTTATGGAAAGAATAACCATGGATTTTATAAATAAAAAATAAGGAATCTTCAGACAGTGGAT
The DNA here is from genome assembly GCF_019279795.1 of Protopterus annectens. Taxonomy (NCBI): domain Eukaryota; kingdom Metazoa; phylum Chordata; order Ceratodontiformes; family Protopteridae; genus Protopterus; species Protopterus annectens. The sequence goes on along the minus strand of NC_056729.1, from coordinate 231,704,667 downwards.
CCATCAAAGTTTGGATTTGTCAAGGGCATCTCATGTTTGCTCAAACTAGATGGCTTCTCTGAGCAAGAGCAAAATGGTACACACTGTCTATCATGACCTGGCCAAAACTTTCAGCACTATTCCTCATTAAGGTATTGTTGACAAACTCATAAAACTAGGAGGTAACTCCTATGTCTCCCATTGATTTGCCAACTGTCTCAGAGATAGGACACGGGAAGTCAGGATAGGGGATTTTACCTTCACAAAAAGACTAGTCAACAGTGGAGTCCCTCAGGTCTTGATGCTAGGGCGACTCCATTCTGGCATATATTTTTTTAGAAATCTAAGCTATCATTAAAAGCCTCTGCTTGACAATATTTGCAGATAATTGCAAACTTGACAAAATCATAGACAGATATAGAGGCACCTAAAGACACTAGTATCCTCCAAGAGGGATTGCAGAAAACTATTAATTGATGTCAGATCCATGGTCTATAACTGAAGCCAGGACATGCATAATAGGATCTTTTGGGAAGTTAGGCTTTCCAGGGAATTACCACATAGACATTACATCATTAGGAGTAGACTCATGGTTAGAGACTTGGAAACATATCTAAATAGTGAGCAGACCTTTAACCACCATGTGCCTAATGCAAAGGTATGGCAGCTAGGTCCAAAGATGTCATTATCCGGCTTTAGTCAGCCCTTATTAGACAAGTCATAGACTACTATGTTCCCCTTGGTATGTACCATACCAGACATATGCAACAACTGAAACACCCAGAAGATTTTTCAGAAGATTTTCTTACAAAAAGAATACAGGGTGTAAACTGCATGGAATAGGCTGTCTGCCTCAAAGACTTACATTTATACTCAGTCTCCAATAGACTACTGAGAAGTGATCTTTGCCTGGCTTATAAAGCATCATCTGATGGGTCTATATTAGAACCACAAAAATCAGTTCAGCGAATGGCTTTTACATCAAAAATGCCATTCATCGAAATCGCTCTTGTGGGGGGCTGCCCCCACACCCCCCGTTAATTATATATACCAACTCCAAGATCGCACTACAGTGAGGAAAGGGCAAATTTTCCAATCTTCACTGTAACAGGATCTCACTATAACACTTCGTTGAACGGCATTTTTGATGTAAAATACCGTTCGCTGAACTGACTTTTTGTGGTTCTAATATAGACCCTCATTTGATCCAGTACGGAAGGGCTTGCGGCACATCCATAAGTCTACAAGCATTAGAAATATACAATCTGGGAAAATAATCATTTGCAACCTAAACAGAACCTGTTGGAGGGACAGATATGTGTCTCAGAGATTGCTCCTGATTTGAACAGGCTTCCCATAGTTGTCAAGAAGAGTTTGTTCCTCACCCTATTCAAACAAAACCAGTACCAATGTATGGAAAACTGAAAAATTACCACTGGATTCAGACCTTTCCCCCTAATGGACATAGGAAGCTTGCAAGTGCATTGCTAGCTAAACAAAACTATATGTTCCTTTGTAATATTTTATATATGAGAATACATGGCTAGGAAGGCTTTCAGGAGATGTTAGCCTTAGAATCACCTATTATACTATGATTGTGTGAACTTTGACACATTCCTTGTGTTTGTAAAAAAAAAAAAAGACCAAGTACATTTAATTAAGGGAACCCCTGCACCCATCACATCAATCAAGTGAAATCAAGATATTGATACATTTTACTCAACAGAATGCCTTAGAGATGCCTGTGCATTGTGCCACAGAGATGATTCCAGGCCCATTAGCCTTTAAGCACTTCTTCCAAAATAGTTATCTGGCTATACCTGTTAAGTGAACTCTACAACAACCATATTGAAATTGGTCGAAGAGATATTCATCTACCATTTGATCCCATAACTATTCAAGCATTAATTGTAAAAGGATCTTTGGCAGTAAGTCAATAACTGCAAAGGGGTTATAATCTGACTTGATATCTTTATCACCTTTGTATGCACTGGTGCTACAGAAATAAATTTCCAATCTGCAAGGAAGGTCTTAGTTAAAATGTACGAATTATATTTGTAAGTAATAGTCTACCCGAGAACGTCACAGTATCTGAGTTAAAAAGTAAAAATCTATTCTATCTTCTGCAGAAAAAGGTCATGCATTATTATGAATCACAGCCTAAAAATATGATTTCTGTACTAACATAAAATTAAAAAAAATAATAATAATAATAAGAAAGTACCTCCATGTAGTAATACATAATGAATTAAATTACTTCATAACATCAATATTACTAAGAGAAATAATTTTTATTTCAGAATTCTACTGAATCCTTAGCATTTGGTAAAATACTTTGCAAGCCCTTGAAGATTTATTTTGATTGAGCCTAAACCTAGCTTCATCAATAAACATTTTTTTCTGTTTTGTACCAAATTTAACATGATTTCTTTGCTTAATAAAGGGCAGCATATTTTCCTGCATTTTAACATTTCAATGGTTCTTAGGAACTTTTTTCAGTTTACTTTTCTAAAGTGATATGCCATTTAATCATGGGTGTTGCCAATAATACATGCTGTGTCATATAGAAAATCGAAATAAATCATGTATAAGTTTTCACACCCATGCTGTAAGTGTCTTAATTTTACTAATAACAGAATCAGCTAATTACATTCTATTCCAGTCTAGATTTTAAACTTGTCAAATGATTTCTTTAGAGATATTTCTAAATAATCAAAATGCACAGTATTAATATAATTAGGGTTATTTAAACCAGAAATGGTCAACAAAACGGGCAAACAATCACTAATAATATGATACAGAACCTCTTGTTCAGGAAGATTAATAAAAATCCAATCAATGAAAGAACAATACCACAATAAAACATATAATGTAGGTTTTTAACATTTTGGAGTAAACCTTTTTAAATGATTGGCTCAATAAAAAGCCTTCTGTAGTTATCCAGTTTAAGATAAAATTTTCCAATGCTCTCTCATTTTCAAATATTTCTGTATAACAGAAATATTTGCCAAACCTGATGATAATGTACCTTGCAGTAAATGTAAATCTGAGAGAACTAAGTAGCATTTCTAAGAAAAATATTTTCATAGTAAAGCATTAATACAGTCTGCATCATAATCAGCATATCAATATTCATAGTAGCACTGTTTATCAATCGTCATCAAAACAGTGACAACACTTTTTGATACGTGATGGAAAATATTACATTTATTAGTTAAATGTGAAGCAAAATAGGAACTTATGTTGCATGTCCTAACATGCAGCTTGAAACAATATCCCATGGTTTTCCATTATATCCAATTAAATTTAGAAAACAATCAGCATAATTGCATAGAAAGAAGGAACCCTCAAATCCATTTATGAAGCTAACTTAAATAAATTCAAAATTGTTTCTAAATAAGGATATCAACTACAGTAAATATTAACAACTGACCTGAAACACATTTCTACCCCATATTTGCCTATGTTCCTTTTCTCTAGGAACAGTATGTCCTACGTTTTTAATGAAACATAGAAAAAAACTGTACAAAAGTAGCTATATGTTTACACTATCAGAAGTAATAACATTAGAATTTTTCAAGACATAATGAATGAAATGGATAAATATTTCATGAGATTTTCTGAAAAGTGATATTGACATGACTTTGGAGAATTAGCACATTTTTGTAAAGTGTTATTTAAAATCAATTTATTTGTTCATCCATTTATAGTTCAGCTTGTTGCTATGTTAACCAAACAAACTGTATGTGAAAACATACATAAACACACAAGTATATGCAAATATAAATATATACATATATATATATCTATATATATATATCTATATCTATATATATATATATATTTATATCTATATATATATCTATAATATAGTATATGTATATCTATATATATATATATATATATATATATATATATATATATATATATACATATACATGTAGGCACACACATATACGCACACATTTGCATATACATGCATACGTACACACATACAAAGAGTTAATGCTTGTGTATAGACTGATAAACATATAAATTGTTCACATGTAATTCATTTTGATTCTTTTACAGTCTTTATTTGAATAGTTGGTAAACAATATAAAATCCTTTTTGTACTTACATTTCAGCATGACACATAATTAAAAAGTACTTTACAAGGCTAAATCTGAATACTCTGGCTAAAAGCATATTACAGGAAGATGCTTGTTATTTGCTGAAATAAAATTGCTATTGTGAATATAAAGGCAAATGCACAACATAATTGCTTCCTGCCATCAAAAGCTGCTTTATTTTTCTCTTGACAAAACCAGGTGACTAATATTGCAATGGATTTGTACATGAACCCATGACGGATTTGTTTTGACATGGGCCATCTGCACTTTTGATTATAAAAAAGTCAGCGAGGATAGCAGGCACATTCATTTCATGCCCTGTCCTTTTTTCATAACCTGCAACATACAAAATATTTAAGTGAGTAACTTGGTGCTACAAAGAGGCAGTTGTTACTGCTTTTGCTTTGTAACTTTTGCTCCTCCTTTTGGTTTCGGATGAACATCCCCTTTTTGCAGCTTCTCCAATGCTTCTCCTATTTGCTTGAGTATTGCTAGGTATTTCAGTGACCATTTATTTCAAAAGTCACACTGCTACGTGAATTGTTGTTCTATGAGTTGTCTGTAGGCATGTTTATTTTGTATAAATGAGTGTGAGGACTTGTTCATCTGCCTTCTGCCCATTACTTGCTGGAATGCTCATTTACTCTATCAAGATCCTGAATGTTTTAAAACAGATATTGTGAAATGAATAAACAGATAAAATAATGAACATGTTAATAGAAAACATTTTTTCCTTAGGCCTCCAAAACTGTTTAAGCATGTGATTGTACTGTGCAACTTCTCAGAGTATGCGCAGGTGAGCTGAAAGGATTAAAGTGCAGTTGCATGTAGCTTGATCAAAAATGTTAAACTGATTGCTTTACTTCAGAAACTCCAGTAGAATAAAAAGAATATTTTAATAGAATCCAAACTAATCTTTGTTATGCAATCTGGTACAATTAATTCAGTATCTTTGTATCCTTGCTAGACGTCTAATTTGACAAATGCACGAGTCTAACAGAATGGGTGCTCAGTGATTTAACAGTAAACATTATATTGCAGAGAAAACATGAGCATGCATACACTTACTTGCCATTACCTGAAGGGTAAATAGCAGGCTCTGGAGGTAATAGATTAGTGAACAGGAATTGACTTCAGTCATAAAAGTATGCAGTCTGTTCCTGGCAGTTGTCATTTTAATAAAACTAAGTATAAAGTTGTTGAGCCAGTTCAAAGATTAAGTGAACGTGACAGGTGCAGTGTTCTGCAATGATTATTTAGGTTGTGGTCCAAAAAGCTGAAGGTTTGCAGCAGTTAGATATAACCTTCAGTATATGCTTCAATGAATAAGCTTTTACCTTTGAACAAAGGATCTGTGCTGACAGATACGATACTACCAAGACCTAGCCATGCAGAAATTTACAAAACCAACAGCTTCATTCACAGGATTGCTCCTTAAGATGTAGGCTACCTTCTGAGAACTTTAAGGGATGGAAGCTTCACAAGCTAAAAAATAAAGTTTTTATTTAAAATAAGAGCACAAGCAAAACAGCTTTCAATCTCCTGTATTTATTTAACAGACTAACATAAGTAATATGTTTTATAGCAGCTGAATAAGTAAAATTGCCAATGATTAGATTTTTTTTGCCCACACTGAAAATATAAAATAAGATAGTACATCTGCAAAGTCATTACAATAAATATTGATTAATAATGCTCTTCATGGGAGATTTATAATGTGAATTCAGTTGGGTATTTTTTTTATAACACAAAGCTTTAATTTCAAATAAAATTAAAGCATGACTTTCTTATTAAAATGCTGAAACATACATTTCACATCAAAATGTATTTATTTTTTTATTTATAAGTTGTTGATTAGGTAAGTACAACTAGTACAATGGCTTTATTTCAGTGCAGACCAGAGATGGCATTTATACTGATTAGTGAACATTTGGCCAAGACACCAGGGAACATCACCTATTCTTTTTGATAAGTATAGTAGGTCTTCAATATCCCTAAAAACTACCACTGACTCAGGAAGATAGGGTTCAGATGAATGTCTCATCTGAAGGATAAATTCAACAGCTGTCTTGTGCTTTAAGGTAGCTAGTGTTGGTTTTAGCACACAAAATGTTATAAATCTTAGAAATGTTAATGCTATATTTTAGCTCTGTTAAAAATAAGCACTTCAGAATTGTGTTTAAAAATGCACTTGTCATTAAATTCAGTCATTCTTAGACATTTATGCAGTGCTAATGTCTGCAGCCTAAAACATTATGGATTCCTAAATTAAAGTTGGCATACAGCGAAGAATTAATCAGACATTGTTATAACAAGTTTAGGCTGAATGACAATACAAATGACTCATTCCTGAGATAATCATGGAGAGACCGAGAGATGGCAGTACAACATGACAGTCTAGAAACCAATTGTCACATGACCGAGTAAATGTTGTAGGTAGGATTTTTAACAAGTGAAAGAATGTCCAATTTGACATCTTAATGTTTGTATGTAGACTAAAGTCTAGCAAGTAGCATACATGACTAAAACTCTGGCTTGTTAATAAGATGCTTCCGGTGCCAAGGATTCAGGGTTTGAATCTTTCCACCATCTCTGTCTACTGTGTGAGCTTCAAGCAGCTCACTTAACCAAAATATTATTGGGGCAGCTTGGTATATGGGTTAGGCTTCTTAATGGTCTTGTGTATTACATGCTTAGTAACTGCATATAAACCTAATATTGACTTGTGTGCATTCATGTATGGTGTCATTGTGAGTCATGTGTTGTCTTATAACACATTTACATTGGAGAGGAGTATATTTATAAAGAAAAAATGAAATTTCTCCTTTAGAGGTGAAAAACAATTTTATAATAGTAACTGCATTGCTTGCATCTGATTGACTTTAAAACAAATAGATTTTTGTCAATCACCATGAAACACGCACACGTGCAACATTGCGTTTCCTTGATTTACCCAACCATACTGTAGATTATATTATTCCACTTTTTTCACTTCCCTACTGCCCACAACTTGTACTCTTAAATGGAGTGTTTTGGAGAGTACATGGTAATTAGCAAAAGTCAGCTATTATCATTTGTCAACCCTAGTCGATGAACAGCATGCTGCCCACCTTTAGCTTGGGGACTGGGTTTGCATAACACATTATGCATTAATCACACTCAGGATTATTGAAAAGTATATTGCATGTACTTCTGTAATCAGTGTCACAACTTTATGTGTACATTTACAATGAACCTGTTCATGTTTTCTGCATTTCACAATAAACCTATTTTCCCAGAAGGAAAGACATGACAGAATTTGATGCCAAAGCAATATTTCAATCAAATCTTAATATTTATTTTCTAAGTAATATGAAAATAAATGTAATAACTTACATACTCATCTAAATTAATAATAAGTTATGTACATATACTCGTGTTTAAGTGTATATGTATTATACATGCATATGCATGAGTTATACCCATTTAGTTGTGTGTAGAAAGATATCATAATAAATAAAACAAATAGATCAATAGATAGATGTGTATGCGTGTGTGTGTGTGTGTGTGTGTGTGTGTGTGTGTGTGTGTGTGTGTGTGAAGATATAGGTATAGATATAGATATTTAGAAAGATATATACGCTTACATATGGTTATTTGGAAAGGACACAACAGTTTGTGAAACAGATCTGCACATTTGGTTAAATGGTCATACTGCTGACTTTCGTTAGAGGCCATTTTTTCATTTATATGGTGATTGTCATATTGCAGTGGTTGTAAGACTGTAGAGCTAACATTTATAAATAATGAGATATGATGCAAATCTCCCTCAAGCAGGGGAGTGGTAGTAGCCCCACATTGTAAATGCAGCAATGTATGGTATTTGAGCCTACAGTGTGTATTTTTTTTGTAGTGATCACTAATGCCTGTCTGTTTTGCTTGCATTTACAGTCATTTATTTGTACTGCTCTAGATGTGACTAAATATTGTACAGTTGCTTATTAATGTTCATACAGTATATATATATATATATATATATATATATATATATATATATATATATATATATATATATATATATATATATATATATATATATAAATAATTCCAAAATTTCCCAACTTCAAAGCTCTAAATACTGAAGCTCAAAATTCAAACAAAAATCTAAAACAATAAAAGAACACAAATCACATTTTTGCAGGGTGGCAAGCCCATATGCACCCCCCATCTGAGGGGCTGCACCCCACCCACAAACATATCCCCTGCAACTTAAATATAGCAACTCTTAGGTCACACTATCACACTACAGTGAAGAGAACGGTAAAGTTCCCCTTTCGCACTGTACGGCAATCTCCACTGACAGGTTTTGAGATTCCACAACTTCGATGTTTTGAGCTTTGGTATTTAGAGCTTCGATGTTGTGAAATTTTGAAATTACAAAGTGGACCCATATATATATATATATATAAATATATATAAATATATATATATATATATATATATATATATATATATATATATATATATATATTTACATGCTTTTATATATATATAATATATATATATATATATATATATATATATGTGTGTGTGTGTGTATGTATATATGGATGCTGGACACCCAACTGAATGGACAGTGGGTCAGCACCCACTAGACTGATGTCGTAACATCGATGTCACCAATATCAATACATTTTATGCATGTTTTGGGTATTACAGCACAGCGACTAAACCAACAGCAAGTTTTTTGCAGGGGGGAACCCTTGTACCCCCTACACCCACTGCTAATTATATGTACTAAGTCCGAGATTGCACAATCTCCAGGGAAAGAAAGTATTCCTCTACCCAAGAACAACTGATATTGCACACGTGTCAACCAGCTGTCTGCATTGACCAAATGGCGTCAACCGGTCAGGTGTCAGCACACTGTATGTTCAATCAGGTGTCCTCCACCCCTACACACACACACACATACACACACATATATATACATATATATATATATATATATATATATATATATATATATATATTATCATGATATCATTTTGAACATTATTTATTTATTATTTACTAGCATATGATTATCAGGAAGCCCGCAAAGCTACTTTTCAGCCAAGGTGGGTGGGATGTGCTCCACATTGCATAAATTTTTACCTGAAACTAGCATGAACTAACAACAAAAATATACCACACAGCACTGAACTAGATGTAGTTTACCAGCTGATCATTATGTTGAATACAGTAGACAATATTACAGCATATGTGGACTGCGGTGGTGGTGCTGCGGTAGCGTTGTTGCCTCTCAGTAAGACGTTGTCCTGTTCAATTCTCAGCTAGAGCATCTTCTGTGTGGAGACATGCGTGAATAGGCATACCTTCGTTAAAGGTTGTGCGTCAGGGCTGACAACTCGGCATGTAAAAATCTACTGCCAATCATTAGAGGACCGGAGTTCCGCTGTGGCAACCCCTAACTGGGAAAAGCCGAAAGACACAACAACAACAACTAAACTCACACATGTCTAAAGGACATTCAGCATTATTTTATGTTTCTGGCAGATGAGGCAGCTGCATGTTTTACACATCCAATTATTCTTCTGAGCCATGTAATCAGCTGCGAAAGAATGATGATTTTTATGATACTTGTTCTGGCTGCATGGGGGGGAGGGTTAGTAAAGGTACTGCTACATGAGCAGCATTATTTTACTGATAGGTATGATTTTGTTGGGAATTTGCAATATTGATGGGAAATGGTTTGAATAATAAGGGGGGATTAGTAATGGGGGGTGTTGTAGGCGAAGGGCTGTTTTGTTGACAGATATGTTTCTAAGACGGTTTTAAATAGAAGATGATATGGCATATTTGTAATTTTTGTTAAGAAAGAGCTCCACAGCTAAACAATATATGCTAAGTATAGGCAGACATCATTATGTTTTTTTAGGTTTTTCACTAAGCACATAATTTTGTTTAGTGAATGCAGTTCTCTGTTGGTTGAGAGCCAGTTTAATAACTGGCTGGTGACAGAGCACCTGTCAAGGCTGAAGAGGATGCTGTGGGCAGAATAAGTGGCAGCTCCAGTCGAAGTGCAAGACAGTGGTGTTTCTGGTTAACGTGGCTTCTTGCAAACTTTTCAGTCATTATATGGCTACACCAATTTAGCTAGCTGAGAAGACTGTAGGCAAGTCAAAAGTGACAAGGTAGGGGTTATCATCCTACTAGTAATAGATCAAGATTCTTGACTTCATCCGATCTAATCTTTAATCATTTTTTTTATTTTGTTTTTGCTTTTGTATGTTTTTCACCCTCTGCCTGTTGGCCATCTAACCTTCCTCTACTGAACACCAATCCACTTTCCAGTGGTGGGAATTCTTCACCTCCACTAGCGAAACAGCCATCTAGAAGGAGGGTGTTATGCAATTATACAATCAGATATAAAGAATTCCTTGTTGTCTTGCTGTAAGTTTTTCTATGAGTGTTCCTTTCCTGTGAATGGGCCGACTCTTTCCTCAGTGGTGATGTAAATGCTTGCATTACATTAAGACCCACCTATGCCCACTGATGTATGCATGTATGCTCTTCCACTTGTGATGACTTAATGACAAGGCAACAATCACCAAGCCAGTTGGTTATTTAAGTATCCTTACCTCAGTGACTCCCTGCTTCATGAAATGCTCCTGCCATCTATTGTAGGCTGTGTCAGTAGTGTTGTGGCATGATCCAGCTGTGACCAATAAACTTCTGCGTAGAATTGACAATCCCACCCATACCTCTCAACCTGCAGACATAGAGGATAGGTACAAAGGCCATAGCAAAGTAGGAGCATCTAGCCAAAAAAATTGATTTCTAATTAGCATAAAATGCAAATAGCAAATACCACATAACTTTTCCTGCATCCAGTAAGACTGTAGGATACTACTCAAAAACACATGCTTGAAAAACAGGCAGTGACAAACATCATGGAAAATACAAACTCAGTAACAAAGACGCAGTATAAAATCTGTAGATTTTAATAAACTGCATTGCAAAATTATACCACTCCATGCCTTTTATTTGTGCTTTAGAAAAAGACAGAGATGTAAGGAGTACATACTATGTCTTTAAATTACTTTAAATTATGTTAGTCATGTAGTGTAATTTTCTTACTAGACAGCTTCAAAAAACATGTTATGAGGGGAATTCAGAAAATTGTGCGAAGGAGTAAATTAAGCCTGAAAAGAGAGACACAAATCCAAAAATAGGTACATCATGTGAATGGGTAAATCAGGCCTGAAAACAGGAATGTGCCTCCAAAACAGGGACAGCTGTGAGGTCTTGTCCCACCCTACTTGCCTAATCCATTAAGAGTGTAATCTATGAATCGAACCTGGGCTAACTATACAAAATCAGGACTTAATCTTTTGACACCAAAACTGAGGGCTATCTGAGCTGTTTCTTGGTTAGTTATTTCATCTACTACTATCTTTTTTTCACTACATTCTTGTCTCTGAAGAGATATTTTTTTTCCATTTTCCATATTATGGATCCTAAAAGCTTGCCAGCCCTGAAAGCCCCAAAATGCTTTCAAGTCATAAGAAGCAGCTGAATCTCCTTACCTCCTTTGGTTCAAGTTGGCAACTCACTTCTCAACAATACTGTGAAAAAGTTAGCCAGTAATCATCTTCTGTTTTGTAATATCTTAGCCATTTACATCCTAACTTATCATGTTAGGATCTTGCTGACCCTTTAAGTCTTGCTGATATCCTGTCACCTTATGAAATGAAATAATTACCTGACCACTTCCAAGAGTACCCTAGCAAAGCCATAACCTCTTCCGTTTTCTCACTGATTTAGCAGATATATTGCATTAACTGTTTTTTTCAAAAGATTCCCTTTTTGAGGACTTGATCACAATCTCCATAACTTTAATATATGACATCTGTGTACATTTGTGTATTTTAGCCAAGGAGTCAACAATTGGGCCTGACAGATTTTTGCCCCAGTGTCCCTCACTGTATCAGGGAGTATTTGAGTTTTGATTCCATTTTTAGACCAAGCTACAAAATATGTTGCTATGGCAAATCAATCAGGGTGACAGTTACTGAGTTACTGACTCCTAGAGGTTCTCTGCCTACCATGTCATTTTTTTGTCTGTTTATTTACTGATGCTTTTTGAGTTAGGTAGTAGGGTGATCAATGTGGACTTATTTCAGTAACAGCAAATGGTTGCAAATATCAGTTCAGGTAAAATGGTAGGTTTAAGATCAGATAAAACTAGTAAACAAAATATAGTAGCTTTATGGCTAAACTCAGGGAACATGTAAGCAAAGATGCTATTTGTATGTGCTACTAGGATTCTGGTAAAAGGCCTGCATTACTGTAAGCATCATTCATATATTTATTCCTTATGTTTTATTTTGAATATGTACAAACTTACACTACTGCATGTATGGTGGTTGTGCTTTCTGCATCCTATACACCACACCTGTGGAGGTGACCTACGTATCCTTCTAATGTTCTTTTGTTTTCTGATATAAAGATTTTAGCTTGATTTTCCTGTCCTCTGGGAAGAAACAGCACTAGCTTACTATATAAAAGTTGATTCTCAACAAGTTTGCTTCCTCAGTTTGTTCTTTTACCTTGCACTTACTAAGCAGAACTCTTCCTGAGTAACAAAGATACATAAAGAATGCTTACCAAAGATCCTACTTACATCATCTTCTTATATAATCAGAAATAATCTCTGTGTGTCAGTGGTTTGACAGGTGATGCACTCACCTTCGGTGCTGGCGGATCAGAAGTTTCTATTCCCACACCAGGCACCTGATACTGGCATTGCAGTGCAGCAGAGAAAAAAAAGTGTGCGGGGGGGGGGGGGGTGCGGCACTCCTGAGTCTGTTGTCCTTCATGTAAGACATTAAACTGAGGTCTCATCTGCTGGAGGAGGTGATAGCTCATGTGAATGGAGAAGTTGCTGTGGCACGTAGTGAATAAAGAGTGGGGCTTGTTTTATCGCTATAGGTTCATAGGCTGGTACTAGGCTATCGGCCCAAGGACCTATACAAGCCTAGCCATAACAATTCCCTGGCTATTTCTTCCCACACTATTTACACAAATACACATTACTTACACATTAGTCCACATTATTTATATGATTTACATATTTCTGCAACCCCATATACACCCTGTGTACTTCAGTTTTACAGTTTCTTCATCAGTAATGCAACACAATTTTTGTACATACCTCTTCCATTCCAATTTCCTTAATTTTCATCTATGCTCCCCAATGCTTTTTCCACAACCATTTTGTTATTTCTGCAAATACATTGTCATTGCTTGTGTTTTTGTATACAATTTTCATGCAACCCTTATTTTCTATAATACACAGATCATGACAAATCATGTTTTATCCAGTTTATCAACCTCTTCCATCCTCTCTTTTTCATCTGCACCATATGCATTCCTTTGAAACCACATTTTTAAACTTTTCCCAAAAAGACTTATCATTTTACATTCTAAAAAAGAGCAATGTTGTATAGTTTCCTACACCTCTTTTGCCTTGCAGTCTTAACACATCCCTTATTCTGTTGCTTTATGTTTCATATTTTCTCAACAGGTAACGTTTAACAAAATTCTCCACAAAATGTCATTAGCTTCATTGAAATCTTGAAATAGTTTCTTTCTTTGTTTTATTACATTTGTAACATCATCTGATAAATCACTCCATTGATAGTCATGAAAAAAAAATTGCATCCTTTTTTCATACCACTTATTCCTTTTCTCAAAACATAATCTCTTTTTTATTCTGTGTCTTGTTTTTCACTTGTTTCCATGTCTATTAATACTTTTCATATAGCACTTTTCCTGCCATTTTAGATTTCATGTTTTTCACATTATTAATGACCCAAAACAGGTGCATTGATGCTAAAAATAGGGTTTTTTAGCCCTGTCCCCTTCTTTTTTTTTGTTATTTATTACTCTTCTTTTAACATGATTTATTCTTAAAACCCATATAAAATTCAAAAATATTTCTAACAATTCCATTTTCATTTTTTCCTGGAAACATATACACTCCCCTGACATAATCAAGTTTACCCGAAATGCAAGTATTTAATATATACACCTTTTTATTGTATGATAAATAAAATTTTTTCTACCATGCATTTTTTTAATTTCTTCTAGTTTCTCCTTCCACTGATCCAGTAAATATTTATATTCACTATATGTAACCCACAATATAGTAATGTCTTTCCTATTATAATAAATTCCATTCAGCTTTATTCCACCAACCCCCTTACATTTTCCTTTATTTAATCTTAAACCCTCATTTTTAATAACTTAAATTATTTTAGCACTTCCATTCATCCATCCACTGTTTTGTGACAATCACGATATCATCTGCATTAAACAAGGCATACTCTTATGTCTGCTTTCTTTCCCATCTTCCAACATACTTTACCCATTTCTGACACAAGAGTTTAAATAATTGCATTTATTACTAGAACAAAAATACACATACTTTAGGGACACTCCTGCATAACTATCCTACTTACTCTGATCTCCTTTCCCATATATCCATTTATCATTTTTTTGGCCATGAATTTTTACAACACATTTTTAGAACTTCCACTATTTTTTACTTATTCAATATGCTTCCAAAAATGTCCTCATCATCGCATGGCATATCTAATATCTTCTCTACATCACACATATCCAACCATATCTCATTTTTTTCTGTCAAGATCAGACTTATTATTCCATTACTGTTATTAACATTTCCTTCACTTCTCTCCCCTTTACACCAAACACACTGAGCTGGATTCCAAAAGCTAGTTACGGACAGTGCCACACTCTGATGGAAGACTTTAGGGCACCAGCTGTGGATGCGATTTCAGAAGGTACGCTGCAAGGAGTCGGAGTACTTATTTAACATATACTAATTTTGGATCCCACACGTGGATCCCACATTCCAAAACACATCATGTGCACCCATCGCAAGTTAAATGTGATAACGTGCAGCAGTAACTCTGCTTCGGAAATCCTTTCTGAATGCCATACTGTAACACAAGGAAAGGAAGCTATTCCCAGAAAATCCAACTGAACCCATGACAATACCACCACCAACAAAAAATGCTACCTGCAGTGAATAACTACAACAGCTTGTGGTCCTGTAAGCTATGAAGGAGGGTCTGGCTGTGCATTCTAGAAGGCAGACAGCTTGACAGAGAGCAAGGCTGGAACTAAGCCAACTATCAGTTCAAAAAATCATTGACAGGCACCAGCTAGACAGATAGCCATTGCAGGCTGTGAGCAACATGCATACCTCACAGATGTCTGTGTGGGCTTTGTGAACCAGCCCCATACCTCTTGAAACAAAAGTGTTTCTAAGCCTACTTGTATTGGTATCCGGAACATTCTAGCAATATATGGGAGATGCTGCAGGAGTGTCTCAGACAGCTGCCAGTCATATCCTTGTACAATTCCTGGCACCAGAGTGCACCAAAGCAGATGAACATATACACTTTCCATCTACACCCATGGACTGGTGAACTGTCATGCACCATATATACATCATCGCAAACTTCCCCCATATTCTTGGTGCAATAAACTGTACCCACTTCCTTATTAAGACCCCCATGCATCCATAAGCAGAAAGATACAGCAATAGAAAGGGACGGACATCCCTGTACTACCAGGTATTGTGTGCAGCAGATGGCAGTATTATAGATATCATATTGACAAACATGGGAATGCCCATGATGCCAGCATATGGAGGGAAAGTGGTCTGAGCACTGCATTCCAGGAAGGTGAAATACCTGAGGGGCTCCTACTGGGTAAGCACAGGAACACAGCTAAGATGTAAGCTAAATAATCCCTGTCAATGTCATTCGTGAACATATGTATTTCCCCTCCCCATGACAGGTGACTATGGTTATCTACTCAAGTCGTAGCTAATGGCCCTTACACAGAACCTCCCAACCCTGCAGAGAAGGCCTATAATGGAGGGCATGCAACAACATGAAATGTCATAGAGCATGTCTTTGGTGTACTGAAAGCCAGGTTCAGATGTCTGGAAACATTCAAGGTGCACTGCAACACACACCTAAAAAGGCAGCACACATGATTACTGTGTGCACCATGCTACACAATAAGCTACAACAACACATGGCAGTCTTCATGTTGCAGGTGTGGGTGAACTACCCCAGGAACCCCAGATGTCTGAAGATGACATTCTGCATCTATCAGAGGTGGAGCATGAGAACACTGAGGTGGTAGAATCAGGTGTGGGAGATGGAAGATGTGAGCACAAGTCCAGGCCCAGGTGACATGACAGTATCTGACAAACACATTTGAGTCATGACAAGCCACATGTACAGAAGTACACTCATTAAACATTGATGTTACGGTGTTGCTGCATCACAGTAGCACGGGTTGCATCTAATGGTAATTACCCAGTAGGTGGACACACTGAGCATCAGACATAACAACATAATTGTAACATATAAGAGTATAAACATATACAAATCTATCACAACATGGACCAACAGCTCAGGCCACAAGTGACACAGGTATGCATGCAGACTCATAGTGGTGTGCATGTGTGTTTGTCTGGCAGACAACAATGGACATACTTCTGTGAAACCCATTTTTGTCTTTGTACTATAAGAACATGCAAACAGGAAACCAATTCAGGACATACTGCAGAACTGCTGTCAATATCAGAAGCAACATATATCAATGTGAAGTATGGATACATTTTAATGTACAAAATACAGTCATCTATGATTAATGAAAATGTCAGACTCCTGTGGCATCAGACTTCATAACAACTACAGATAATATTGTCAGTGGTCTGCATAGCAATCATCATCACCATGGGGTGAGACTGACAGTACAGGACATATTGGGTAAACTGTCAGTGTTACTCTAATGCAGTCTAGGGATCCCACAATCACAGATCACATCATTGTTCTAGCAGTCTCTACCACGTATGGAAAAAAATTGGCCCTTGTTGCTCCACTGAGGAAACTGATGGGGTGACACCACTATGTGGAGACACACTGTGGGAAGGAGCATAGGTGCGAGTTGACTGTCTGCTCATGACTGCTGGCCCGCATTGGATTGGAAAGTAGCAGGTGTGTGTGTGTGTGTGTGTGTGTGTGTGTGTGTGTGTGTGTGTGTGTGTGTGTGTGTGTGTGTGTGTGTGTGTGTGTGCATGTTGCAGCAGAGACATTGATGCCTGATGTGCAAGGGTTGGTCTGCTGAGAGGGGGTGTGCCTCTCCCATGTGGCACTCAAGTAAGAATAGTCAGGGCATGCATAACCCTGTTCATACTAGAGCACTCTCCAGATGTACCTTTAGTTTGCAATGCCAGAGAAATATCAGTATGACAGTATTTACTACTGGCATGACAGAGGGCAGAGGCAATAACAGATAATGGTCACAGTAACAGTATATGGAAAGGCTCACCTGTCATGTCCTACTGTTGTGCAGAAGTGGATGGACCTGGGAAATGAATGCAGACAACATTACACATGTTGGTTGCACTGTTATGCATGTACTGATGTTGTATGGCTACATGTCATTGCACTTACATTGGTTATCATCAGCCTGTGTGGACCCATGTGCACGATGCAATTCTGCTGCTGCAACACAGAAATAAGAATACATGAATATGGATGCAACAGCAATATGTACTAAGTTACTCTTTATGCATTAATGTTATGTAAAGTAACCCATATATGTGGGACCTAGAAAACCTGCTTCTCTACCACCCCTGAGAATGTGATGCTCCCCACTCACCATATGCAGTGATGCTAGAAAATGTATGATCTTCTCAGGGTGTGAATGGTTGTCCACCACTGGTGGCATTCCTCAACCTCTCATTCCTGCGTACTCTGTTAGCTGCATGATGGATCATGTCAGGGCAGCATCAGTGACAGGCCTCCAGGGATCTATTATGATAGCATTAATCATGTTGGTGAGGTCGGTCCACACTTCATTCCTCCATACTGTATTTTCTGCCCATCCAAAAAGTCTCCGTTCATGTTGGCACAGAGCATCTATTTTAATTCCATTTTCCTGTTGTGAAAAGTTGTCATCACATGGTCGTTTGCCATCTGGAATTCAGTTACATGCACATGCATCAATTAATGTGAGGGCCTAGATATATAGATGATTAAACTGACAGCTTATGCCAATTTACTGTCTCTGCATTTCTGTGCATTGCCAAAATCTAGGAAATAGTCCCTGGCCCGTATAGTACTGTGACATATAAAATTATATGTTATATGAAAACAATGCCTGAATACATAAGACTTGGAACAACAACATAATTTGTGATATGTGTAGAGGTTGTCTGGGGAATTTGAACCTATTATAGTAGACATCATGGTAGAGGAAGTCCAAACACAACAGCATTTTGCTACACAGTCCACACATTCTCTATGCAGTTTACATTAACATACTACACATGACATATGTATAAAACAAAAATGTTTGATGTTTGTCACACACGTCCTGTAGCTGTAATGCAATTAGAGCCTAAACAGACAGCCTGTATAAAAAAACCCGTAATATTAACATGAACTGCAATACATGATGAACTTATATCAACATAATCAATACTGAACAGTGAATGCAATCCACATTAGAAGAGAGTATATGAACATTATCAGGTGAACAACTTAAAAAAAAACATTATAAAGCCTCTATATCCTTAAGGATATTGTATACAGTGCATGGTAAACAGACAAAAACATGGATCAAGAATTATTGATGTAATAGTTCTAGTACATGTTTTATTAAGTATTAATGAATAAATATCCATACAAGTACTATAAATTCATGTTATACAGCAACATAAGGATACTGCTGGAATGTGTAGGTTTCTGTACATATACCACAGACTGTAATGAATCCCCAGAAATATATATATATATATATATATATATATATATATATATATATATATATATATGGAAAATATGTTAGTATATCATTATGTACTATTCACTGGTGTTGTTTACATTTTTCTGTACAACTGCATATGGGGAAGTAGTATTTGTTAGTTATTCAGATGTACCCACTTATATGCATAAGGGTCAATCCTACACCCCTCAAGTAAGTCACATACATTTTTATATTGCACAAAATGTTCCCTAAATGTATTAATCTAAGCATATGTACATACTTTGCTAAGGAGTTATGATAACATATGTCTATAAGGAGAGAAACATATTCCACTCCAGTAATGCTAGGAGGTGCAAAATTACCTTTCCAGCTACCTATGAGTCAGGTATACCTGAAAGTAAGGCCAGCTATGTGCACACAAGGTTTAAGTCCCAAGTTTATTAAAGTTCAAGGTTTTGGAACCTCATTTGTGCATGTCCATGTACTGTAAGCTCTCAAAATTTGGCACATTAAGAAATAGCTCAGTGTAACAGGAAGGTGCTCTGTGCAAATACCCAGTAGGTATCATTAAGCAGGGCCATATGTAGCACATGCCCATTATCTTCAAATGATCTGATACCAGCCCATAAGCATCGCTTTTAAATTGTGATGTTGATACCTTTACAGATCAGACCATTTCTACATGCAAACTGAATGGGATCTCAGTGAGTAATTTCGTGAATTCTTATCTATCGACCTTATTAACATTACCATTGAGATGGCTACTTCCATGAGCCTTCATAGTGTCCAGGTGCTCAACTGAACTGAGGAGGAGACCACCCAGATGCTAACCTTCTATGCTTGAGTGGAATATTGCATGACAGCCAGACCACAGACCTTTGCAATGATCGATATATGGAATCAGATTGTGGGGGAAAATTGATGTAGTATGAAAACCTACAGGACTGGAGTACAGTTTCACCACCACTATGATGACCTCAATCCGAGAGACACAGAAGATTTTCATTGGATGGTCTCTGAGGAGTGGAGACAGCTGATGGATGCCTGCAGTAAGGGCCATAATCCTAAGTATAGCTGTGCATTCCTAAGGAAATCAGTGATATAGCTGTGACCCATATGTCTGATATTTGCTCTTTTAAACGATTATTTAGCTGTTCTGACAATTAGCTTATCTGGATAATTAAGAAACCATGGTGACTATTCTCCTTGTAATTATGTGTTCAAGTTAGGGGTTGCCATAGTGGCTAAGGTGTTTTCCTCACAGAAAAGAAGTGCAGGGTTTGATTCTCTCCAAGGGAAATTGCCTGGGCTTAAAATGTCCCACAAAGGCAGGAAGTCTAGTACGTACCTATGAACATACAAGTACATCCATCATTTCACAATTCTTTATGGTCAGGTATCACTAATGCCTCTAGTGCCTAGACTGATGATGACTACACATTTCTTTGTTATCTGTAATACATTGAGAATATTGCCCAGTCTACTTGGCTATGTGTGAATAGTAACTCATGCAGACATCCATTATCCATTCTGCTTTACAAAGTGCACAGTATTATTAAAATTCCATTTGTTTAACACAAGACCACTGCAGGTCTGAGTGTTTACCATGTGTTCTGAGTTATAAAACCTGATGCTACCTGGCAGTTGTGTGGAGCATGACGGCCTATAGAATTTAGGTGTCAGATGTTTCCGTGCTCTCCCATTATCTGAGGAATGTGGACACACACACACACACACACACACACACACACACACACACACACACACACACACACACACACACACACACACACACACACACACACACACACACGCCAAGCACACACACACACACACACACACACACACACACACACACACACACACACACACACACACACACACACACACATACTAGTAGTTTGTTAAGAAGGAAGGTATCAGCTGTATGTTAACTCAGCCTGTAAAGAAAAAGACCAATGTGCATATATCATAGCTAACTGTGGGTTCAAATCCAAGTAGGGGACAACTCTCATTACATTTTGATTGCTGTGTCTGTGTAAAAGTTTTGAAAATGCTTGTATAAGTGTGACATTATTTATTAATTCCAACTCACCACCCTTCTCTGCTTGGCGAGAGAGTGAGATGATCAGATATACATTTTGACTGCAGAACAGGGACATCACCTGATATCAGGGATATTTTTGACCTATAATTTGTAATTTGGCAACAAAATATTTTCTATCCTGCCACCTAGACTACATTTGTGTGTATATGAGGAAGAGGAACTTGTTGTTGTCTGTTAAGAGCAGCTATGTATTCAATTACAGTGTTCGACTGTCTGAAGTATGAAATTTTACAGTTGTGTTTTTGTGTTGTGACTACTGTGCTGGCATGCATTCATGCTTGCAATATTTGTCATAAATGCACAACACATTGTACTTTATTTTAACCATCTTGTAAAGCATAAGCCATTATCCATATTACTAGCCCATCCCTGCATATTCATATCTCTGATTTGTTTAACTGCATTTTATCCATGAAATGTAAGGCAAGATGGATTAGCTAGGCAGGTAGATGTCAGGGTTAGAGTGTGAACATGGCTGAGAGTTGCAGAATTAAATCTCTGGCCCTCCAACCTGCATTCATTAGTTTACCAGTGTGTAAAAGGCTGTGTGTGAAACATTCCAAACTGTGTATGCAGATTCTGTAGTGTTATTCAATGTAAAATGTGCCTGTCATCATAAAAATAACTTGTCACTGCACTCTCTAAAGCTAGAAACAAGGCATCAATGGGCACTGATGGAATCCCAGAGTACCTATTAAATAGCTTGAAACATGAGATAGCAGACCCACTCAGATCTCTGTTTAACCACAGTCTCCAGACAGGCTTTGTCCCAGTAGTGTGGAAGACAGCAATAGTCATTTCTCTGAACAAGTGGGGGCCATCAACTGACGCAGAAAACAACTGACCCATAACTCTGACTAGCCTCATATGCAAGGCTGTGGAAAGGATAATCATGGACCTGATTAACAACAATGTAGGAAATCTGCAGACTCTAGATCTAAGCCAATTCAACTTCATCAAGGGCAGTTCCTGCCTGCTTAAATTGTTGGACTTCTTTGAGAAGGTCACCAAGGCCATGGATGAGGGTAAGACTGCAATAATACAATAAAAGTAACAGCCAGTAATGTAAGCAAATCCAGTGAACTCCACAGGAATAAATAAAAAAATAAAAAGCCACTGGAACCATGAACCACTCTAAAACCTCTTTAATTACCCAGAGTAAAATCTACAGATAATCTCAAATCCACACAGCAAGGTTAAACTCACAGGTAAAATCCACTAGTTATTGAAAACTCCAATTGCAAGTTAGAAAACTTTCATGTAGTAAGGCTTCATCAGGCATAACAGTTGAGTAGGTAACTGTGCAACTGTTTAAACCAGTAAGTCACATGATAACACATTCAATTAGACCTTCTTTTGAAATGCCACTAATAAAGGCTTTAAAGAAACATTTCCATTTACACCTGTGGTAGATGTGTTCCTAAATGAAGTATCCAGTAAAATTTCTCTGTCTCTGTGTGCTGTATTCCATTACCACCTCACACTAGTCAGATATCACTTTTAGTATAAGAAACTTAAAATTATGATTTATCCCGTTTTCTTTTATATGTTTAAATATAATATTCACTGGATTTTCGCTTGTAATATCAGAAATATGATTCCCAATATGTATTTTAAATTTCTGATTAGTTTTCCCTACATAATATGCTTGACAAAGTTGCCATGTGGCTAAATAAAAAAAGATTCCTGGTATCACAGTTACCATAATCACTAAGTCTGTATATGATGCCTGTAACAGGATGGATAAAATAATTGCAAGCACATATGTACTTATAAAATGAATATCTACCACATTAAAAGTACTCTTTTTATTAGATGCTCTAAAAGTATGTGCTTGTGTTTGTTCTTTATAATAGAGCATATTCTTTAAACTTTTGACTTTTTTGTATTCAAAACTTGGTCTATCAGATATAATAGAGCTTAATTCTGGAACGTCTTGTAGAATATGCCAATATTTGTTTATTATATGTCTGACATTATGTGTATTGTTAATAAATGTGAGCATACATCTAGGTATATTCGCTAACTGTATTTTAGTATGCTTATTTGATGTATTAGCTGAAAAAAGTGGCTTAGCATGATTTTCCTCTGTGACATGAATCTTTGTATGTGTCCCCAGACTTTTACAGTTGTAACCCCTTTTTATAAATTCAGAAACAGCATTATTTAGGTGAGATTCCATATTAGTGTTTGAGGTGTTTAGTTTAGTTACTTGAAGAAACTGATTTTTTACTACATTATTAAACATATACTGGGGATGCATACTGAATTTTGAAAACAGCGCTGGCATATAGGAAGAAAATCCAAGCTATAAACCAATTTGCTCTTCCTGTCCTAACTTATAGCTTTGGAATGACTGACTGGCCCCAAAACATGTTGGATAGATTAGACAGGAAAACAAGAAGGATGCTTCACACTTTTATAAAAATCAGTGTATACCAAGATTATATATTTCCCACACCAAAGGAGGGATGGGCCTCCTTGAAATTGATTACATGTATAGATCTGCAATCGTGGGACTCCACACATATCTGCTGACCTCACAAGACCCAAATTTAGTGAAAGTTTTGAAACATGAGAATAAATCTAAGATGACTTCTCTGCTTAATTTAGCAGAAACATATCACCATCAAGCAGGATTGGAAATCAAACCAGAAGTAGATAAAAAATCAGGCAGCAACTGAATGTGCCAAAAAGCAAAAGAAATCATATAAGGTGAAGGACCAGATAAGAAGGCAAGAAATGTGGAAAAAGTATAAATCTAGTTGCAAGTATAGAAAACTTCTGGAAGAACCTCATGTTGATCAGGAACGAACACAGGAATAGTTAAGGAGAGGCGAATTCAGAACAAGAGCTGAAAGGTTAATATTGGCAGCTCATGATAGTGGACCACATCACTCTGGTTTACAAAGTCCATTGAACATGTGGGAGAAACAGACAAATGTAGGTATTGTAAAACCAAATTGGAAACAGTCGCACACTAATGACAGAAGGACTGTATATTGAAGGCATAATAATGTGGCAAGACTGTTGCACTGGGGACTGTGCAAACATTATGGTATTGAAGTGGCTGAAGAACACTGGAAACATGAGCCACAAAGCGTCATGGAAAATGATGAAGTTCATCATATGGAATCATCCATTACCAACAGTATAAAAGATAGATGCTAGAAAACCGGATATAGTGGTCCAAGAAAAGAAGACAAAAGTAGCATTGATCATTGAAATCACCACACCCAGTGACTACAGTGACTTGCATCCAGAGAGACACAAAGTCATAAAATATCAGGTTCTACAGGCAGAAATGAGAGCAATGTGGAAGAAAGATACCCATACAGTTCCAATAGTAGTTGGAGCAATGGGTCTTATAAAAAGAATCTACAATCATATTTAGATATGTTACCAATCCATGTAACCCCACGCGAACTGCAGGAGTCGTTACTGGGCACATTGTAGTTGCTGTGAAGAGCAATTTTGGCTGACATCAAAGGTTGAAACAATACTAATTTCATGAATTTTAATCGTACTTTGACTTAGGAATGGGGTCCATTCCTGTCATGATATTAGAAACATAAAAGATTTGGAGAAATTAAAAAAGGGATGCATACAGTTACAATGCAAGTATGCAGTCATTTTTGTCTTTTTGTTTATATACTTTAGTACCTGATATTCCCTACTTTGCTTTATAAATTGTAATATTAAAAACATCTGTACTGTTAGTAGATATTGTTGTTTTAAAACTTAGAAAAGAGACTGTGTCAGGTAAATATTTAGCAAATAAATTAAAACTCTCAGTGTCTCCTTTTCATAAAAAAAAGAGGTAATCAAAAATGATGATAAAAGAGAACACTATTTATAAATTCATTATCTGTTGACAGAATGAACTAATGATTCCAAATATACATAATGCCCATAGCTACAGGCAATGGGTATGCCATTGCTATGCCTCTTTTTTGTTTAAACAGATGTTTTTGAAAAACAAACACATTATTAGCAAGTACTAGGAATAGCAGATCACTATGGATATTAATAAATGTTGTGTTTGTTCAGTAAAATCTAATAAATAATCTTTAACATATCGTATACCGATGTCAGGAATATTTGTGCATAAAGAATCAACATCTAGTGTGGCAAATACACAGTTAGAAAAATCACATAGCTATTGTAAAAATTCTGAAGTATCTTTTAAGATAGTGCCTGTACATTCAAAACCAACTTCCAGCTGTGTGTCTAAAAACTTTGATATTGGTTCCATCACCCAACCTCTAGCAGAAACAATTGGTCTAAGTTGAGGCTCTGTCATAGATCTACGTAATTTTGGTATCCCATATATAAATGGTATTATGGGATCAACAACTTTTAAATAATTATACAATTCATCACTAATTTTCTTTTATATATGCATATCACTTAGTGATTTGAGCACTTGCATTATAATAATATTGCATTCATGTTTGGATATTTGTTCATAATCAGTTACGATTGTTTCAGTTACTTCTCAATCATCTTCCTTTAAAACACACACTGCTCCACCTCTCATGGTATCCTCCATCTTGGGTTTCTTACAATCAAGAGAGCTACAGGCCTTCGTCAGCATCTAGCTTTTATGATTCAAAATAGCAAGATGAAAGAATAGGGTAAATTCCCTGGTACTCTGGCCAAATTCCCCAAAGCCAGCATCGACATGACCTTAGGTATCCACTGAAATAAGGACACTAGCATAATGGAACTAACCCAGTTTACACAGGGTAGTAGGGAAACCCACAAGCATAGCTACTTCAGTTAACACTCTACACTGCTGCTATGACCCTTCACCCAAACCTTTAGTTCTTCAAGTCTTCAAGTGAAGATAAAAGAAAAAGTGATTGGCTTATTATAGTTAGATCTATGCATCCCCAAAAGCAAAAAAAATGGGCATTCCTTCTACTGGCACACCAAACAGCTGGCCAGATGCATGACACTCCCCCTACCTCCAGCCCCAGCCATTCAGGTCATGTTTCCGCACCCTGCCTCTAACCCTCATTTACCATAGTTTATTAAAAAATAGTCTTTCTTCCTTTTTTTAAACTGTAACAAACTGCTTGCTGCAAATGTAGCCAGCAGGTATTACAGTTTATACTTGTCTGCATGGAGTGCTTCAGTGCTCATGTTTTAGTTTAAAAATAACTCTTTAAAACTGCTTTCTAAAAATCTAGCAAGCATTTTCTACAGTTTATAACCTATCTGTGCAGAGCACTACAGCACTCAGGTATTAGTTATTTATTTATTTATTTTTTACTTTTAAACTGTAGTGTTTGCTACAATGTAGCAAGCAGCTGCTACTATTTAGACCACACATAGAGCACTACTGTACTTAGGTTTGATCACAGATGCACCCACTTTTAAAAGCCAAAATCACATTAAAGAGTGATCAACCACAATACTGTGCCTGATGCAGCTGCCCCACTCCCTCCATCCTAGCTATGAAACTGGGGAATCCATTCTGTCACTCATAGCTGCAGCTGCTTAAGTGGCCTGTAGTGATATCCCAAACGTCTTAATCCATGCACTGGAGATGCAAACCTCATAAGTATGTACTTTAAGACTAACTCTACTTCTTTCATACATACTAAGGTAATTCTAGTTGATCTTCTTGACTGGAAGATATATAGAAGCTGATTCCATGCTTATGTTCAGACTCATAAGTTATGTTGCATCCCTATATCTCTCATGTGGTAAGTTCAGGTTGCCCCCCCCCCTTCTTACTTGAAGGCTACATTCACAAAACTATTAAATGTTTTCTGAAATGTTTGAGACAAATTCTTATGATTTTCCTCTAGCTTGTCAGCTGTATCCAATTTTAATGATTCATCCAACCTTCCGTTTCACCAGGGGAATATGGTCCTATCAGTCTAAACATCTTTTACCTGCTATTCCATTTCTACATGGTGTCATTGCTCAGGATATATATCCACCTGCCTTTCACATTTAATTTACCCATTACTGAGTGCCTTAGAAAAATATTACACTTTCAGGTGTACCCCCACACCTGTTACAAACCTGTTTATATTTGAACTCCAACTATTGATTTTTGCATAATTAACACAATTTCACCATTTACTGTTTACCGTTACAGATGTTGATGCAACCTTCATTCAGTTTACTGCTGTTCAGCATAGCCACCATATAAACTTAAGCATGTCTTGTATCCTCTCTGATTGCCTTGTTCTGAGATTTTAGTTCTCTATTCTACTTTTCATAGCTATGTCTGTCGTGTCTTATTCATTTTTAGACAGCTCTCGGACTTTGCTTTTTCAGCATTAATATCCTAGTTTAACATATAAATGTTAGTGAGTTGCTTTTCAGGGTGAGGGTTATAGTGTACAAGACTGGCCTCTCCCAGGAACTCATATACATGCTGAAACATCACCAGCTCATGTTATTTAAACATTGCTCCTTTCCCAGGAGTTTAAATAAATCATTTGTTTCCATTTTACATATCATTTCGTTCAGTGCGCAGGAAACATGACTAGTTCATGACTTGCTACCCTAATGCAGTGAACTATCAGACTGGAATGTAACCCTACAACCTCCTGCTTTTTACTTTTGCCTTGCCTGTCTGTCACTGGTTTCTTCAAAGATTTCCTTTAAAATATATGCTGACATCACTGTCTGCTTTCCTTCTTTATACTCTGCTGCAACTCTTTTCATACCTCTCACCGTTTCAGCTAAAGAACAAAGCCAAAAATAATAGGTCAAAGCACAAAATCGGTGATAGTTTCTATAAAGTGCCTTTATGTACTTATAATGTTGATAGAATATCACAGTTTGCATTAGCATTATTTTTCTGAAGGATGTAAAGCCTGAATTTCAATTGCCTGTCATTATTTATTGACTGATGTCCTCAGCAGTTTGCCTTTAAAAATTATTTTGAGAAACAAACAAAAATATGAGTTAAAATCAGGAATGTTCTGTAAATTTGTAAAGACAGAGACAGCTGAGAGGTTTTAAATAGCCCTGCTCTATAATGAAGGTCCAGACCCTGTTAATTTAAAAACATTGGATATGCTGAAGTAGGTTTTCCTTCTCAGGCCTTTCTTGCTGCTGCTGACTAGAACTGGATTTCTACAAGCTCTGCACAGGTTATGAGTTTCACAACTTTGTTCATCAATTCATCCATTCATGCGAAACATGAAAATATCAGATATAATTGTTTGACCAGTAAGAAACAACATATCAGGATCATCAATTCTACTGATGGCTGTCCTAGGCAATATTTGGGTCTACATACTTTCCTGGTCAGCAGAGTATCACATCACATTAGAGCCATAAGCACCCTGTTTTCTTCTAAACTAGTAGTTCAATATTCTTAAATGCTTCAGACTTGTAGCCAAAAACTCTTTTTGTACATAACACATAAGCTGTCAAATGTCATGCTCTTTCCTTTCTCAGTCTGTCATGCTTCCTTTTATTTTTCTGCTCAGTGATGCTACAGTACAAATGTATGCTGCAAGTTTCATGAACCTCAGTTATTATACGGTCTCCTATGTGTCTGCCTTTATGTCAGAAGTTCAGTGAAGCATTGTGATTCATAGACAAATCAACCCACATTACATACAGTTCCACCTACTGCGTCGTAGTGTTTTTAGTGGGTGATACCATACTGCCTGTGTACTAGGCAAGCATAGCAATAAATAGTGATCATTAGTATGCTTTACAACCACATTTGCACATGTCAACAATCAGGTTGAATAATACGATATTCCTATATACTGTTTTTTTATCAAAAATAGCAAAATATATATGTCATTTCAGTCACCATGTTTGCATCTTACATAACAGCCTAAACAGAATTTAGGTGATCAGTGTATATCAGATGCTTCATAATCAGTAGCTTTCACATTCTCAGTAGCCTATGAACAACACTCTAGGCCTGACTTATGCATGTTCACTTTGCTTTCTTTCATCCTCGACTTTTTGATGTGTTTTATTGCTATAATCACAGATGAGCATGGCACCGGCATTGTGAAGCTCCTACCATCTGATGCTGGAGTATTGTTAGCCTCTGATGATAATGATGACAGTAATGAATAGATACAGTCTGGGGATGCAGCAGAGGTTCTGTATGCCACAGAGGTTTGGCTCCCACGTCCTCTCCCCAGATTTTGGACAGAGTCAGCATACCTTTGGATACCCATGACATGGAACCATTTGAGACAGGACAGGTTGAAGATGAAATGATTGATAGCGATAGTATGCCTACTCCATTTGCAGAACTGGCAGAGTCTACCCCTAGCCATCATACTACACAGGGGTATCAGTAGAGCTTAACAGAAGAGGCAACTTTCCACCCTTCCCCTGATGTTGCTGTGTCAGTAGGTGCCACTCAAGCTATGTGTAGGGCCATGGTAGAGGCACAGGAAGTTCCTCCAGGGCCTTTGAAGAGATGGGTAGGGTACTGCATGCTGTTTATTCTTCTGTATGAGACTGCCTGAATCATGTAGGTGACTTCTTGGACCAGATGAATCACACACTTGATTGTGCATTGTCTGTAATGGAGCATCTGCTGAAAAGGGTCAGAATCCACTGAACAAAGAGCCACCACGTCAATAGGTTTTAGCCAACTTGCCTGAGTCTGATTCTGCTTCCATAATGGTACTACTCCCACTGCTCCATCAGTGTTTAAGGTGTCCACACCCAGAAATGGTAGACCATTTGGCCATGGTCATGGACAAAATCATGCTGAGATCGCCTCCAGCAGACATTGTTCATGTTTAAGTAGTACCCCAAGCTCTAGCTAGGGTCATGGAACTAAACATGGTTGGAGGGAGTGATAGTGAATTGAATCTCTTACCATGTATGGCTCACACCTTTCCAAGGTGGTAGGGCATAGTGCGAGCACAACTGCTTTGACTGTGTTCCTGTTGATAAATTGCAGACTCAGACATGGTCCAACTCATCTTGGCCACACCAAGATGAGTTGGACTGTATGTGTGTAAACTCATCTTGGCCACACCACCTCACATACATAATCCCCTCCCCCCCCACACACACACACACACATGCACGGACTTCTTTGGTGTCAGCTTTGCCTTCCTGTAACTTCTCCCACCTTGTGCAAGTGATGATGGCTGTGTCCTAACCTTTATACATTTCTTTGTGACTTAGGGTTTCCTATGTCTGATGCACAGAGTGGTTAGCTAGTGCTTGCTTAGTCAGATGCTCGCTTTAATCAAAAGTATTGTACCGAGTCCCACTACTTATTTATTCTTCTCAAGTTCAAATGATTGTTACGTAGGTTGTGATCCTCATTGTATTTGTGTGAGTGGTGTTATTAATGCAGTCCTACTAGTTAGGAATTACTGCTTGATCA
Source organism: Protopterus annectens (assembly GCF_019279795.1). NCBI lineage: Eukaryota > Metazoa > Chordata > Ceratodontiformes > Protopteridae > Protopterus > Protopterus annectens. The sequence continues at coordinate 231,674,249 of NC_056729.1, read as the reverse complement.
ACACCTTGTGCAAATAATGTTAAGATTGCCCTGCTTACTTCTGGGGTGTCTAAGCTGGGCAAGGTTTATGTGTGTGCACAGTATTGGGCAGGTCAAGTATGTGTTTGGTCAATACATATTTCTTAAATTACTCTTCTGGATGCCATATGCTGTAATTTTTATCTCGTATATTACTCCAAAAATACAAAAATAGAAGAAAAGGTGCCAAAATCAAAATATAACAAAACACAAATCACCTCTGAAAGGACGACTACTCCTGATTTAAGAAGGCAAAATTTAATGTGCCAAAACATGAATCACAACAGTAAAAACACATAAACTACATTAACACTCTCCTCTTAATACGTTTTCATTTTCTGAACAATTTCATCAGATGCAATAATGAAATACAATAAAATATGGTGTTTAAATAGCCTATCAATTTAAAATGAAACACCACTAAGAGTTGTCAGTTAATAAAACAATTAGTGTATATAAATCCACCAATACAATGAACTTGTGTAAAAAACATAAAAAACATTCTGAAATACTTGAACTATAATATGTATTAAATACAGAAAAAAACTGCAAAGTTTGTTACAAAAATACATATACTAAATCTTCATCTGGTGGTCAAAATCTAAAACTGCATGTTAAATAGCAGCTCTAAACTTGAGTATGGGAACTATAGAAAGTGTGCCATTCATACCTGGGAATTTATTGTTTTCTAGCACAATCTGCTAATATAATTCCCTGTATTCGTTATTTAGCTCCTATGACCCAACCTCTCCTATCCTTGGATTAATGGTTTATGCGAAGAAGAAGGGTAACATTTAGTAAACATTTTAAATGGTTACTTGTTCTTTCAGTGTTCCTATAACTTTGTCACATCCATAATAAACCAGTGTAGCTCACTGCCTATAATTATTTTTTATGTGATAAAATTTCACCTGATGACCCCGTTTCCAATGTCAGTTTTTTATTTGGTACCTTGTTGCCTTGCATAAAGCCTTTTAAGTTTGAGTAGTTCTCCTCTTGCCCAAAATGACAGTATTTCAACATCTCTGCCCAGTCTTTGTATTACCATTTCATCTTCCATCCAATTTATGTGATATCACTTTTAACATTTGCAAGGTCTTTGTTTTTATCATTGCGTGATAGCCATTATCCATTGTCTTCCATATTCTCTATCAAGTTTTTTTTTTATTTGGTTTTAAAACAATACATAAACAAATCAATTATAAAACAAACAAATACCTATTTACATAAGTCCACAGCTCATCAGTACATCAAAGATATACAAGAAAGTATTTCATTGTAAGGCCAGATTTATATGAATGTGTAATATTACAAGTTCTCATTTTTATAGTATACAATTCACTACTGCAAACAATTTTGTCATACTAATAAATTCAATACCAGAGAGGGAAACTTTAATTTTCCAATTTTAATAATTACTTTTCTGGCTAGAGCAAGAATAGACCAAAGAATAGACATTTGGCTTTTTGGAATCAGAGCATTAAATAAAACTAAAAATTTAGAAATAGTACATCTATCTGACCATTCATATACCTTGTGCATCCAGTCAGCTATTATTTCAGAATCACATCTCCAGCATTTAATTCTGTTTGATTTATACTGAATTGCATTTTTTTTTCTGTTAGAATTTCCAAGTGAAAAATTTCCAATATAATGAAGATATTGTTTTATCTGTTGATTTTAATATTATTTTATTTTATTTTTCAGAGAAGTCTTCATTATTAATGTTTTAGAAATAGTTCAAATAGGAATTATCTAAATATGTGAAATCTAACTTAAGAATTTTATAAATTTATGGCAAATATGATTTATTTTTCATTGCATTATTATTGATATTTATTAAGAATTCCAATAATCTGGGGAACAATTTCTTATCTAGGTTAAATATCTTATTTATCCATGTGTTCCTAAATATTAAATATTTGTAAAATTAACCAATTCTGAGAATCTTGATTGTATTTGGGCCTAAAATTTTCAATACTACCATTTAAGAATTAATGCCAATAAATTAAGTTAATTTGTTGTTTCAATACCACATTTTGTTGAAGTTATGACTTTAAAAATAAGAATGAAGACAAACTCCAAAATAACTCCTGGCAACAGAATAGCCACTGGACACCTCCAGAATGTCAAAACAATATATTTAATACTCAGATTAAAATGATAAGCACTTTCGTCCACTTAAACATATAGACTTCATCAGATAAAGCAATTGAAACTAACAGGTGTTTATATAATGAATTTAAGTGTGACATCACACAGTATTGTGTAATCAGAGCAGCTCAAACTATATACATAGGAATAAGCACATTTAAAGATGTATGTATGTATGTGTGTGTGTGTGTATATATATATATATATATATATATATATATATATATATATATATATATGAAAAACATTTACACTTGCATTTGTATAAAAACTATGACCACATAAAAATCACTACCATGTTTTCCTAATTAATACAAATAAAATTCACATAAATATGTTTATATATAAATAAATATCACATAATAATTTACAAATAGTTTAAATAAGGTCTTAAAAATAACTTGCTATTATTCCCACCAGTAAAAAGTACACATAGATATAAATCCTGTTAAAAAAAAAAAAAATATATATATATATATATATATATATATATATATGTGTGTGTGTGTGTGTGTGTGTGTGTGTGTGTGTGTGTGCATACACACTTAATGTTACCCAAGTGGTCTCCCATCTAAATAATAATCAAACCCAACCCTGCTTAACTTCCAAAAATCAAATAAGGTCCGGTACATTAAGACTGGCACAACCACAATATAATGAGACTCAAAAAATTAAGATGAAAATGCTAAGTTTACTAATGCTATTAAGTTTTAATAAACATGTGATGGAAAGTATATTGTTCAAACCTGGCCAAGCACAAGAATTTAATTCTAGCTGCCAAAATAACTCTTTCTTCTCCAAAATGAACATCCACAAGCTGCCTCTGGTGTCTAATTCAACATTTTCAGTGGCCATAAACTTAAAAGAATGTGTCGGATATTCTATAATCTGTTGAGCCAAGGCATTATTTGGATTCTTTCTCCTAATATCATATAAATATTTGTAAACTCTGTCCTTTTATCTGTGTTCAGTCTTTCCAATATAATAGCATGGAAAATCATTATACCTAGCTATGTATACTATGGCTTTTGATTCACAATTATTTTTTTTATATATTCAATATTGCCTGTTTCTTATAATAAACCTATCATTCTCAGAAATAAATCCACGATAATTACAAAAAAACATTTTTTCATCCCCACATTTTGTCTGTTATGCATTTTTGATGCATCTTCCGATATTGATTTTAAATTCCTACCTTTACAGTACACAAAAAAATGACCTGTCTTAAAAATCTCTTCAATATCCTTGCTATTCAAACTAAATGTGGTGATAAAAGCAACATTGTAATTAATTTCATCATCAGACCTATATACTATTGCAGATGTTAAACACATATCATCAGATGTATTCTCAATCATACTACCAGTCAATTATCTTAAAATCAGTTTAAAATAGCTAGATGTTCTGTTCTTTTTTGCCTTACTTCAACAATTATATCATGTTCTAAAGCCATAGTATAGTCTCTGTTTATAAACATATTATATAATAATTCACATTCCTTCTTGAAATCTGTGTCCTTAGTGACCATTCTTGCAGCCCTAACCAGCTGTCCCTTTATAAATGTAGTTTGGGACAAACTATGTTGTCCTGGTCCCACAAGCAAGGGTAAAGGGGTAGGGGGTGGGTATAGAAGTTAGGAAGTAATGGGAGTCTTTGCAGATAGGTAGGATAGTGGGATTGTAGTGGTGAAAGGGTAAAAGAGAAAGGGAGAGGTTAAAGGAAATGATGTAGGGGAAGGAGGGACTTCTAAGGAAGGTGGTTATTTATTGGGTAATGATTGTTTGGTCAGGAGGTGAGATGAGCAGTTGCACTGCCTATTTAAGTGCTGGGTGAGTAGGTACGCTGCCCCAGTGGAGGAGGTATCAGAGTGATTAGGTACGCTGCCATGAGGTAAATTCGTCCAGGGTGAGAAGTGACACTGCCTTGAGATCATTGCTGATGAAGATAATTGATGTTGTTTTGCGTGTATAAGTTCATTGTACAAAAGTGTTCAATAAAGGTCGTCAAATGTCTTTATGTGTTTGGTGTGGTCTATTTAAAGGGGGCCAGGACAACTGATTTCTTTGGACTGAATGGGTGTAAGCTGGAAAAATTTAACAGGCTGTTTGAATAGGTCTCTTTTCTACGTATCCTAGATACGTAACACTTATTTATGAAGTCCTTGCTCAAAAACACATCTAAATAAGCTATACTGGTAAGGCTATATTCAGAAGTAAATTTCAATAAATCACTTGAAATATTAATATAATGCAAAAAAATCTTCACATCTATATCACTGCCTTCCCAAATGATAAAAATATCATCCAAAAAACACATATATAATTTACAAAATTGACTCCAGACAGTAGAAAAAATGTATTTGTTTTCCCAATAGGCCATTACAATGTTTGCAAATGCCCCCCCCCCCCACAAGGGGAGCACATGGCACCTCCAGAATTCTGTTTGTAATAATTACCATTAAATAAAATATAGTTGTTACTCAATATTAATTCTAATATTTCCTCAATTAAATTAATTAGGTCCTGGCTAGCACCTTTCAAATGCAGGAATTCAACTACTCAGGAAATACGTATTTGTTGTCACATAACTGTACAGAGGTCCTTCACATCAATTGTGACAAGTAAATCAGCATAATTGAACTCCACATTATTAACTGTTTCCAGAAAGGACCAAAAATCTTTACAGATCTGTTTTTCCTTGTTAATAAATTCTTTCTAGATACTGTCAACATATTCTGCACACCAAGAGGTAATTGAACTTCCTTTTTCTGTATATGTTCATAAACTTTTAAATGTGCTTATTCCTATATATATATATATATATATATATATATATATATATATATATATATATATATCTATATATATATATAGGTACTTTGAGCTTCTCTGATTAGACAGTACTGTGTGAAGTCACACTTAAATGCATTATATAAACACCTGTTAATTCAATTGCTTTATCTGATTAAGTCTATATGTATAAGTGGACAAAAGCACTTATCATTTTAATTTGAGTATTAGATAAATTGATTTTGACATTCTGGAGGTGGCCAGTGTCTATCCTGTTGACAGGAGTTACACTAAAGTTTTGAATTTCTAAGCTATCATTTATATATGCAGTTGGAAGCATAGAAACTATTAACCCTGGGATTCAATAACCTCTGCAGGCTTTATGCAAAGCCTACATGGAGTTTACATGTGTGCTCTATAATGTGCGATGATCAGTTGCGCTAATTGCATATTTATGGCATGCACCACATTTAAATGTAAATAAGCACAATTTCTTGACTGGCTACAGTGTTGCTTGCCAGGAAACTATGTAACACAATATGGATAGAAAACCTGTTTAACTCAGAGCACAGTAGGTTAGCGGGTTTGCATTCAATGCTACAGTGACCACAAGTGCTTAACATATATTATTTTTCATAGCTCTCAATCTCTTATTGCAAGAAATCTGGACAAAGCACAACATAATGGGGGGACAATGACCCAGAAATACTGAGAGATTTTATATATTTGCTCTTTTAAACTTAGAAAGGTGTTAGAATAACAAGGGTTTAGGTGAAGATACATTTTCTGAAGAATTTGACATCTGAAACTTAAATGTATGTAATTCTTTTGTGACATGTCCTGAGATCATCCTAATGATATGGCAGAAAACCCCAGGTTTTAGATGGAACACACCAAAAGATATATAAGGCAATAATCTGGAAATTTTGTGAAAATCTGGACAGTTGAGAGCTATGATTATGTATATGGTTCAAACACAGTACAGGACATTGTATAGTGTAGAGTATTGTGAAATCCCATTCCTGGCATTCCGTACTGAAGTTGTGTAAGTGATCTGTAGAGGTAGATGGATTACCCTGTAAAATAAACACTCAGGGGAAGCGTGTGTATTGATTAGGTAAACACAGATGGTTTGTAGGAATCAACACAGGAAAGAGAACAGGTGAAACAACCTAATGTACAGCAGATGTCAGTGGAAGACAGCTGTAGCAGCAACACCAATCACATATCAATATGGTACAGTATGGACTGCACAGTGAAAATGTGTATTAAGTGACTGTCACACAGGGTGACATAATAATGGAAAAAATATATGCTTGGGATAAAAATCCTTACATGAACAATGCAGAGCACCTCTATCAGGAATGTGATACACAATTGGGTTAGGGTGCATATTGTGAAGCTCTGCAAACTGATTTGCCTGAATACGAGTGTAATCTCAGCAGAGGGCTCCAGCAAGTGGGACACAGGCAAAGGCTCATGGTCAACATTAAAAAGGCAAGCACAATCATGGACAATATCAGAACAATACCACCAGCAATCCCATGTCCCTGACATAGCATATGTCATTTAGACTGATCAGAGATGATTCTGCACAGACACATTTGTACAACTATTATGACATGTCCGCACTCTATGAAGCTAATCATGCACACTGTCTGGGCACTGTAACTTTTGCTGCAGGTGTTAGGAGGGACACTGCTATACCTGTATATGACATTATGATCAATACAGGCTAGTTAATTGGTGTGCATGGCAGATATATATGGCACAATCCACACTATCACAAATATTACCCATGTCATTAATGTTGTCAAACAGCTAGGTATGCACTATGCGTATCATTGGAACAGGTAGCACACATGCATCTGGCGTAAGATACTCAGTAGCTGTGTTATGTACAAGGAAGAAGTCAGCACTGTGATCACATACTAGTGAACATTCCACTTCATAGGATCATAGGAGGTCACTAAGCTAATGGCCCTGGGGCCCTTACAGGACTATCCATGTTATACCCATGTTTCTTTATAGACCAGGAGATAAAGTCTATATTTGCATGCAAATTTCTGATCAGCACCCCCTGCCCATATCAACGAGGGACACAGGTGCAACCACTGGGGTAAATTTGCAGTTTCCCATCTAGTTGTCCATATTACACTTAAATAAGGTCATAGAAAAGCTCTGTTTAATATGAATTGGAAGTCTATTCCAGAGGACTGGCAACCTCTGGGAGACATATCTGTATCTAGAGTATGTCCTGTTTATGTCTCAAGCCAGTTTAAGGTCCCTAAATCGAGTGAGTTTTCTCCCATTTGACTTGCGGATGTGTAGCAATTCCATTAGGACAGGGTCTGAAACTACTCTGTAGGCCATGCACAGGTCACCTCTAAGCAGTCTATATGACACAGAGTACAGTGACAGTGACTTCAGTCTATCCATGTTGGACATGTGCTGAAGACCATGAATTTTCTCAGTAAGAAACCTCTGAGGTCTCTGACGTTGCTGCAGGTATCTGGTGAGGTACATATAAAAGGGAGCATTGTACTCTATTATTGGTCTGATGAGGGACAAGTTCAGGGGTGTTATACCCTCCCTTGCTCTGGTGCCTTTATTTATGAGATGAGCAATGCAGAAGGCCTCCTTCACCACTGTGGACACATGCTGATCAAAGCTAAGGCAACTGTCAACCTGTGTTCCCAAATATCTCACCACAGAGTTTGAACTTAGAATGTTATTGCTGATATTGTAATTTGCAGGGACATCCCCCTGCCCAAATGGGATGATAATGCATTATTTTGCATTGAGTTTAAGACAGTGGTTTTGACACCAATCATTTGACTGCACAAGCCTATTTTGTAGTATGTTGACATCATTTGGGGATTCAATGACTGCCCCCATTTTGCAGTTGTAAGTAAACTTTGTCACCTGTAGACCATCTATTTTTGCCTGAACTTCTGAGAAATAGTTCCCAAATAGTACAGGACCCAGCATTGATACCTATGGAATACCACTGGTGACAGGTGGAAACCGCAACTTTGACTGAGTGTGTTCTGTCAGTGAGGCAGTTTGCTACCCACCTAACGATGTATGGGTTGATCCCCAGCTGGGTGAGTTTCTCATTGATGCCAGACTGGGTGATTGCGCTAAAGGCCTTGGCTAAGTTAAGATAGACTGTATGCACTGATTTGCCCTTCATCCAGGACTTTGGTAACATTGTCAAAGGAGTCGACTAGACTGATCTTCCTTTGACAAAACCAAACTGGGTCAGGTCAAGAGTTTGAAGGTCTCCTATATCTTTATTGAAAAGGTCCATGATGATTCTCTCAATGGTCTTGTAAATAAAGCTGGTTAGGCTTATGGTTCTATAGTTCCCATGGATTTTTGATGGACCCTGTTTGTGTAAGGGGTTAATGGTTGCTGTTTTCGGTTCGGCTGGGACAAAGCCAGTGCTTAGGCTGTGGTTGAAGAGGGTACCCAAAGGTTCTGCCAACGGGTGTTTTAGACCATTTAGGATGCAGCCTGGGATATTGTCAGGGCCCATAGAGGCTGTGTTTTTGGCTTTGGAGAGTGCAGTTATGACCTGCTCTTTGGACATACTAGGTGGAGTACTAATGATAAGTAAGCTATGGGATCTGACTGGTTGGGACAGTGAGGTGAAGTTTTTGCTGACCCCATCTGCTAGCAGGTTGGCTATTTCCACAGGTTCAGTGTGGGTGGCACCTTCCACTACTAGCTCTGCACAAATCTGGGCCTTCCAATGTAGATTTTGGATATAGCTAAATAATGCCTTATGGTTATCCTTAGCTCTGGATGCTAAATTCATTTTGTAGTTGGCTGGCTTTACCCCATCTACCCCAGGACACAGATCACATACCTATTTGTCTGATTATAGGGTGTGATGTCTACATTATACTTGGATTGTGTGCTTGTTTTCCTGATGTAACAAATCCAGCCATATTTTTGTGTCATTGCAGGTATTGTCATGTCTGTGGCAGCAATTTTTGGTGTGGGTTGATACTGTCTGTGTTGCACTAATATCACAGTTGGAGTCAGTGTTTGCCCACAGTCTGTAGTTCTTCAGACAGCTGTTTGGACACAGGATGTGTTTGTCATCTTTGATGTCTGTCACTTAAATAATGGACAGGAAGGGACCTAGCAGACAGCCTTGATGTGTGGACCTGATCACATGACCTGCGATATGGGTCACTTCACAGATTTCAACATATTTAGATGCCACATATGTGATACAGTGGTCTACCTCCTTGGTGATATATGTGTTTATGGCCACATCTGACAGTGTTGAGTGAATACCTCAGTGTGGTTTGTGTCAACTGCCTTGGGCTTGTCAAGTTCAAAAGGATGATAGTGTTGTCATCATGCATGCCCTCAATGATGTAGTTGAGGACATCTAACAAATGTAACAAACATGATGTCGCATTAACAACTCACACAAGTCTGTTGCACACAGCCAGAATATTACTAGTGTCCATTTAGAAAAGGTCTATAATAACACATTGGTCTAACTCACAGATGAGGAGAGTCAGGAAGTGTCTATAGATGCATGCATCGGGAGCTGTTCACCACGTACACTCAGATGGATGCATGTTGATGTACACCCTTGTACAGGAACATAGTCTATATGGTGGTGTGTTGAAATGTGTATTCAGCTGCGTCAGGAAGATGTATGTGATGTGTCATGTGATAGGTGATCTGTGATGTTGTCACAGCCCATTGATTCTGTGTGATAGAACTGGGTGAAGGTAGGACAGTGCATACTGCCTTCCTGATCAGGTCTAGGTGTGAACACAATCCCTCAAGCAGGTATCATTGAGAAACTCTCCCAGCTGGGTATTAAACCGTATGTCACTAGATGGGTAACCAAATGGCTCACTGCAAGAACACATACTGTGAAAATTGGTGAATCAACCTGTACCAGTAGAGCTGTCACCACTGGCATACCCCAGAGATCTGTGCTTGGCTCTTTATTGTTTGTGATCTATTTCTAGACAGTTCAGGCTAAAATATACTGTCTTGACTTACTGCATTTGCTGATTCTGGCATACTGCGTACAATCATTGAGTCCATGTATGATAATAGCATACTACATTAGGGGCTAATACAGACAAATGATAGGTAACAAAGCAACATGGTCTACAAATAAGTGGAAATGTGTCTTTATTTTGTCCTTCCCCAAAGTGGAATTCACTGCTAACTACAGCATTGACAACAGTTCTGCTATAATGACACCCAGTGATGCAAGCACTGGGAACACACATACACAGCAATCTGAACTTCGACCACCGAGTGTCCGCAGTGGTATTGAAAGCCTATGTTGTGCACATAATAAGTCACGCCATCATTTTCAGATCTGATGATTATATTACAGCACTGTACTCAAACTTCATCAGAACACTAATATAGAGTATAATGCTCTCTTTTGTATGTACTTCACCATACATATGTAGCAGCTGGAGAACCCACAGGTGTTTCGCACCAAGAAAACACAGGACCTACAAATCATGCTATGATGTACATGGATAGAATGAAAACCATGTCACTGTAAACTATATTATATAGGATGAGGTGACTTCTGCCTGCCCTGTCAGGTGAGTCTCTGACCCTCCCCTGGTAGGAATAGTGCATATCCACAATTCAGATATAGCTGATGACATCAGCAGTGTCTGGTGAGGAGAATATGGCAATAACACTGTCACACATGCTGGTGTAAAAGCCTCTCTATAATGTCAAGCAAGTGTGCACACACACACACACACACACACACACACACACACACACACACACACACACACACACACACTCCAGTTAACTGCAGTGAGAGTAGAACCAATACTTGTCTAAGTATACAGACTACAGAACTCTGCATTTAAGGAAAGCACCACAGCTCAAGATTGACTTACAGTGTCTCAGACAGCACTTTATAGCTTATGACATCAGCAGTGTCTCTTTAGGGGAATATGGCAATAATAGTGTTCCACATACTGGTGTAAAAGGCTCTATGTAATGTCAAGCAAGTACACACACACACACACACACACACACACACACACACACACACACACACACACACACACACACACACACGCATGCACACACACACACACGCACACACACACACACACACACACACACACACACACACACACACACACACACACACACACACACACACACACACACACCAGTTGACTTCAGTGAGAATAGAGACCCTAGATATCTAATACACAGACTACAGAGCTCAGTAATTTATGCAAGCACCACTGCACAATTGTGACTTTTACCAGGTTGCAGAACAACTTATAGTGCACAATATCAGGAGAGAAGATGATGGGAGGCCTGCATAGGTTCCTAGAAGGTTACTAGGCTAATAGCTCTAGGAGCCTTACAAGCCTAGCTGTGTAAAAACCCAAGTATCCTTACTGAGCATAGTTAGAGGTCCGTTGTTAGCAGAGTGATTTTGTGATTAGCACCAAATGACTCTGTCCATGAGGGACATACATTCTACCCCTAGGGTGAATTTATAATCACCCATCCAGTTGTCAAATTTGCACTTAAATAAGATCATTGTGGAGCACTGCTTCACATGCAATAGGGTCTTAATACAGAGGAGTGGCAATCACTAGGAGATGTATCTGTCTCTCCAGCATGTTCTGTTTATGTCACAGATTAGGTTAAAATCCCTGCAGCAAATTATTTTTGTACTATTTGATTTGCAGATGTCCAGCATTCATATTAGCTCAGGGTCCCAGACTGCTCTGTAGGCCAGGTTCAGGCTGGCTCTCAGCTGTCTGTACTGAGTACAGTGAGAGGACTTTCAGTCTTTCCATGTAAGTCAGTTTTTGAGGCCCTGGATTCTATTGGTCAGAAACCTCTGTGGTCTCAAGTTGCTGCAGATATCTGGTGAGGTACATAGAGAAGGGAATATTGTATTCATTAGTGGTGTGGTAAGGGTCACATACAGCAGAGGTATGATTTCTGTAGTCTTGAATGCAATGCCCTTAGTTATGAGGTGGGCAATGTAGAATGTGTGTCTTACTACTATGGGCACATAGTGATTGAAGTTCTGCAATCAAAGTGTGTTTCCAAGTCTTGCACCACTAAGTTTGAGCTTAGATGGGTGCAATGTAAAACATAATTAGCAGGGCTACATTTTTGGCAAAAGGAAAATGAGGCATTTTCTTCTGTTACGTTTCAGTCCGTGAGTTTGGCACCAATCATTTGTCTGTGCCAGGTCTTTATGTCGTATGTTAACATTTATTTTATTTTATTTATTTTACATTTGTTGACCAGGAAAGTCTGACTGGAACAAGGTCCATTTACAGCGGAGGTCCGGAGAGAAAATCTCCACATTAAACAATAGGTGCAGTGGTAATTAGACAAAAAAAAATATGTCATACAAGAAATAATACATTTACAATGGTTTGTTCTGAGCAAGCTTAATTTACACATAGTAGGCCTTGGATGGCAGTATCTGAGGCCTTGGGAGAAAAAAAAAACTCCACATTAAAGGTGGACTCCTCAACTTTGACAGTGTGCATTCTGTCAGTGCACCAGTTGGCTACCCATCTAGTAAGTAATGTATGCACTAAGCAACAGATGGGAGAGTTTCTCTATGATACCTGAATTGGGGATTGTGTCAAAGGGATTGGCTAAATCAAGATAGGAGGTATGTCCTGTTTTCTGTCATCCATGGCTATGGGAACAATATCAAAAAAGTACACTAGGTTTAATAAGCAAGATCTACCCTTTACAAAATCAGTATGGGTAGGATCACAAGTGGGGAAAGTCACCTATGTCCCTGTGGATAAGGTCCTGATGAATCTTTCCATAGCCTTGCAGATAAAGCTGGTTAGGCTTATGGATCAATAGGCAAGCTGTGGCTCCAATTAAACGTAAGAACGACAGCCCTTTAGGGCAAGGCAAAATGAGCCGAAGATAATCAAAGGTACTTTAAACTTGTCAAGCTTTATTTTAGAAGCCTCTCACTATTCTTTATTACAAAAGGGGCTTAGCTTTATTCTGATGACCAGTGACAATCTAGTTGCCGCCTAGACTGATCTTAAACAGTTTGTCAGGAATGTAAACTTAAAAGTTGTATTTATTTATTTTATTTTATTTATTTATTTAAATTTATTGACTGGGAGTGTCCGACTAGATGTAAGTCCATTTTCAGCGGAGGCCCGGGGAGAAAAGCTCCACAGTAAAATAAAAAGACAGTAGTTACATTGGATTACATAGCGATTAACAATTAAACATAGCAATTACTTACAACATATTTACAGATGAAGAACATAGTACATCAGTAGACAACTAGAATCTTTATCTGTGAAGTACGTTAACAAATGTTACAATGAGAAGTTCCTGCAGTATAATAAGTACTAGGCTTATGAACATCTGAGCTTGCTATAATCAAGGTAGTTAGTGGAGTGGAAAGAAAGGTAGTGGTTGGATGGGGTGGATGATATTAGAGTGGGAGTTGCAATTTAGTAATTCTCTACCTGTTCAAACATGTTGTAAAAGGCGTAGCACATTTATACCTGTTAGTATACCTGTATTAACTGCTTATCATGATCTATGTGAAATGGAATTAAGGCATTTATATTCTGATTGTATGAATTTAAGATGTTATAATTTAACATATGATGAGCATATAGCGCTAAAAGCACTACAGGCTGATAACAGCATAGTTATTAAGCAAGCGGATAAAGGGGGTGTGGTGGTCCTTATGGATCAAGACAAATATTTATTATCCATGACTACCCTCCTTGAGGATGGTCATGCGTTTAAATGTATTACATCTGCTGATGTTAAGAGATGCATTAGTTCAGTGAATATGATAATTTATGATTTACAAATTAATGGTGATATTGGTTTGGATTTATTTCATTTTTTTACTGTTCCTTGTCCAGTAATTCCACAACTTTATGGCCTTCCAAAATACATAAGTCAGTATGTGACCCACCTATGAGACCTATAGTGTCTGGCAGTGGCTGGTTAACTGAGCCCATTTCTATTTACTTACAGAAACAGCTACAACCATTTTTACTACAATGTAATAATGTTTTGAAAGACACTACAGATTTCATTGTTAAGTTACGACGTTGGTACGATTTGAACACTATTCCTTTAAACCAAGGAGATTTTTTATTTGTAACCTTGGATATTTCATCTTTGTTTATGGTCATACCAAACGGATATGGTATTGAATCTATCAGAGAATTTCTGACTTCACAGGCTTCTCTAACAGCAAGATACATAGAGAACATTTGTTCTCTATTGGATGTAGTTTTAACTAATAATTTCTTTTTGTTTGATAAACAACTATATTTGCAGCTTACTGGTGTAGCCATGGGCACATCAGTAGCTAATACTTAGGCCAACTTGGTTTTACATCAGTGGGAGAAGACATACATCTGTAGTAAGATTAATTCCCTGAATGACAATGTATGCTTTTACCAGCGTTTCATAGATGATTGTTTTTTTGATTTGGAAAGGGTCTTCATCTCAATTAATTGAGTATATAGATTATTTGAATACTGCTACAGGCTTTCTGAAATTTAAAATGGATTTCTCAGATAGTATAATGACTTTTTTGGACGTTAAAGTGCAATTATCTGAAGGGTCTCTTCATACTAGTGTCCACAAAAAGGAAGTATATGCTGGCAGATATATATACACAATACTAGCATGCATGCCCCCATATGTTTAAGGGCATAGTAACAGCCCAATTCAACAGGGTCAGCAGACTAAATACCGATGAGTCATGTTTATTTCACAACTTGATGAAATGATGAAAGATTTTTTTGAATAGTGGTTATGACTCAAAATTATTGTTAGATCTGAAAGTTAGCACCATAACTGATAGAAGTACAAAGCTTAAACCAATCTTTTTATCAAATGATGAGCCTATTTCTATTTTGGATATGAAGGTACAAAAGGATTCTAGAATTAGATACATTACTACTTATAATACTAGGACATACTTGGTTAGGCAGATTATTGAGAAAAATTGGGTCATACTGATGGCATCTGCAGATGTTAGAGCTGTTTTGGATGATAGACCCTATTTTTCATATAGGAATATGAGAACATTAAAAAGTAAGTTATGTTACAAGGATTTTAATGGGGGTCCTTGTCACCCTTCCTCTAAGCATGGCACTTTTTGTTGCATGAACTGCACATGTTGTACTGATATTATGAACATCAATAGCAATGTATTTAAGCACCCGTTGACTGGTAAAATTTATAAATTTAATTTGTCAGCCACTTGTGCTAGTAATAATGTGATATATTTAGCTACCTGTCTCATATGTTCCTCCTTTTATGTGGGAAAAACAACAAGGAAGTTAAAAGAACGTATCATTGAAAAAAAATATGAGATTAGGAGAACAAATTATAGAAATGCCTTGTATAAGCATATAAGTATGTATGGTTCTGATCATAGATTTAAGTTCAGAGTTATAGATATTCTGTATACATCGTTGAGAGGTGGGGACACCAATAATTTATTGGAGATCAAGGAATATGAATGGATACTTCGGTTAGCTGCTGACCATCCTCCAGGTTTAAACTCTGCTATTACACTGAAACCTGTTTTGGTTAAGCTGCAACGAACTAAACTATGTTGATAAATTTGTGTGTATTCGCCTATTTATTAGTTATATATGCATATATTAGGTTTTTTGTGTGTGTATATATATATATATATATATATATATATATATATAAAATAATTTTTATATATATTTTATATATATTTTCACACATTTTATTTTATATTTTATATGTCACATGACCTTTGGGCTGCTTGTCATGTGATCACTTTGACTCCTATTTAAACCCATTTGGTTTTTGAATTTTTGTATTAGTATTGAAGAAGGGTATCTACCCGTAAGCTTTGCTGTTGTTTATAAAGGTGTTTTTCTCAACAATCGTGGTTTCATAAGTTTATGGATCAATAGTCCCCAGGGTCAGTTGATGGATGTGTAGGCATGTTTAACTGTGAAGATAGTTCTAGTTCTGCATGTTATCACATTGTTGTGCATTGAATATCACACAACATTTGATATTAATTTATGTAGTGCAGTCAATATATTTGTGTGAAAGTACTGAAGACACCAGGGTTGCAGTGCATGGGGGAGGCAAGACATGGGGGAGGCAAGACATGGCTGCATTCTAAATATGTGACAAATTGTTCAGTTTAAGTTTCCACATGTATTTTCATGTCACAAAGAGTAAATGGATAGTAAACAGCAGTAATACATGCTAAATCTGGTTTTGTATAGCACAGCAGCGAGCAGCGGGTATGCGCAACCTTTGCTAGATAGACATTTCCATTATTTTCCCTGTTTGCACATAGCAGTCTGCAAGTGTGATCCTCACTGCTAAAAGTCTGACACTTAGTACTGAGTGTATAAAACACACATACTGCTTGGGTGACTCTGTGGCAGCAGGTGTAAGTATAAATACATTAAAACATTTCTTTCTTAGCCCAGATGATACTGGGTTCAAATATAGGTATATCTAATATTTTTAAATAAACAGGGATAATGCAATGATATCAATTCTTTATGGTACATCTGTTGCAGTGTGTTGACACAGTGCAGCTGGTTTAAATGGCTTTGCATGGAGGTAAACACAGGATTGTAGGGCAGTTCACTATTGCCTGGCATTGGTGTGTGATCCCAAACTCCGCACATACATAGAGGCCAAAATGTGAAGGGATCCATTACTTTTCCTGCTAATTATGTGTCTTGTGTGTGATGCTATTTTCGAACAAATTACAGGTGTTAAAATGAGGTAGACAGGTAATTGGGGAAACAGGGATCAAGCAGGAGGAAGAACAAAGGGAAAGCAATACAGGAATGTGCAGGAGGGAGGTAGGAAAGAAACACAGCTATCCATTTCTTCAACAATAAAAATTGATAATATGTGCAGTAATCAGTTAAACCAGCCACAAGTCTAGCAAACTAAAACACATAAAAATGAAAAATAAAATAACCACACAAGTGTAAAAATAGAACCTCATTTACTTTAATAAAATACACAGTTAAATCGACTTAGCACTTTCACCCTTATGACAAACGGGCATTATTAGAGAAAGAGCTAAGTCGAATTAACTGCGCAGTTTATTAAAGTAAATGAGGTTCCTTTTAAACACTTGTGTTGTTATTTTATTTTTCATTTTTATGTGATATATATGCAGAATATTAGCTCAATTTAGACTGTCATCTCCAGAAAGACAGGGTTGACAACATCGTAATCAATTGTATAGCCAATTGGACTGAATCAATGTGTCAAGAAGGCTCGTATACGAAATGAAGAGATATGTAAGGGACAATATGTTTTGTGGGACAGGTGCCCATTTTTTTTTTTTTTTAATTCTTTAATTCAGTGAGAGAAATGCTGGGTGAGGGATGTAGGTTTGTTTGGGTCAGGTAAGTTGGGTAGATGAGGAAGCAAATGCAAACAAGACAAGCAAGACTAGTGACATGGAAGATAATGAACATGAAAGGTTGGGTGTACCATGATTGAGTGAGGGATGGGATAACCTAGCATCATGCTCCTCAGACTTGGAGACAGTGAAAATCAAGTCCTCACCCACTTGAATGTGATCACTGTTCCCTTACTCTGCTGGTGGCTGGAGTGCTTGATGTCTTCTCCTTCTATGGGCCATGAGGGAGAGTAGCCACTCCAAATTGCATAGGTGTACACCAATGGTGTGGTGAACTTCCCTACACAACAACCCTGGCATCTCCTGACAGGTGAGGAAATCTCCATCTCTGCCAGTACTCCCAGAGTGTACCACTGCACCAACTGCAGGTGCAGTACTACCTAAAGGTGCAGATAAGCAGTGGCATCAGAGGCAGTGCTGCCAAGTTGGGTCCCAGACATGCTGGGCATTGGTGCTGGAGCCAGTGGAGCAGGGGCAAGCTGATCCACTGGGATTGACCTAACTCGCTATGCTGTTGAGCATTTAGTAATGTGGCACAGATGGATGACATGGTGAGACTGTGACAACACATAATAGAAAATAAAAAAAAGAGAGATATGTGTTGGGGGGATGAAAAAAAAAGATAAAATTAGTGCAATCCTATGTGACATACAATGCATTAACACAATTATACAACTTTTTTATGTTTGACATTTAAGCAATTTGCCTTGCCAAAGCTTTTGACACCATCCCACATTTTGGAATTATAGCTAAACTCACTAAACTAGGTATAAATCCCTACATCACAAGATGGGTTGCCAACTGGTTCACTGGCAGAACCCACACTGTAAAAGTTGCAGACTTCAAATCTGACATCAAACCAGTGACAAGTGGAGCACCACAGGGTTCAGTCCTGGGACCTCTCCTGTTTGGTATCTACATCTCTGAAGTACAGGCTAACACAGAAGGCCTTTGACTAATGAAGTTCACAGATGACTGCAAACTAGGAGCCAAAGTCGAGTTCCCAAATGATGTGGACATCCCACAGAAGGGCCTCACTGAGACAGATGCCTGGTGTCAGAGCCATGGCCTCAAGCTCAATGCCAAAAAGTGCATTGTCATCCCCTTTGGTAAAAAAAACAGTACCCATGAACTACCAGATAGGGGGCAGTCTACTTAACGCCGAATGTGTGATAAGAGACCTTGGTACCCAGGTGGACACTAGTCTCTCCTTTGATAATCACATCACCACAGTAGTCAGAAAATCATTCTACGTGGCACACCTCATCACAAAAGGGTTCTCTTCCAGGAAAAAGTGGTCATTGTTCCCCTCTACTCGACACTCATTAGACCCATTATAGAGTACAATGCCCATTTTGGAATGTACCTCACAAGACATCTGCAGCAGCTGGAAAGGCCACAGACGTACCTCACAAAGAGGATTACTGGCTTCAAACAGATGCACTGTACTGACCATCTCAAAAAACTCCAGCTTTACTCCATAGCATATCGCCTACTCCAAGGTGATCTCTGCCTAACATATAAAGCTATGTCAAACCCAGATCTGTTGGACATGCTTCAGCTAAAGAAATCCCAATTGTTCTGAGCTACATGCTCTAGGGACCTAAACTTTGTCACAATAAACAGGACATGCTGCAGTGATAGATTCCTGTCCCAGAGACTTCCCATACTCTGGAACAAGCTACCCATCTATGTCAAGCAAAGTTCCTCATTAGCACTCTTCAAGAAAATTTTGATGAGTGGATGGGAAATAGGAAAAACACCCCGGGGATCACATCTGTATGGCTCTGGTCAACAGCGGCACAGGAAAATAACTTTCTTGGGTGGCGTAAGCCAGGGAACCTTGTTGGCTAGGCTTACTTAGGCCCTTGTACTGATAGCCTAGTACCTACCTATGAACCTATGAACCATATGCCCTAACAAATATACTCCATAACTACAGATTGCTGATAGTTATCAACAGCAAATTTGTGCCACTTGCTTATAGTTTAATTTAATGTAAATATTATTAATGAAATGCAATATTGTACAGTAGTGATTCATGGTATTTGAACCCACAACCTCTGATTACAGTCTAATATTTGACTCCTAAAGTTGTTTTTTGCAACAGAGTAATGCATGCATACTTGCTTTTACAGTTAGGATATGCATGCATGCTCAGTTTGCTACAACTATATATAAAAAAAAAATCTATCTTTAACTTTTAAAGCTACAATAACACTTCTCTTGTGCTGCATAAATATCACTTGCATACCTCAGTCTCTCCATTCGAACAGCTTCAGCTTGTCTATTGAACTAACATGTAGTATTAGCTGGGGAAAGAACAGAAAAGAACAGAAGAATATTATGCATAACAGTATTGCCTATATTTAGCTTTCTAACTATTACAAGTACTGTTTTATGATCATACTTACACAGCTACGGGATGTCCACAGTCTCAAATTCATTCAACTTATGGTAGAGGGTATCCCTTTTATGCCTGTGTAGGTCATTAAAATGAACCCTTCACTACTCTCCAGTGCATGGGATTCCAGAAGCACTAGATACAGCCTGAGCCAAACTATTCCATGCCTCAGACTTGTAGTGGGAGCCAGAATATTCCCCCTGCAGAACACTTTGGCTGTGGCACTTTACCAGGAGTCCAATAAATATCCCGGACTCTTGGACAGCCCACCTCTGTGCCCTAAACTGGACAGTTTCCCCTCTAATGTCAGCCATGTCTAATATCTGAACTAGAGCAACAGCAACTGATGCTTTCCCACCAATTCCAGTCATTGCATTTACTAGTAGTGTGCAGGCCCAAGCAACAATGCAAACCATGTTTATGCAATGTTAAATGGAGTGCAGTAGTAACAAGCAGGGATGACTTTAAAGTGGACGGTTAATCTTACACTTGGCCTTAGCTTGAGGGGTGTCTGGTGATGTAGCTTGGAAATATATATTGGAAGATTGGGAGGTAACTGTTAGGTAAGTTAGGTTTGCAGACACGCACCGAGGGCAAAAATGTCATGACATGACACATTTGTTTTTGTCTTTATACACTGATAAAATTGATTTTAAAGTGTGGGATTCAAACTTAGGCACAAGGGATAAAACATGTTCTTCTACAGCATTCATTTTCCATCTTTGCCACAGAAGTGCTAGTGTGACACATTCATGTGTGGAACCTGACAACATTCTTGTATATAGATCCAGTTGTGTTTATATGTTATGTAATTGTGAAGGCCATACAAGCCAAGAGAGCAGAGTTACATTTACAGAAATATAGTAGACAGTATACCCTCAGCAATACAATGGCTATATGAAGGGCAAACATTTTATCCCTTGTGTTACTGTTAATTATGATGATGTTATCCTTACGTTTTGCTTAACTTCCTCCAGGACTATCCACCATAGGGAGCATACCATCATATTCACATGGTAAGCAAAACATCAGTACTAAAGAGCAGTTCAAATAAATATTTTAGTGTATGATGTTGATGTCAGGAGTGCTGTGTGTATTGCAGTACTGTTTGTAATAATGGCACCAATGTTAGTTTTTTAGCATTTATTGGACTATATTAGTGTAGGCTATTAATGTTTTCCTGTGTTTATTCCTCATTATCACAGGTGATCTTGACAGTGAAAGTATGGGACTTCTACCACCTGATGTCAGAGTATCAGCAGACTCTGATGATGACAGTGGCCAAACAGAGGTGCAGTCAGGGTGGTGCAGAGGTTGAATCTGACACTGAGGTTTACACACAGCCATCCCCTGAAATTCCATCAGACACAGTCAGTAGACATGCACCTACCCATTCCAGTGAGCCCTCAGATATTGGACATGTGGTGGGTGAGACAACTGATCAGGGAAGTGTGGTTACTGTGGCTATAGTGCCTGTTGACTCTGGCCATAGCTAAACTGTGGGTGAGGTGCCATGCAGGAGGGTTGTTAGGGGTGCTCAGAAGAGGCCTACTGTCCATACTGCACCTGATCCAAGTGTGTCTTCCTGTGCCACTCAGTGTGTGTTTAGGGTCATCATGGAGGGACAGGCACATTCCCATATGTGCTCCAGAGGAAGGCTCATGGTTGTCGATCTGGCACAGGCTGACATGCATGATTGCCTCCACTGTGTTACAGATTCAATGGATCAGAAGAATGACATTAGAATGGGCAGTGCCTGTGACGGAATATCTGCTGGGAGGGGGACAGCATTCTCATGTGTGTAGGTCAGACAGATCATCTGCTGTTAGCCAATGTGACCATGCCTGATCATGCTCCCATAGTGGCAGTACTTCCACTGGTCTGTCAGTGGATGAGCTATCCACACCCAGATGTGGCAGGCTATGGAGTTGTGGTCCTGGACATCCTTGTGAGGGAAGCTCATACAGCAGACATCAGTCACATTCAGGTAGCAGTAGTGATCTGAACATAGGCATGGACATACCAGTGCAGCTCCTGGCTGAGCCAGTTCTTGTGGTCAGGCATGGCAATGATGAATTGCCACCTCTACCATGTACAGATCACACCTGTCCAACATACTGGGAAGTAGAGCATACGCAGAGCTTGGCTGTGTTCATGGAGACACTTACACTCCAATTTCACCAGGAGGACCCATGCAACCACACACACACACACACACACACACACACACACACACACACACACACACACACACACACACACACACACACACACACACACACATATGCACACACAAGCATGCACACACACACGCGCGCACACACACACAACAGTTATATTGTTATGGTTTAGCCGTGAAGCTTAAAATCCATTTTGTCTCACTGACCATTTCTTACTTTATCCAAATGTCTGCCTGCTTGTCTTTTTTACTCATAAACACTCACTGACCTTTTGTGTCAGCCAAAGCTTCCTGTTCCCCACAACCCCTGTGCAAATGATGACAACTGTGCCATATCCCTATTTTCTATCTTTTGGATTCAGGGATACATAAGCTTTGTGTCTGGTGGTCAGGATGCATAGCTGACTTAGTATATCTGCATTTGTGATTCTGAACTGGTAATCGTAGCTTTGACTTATACTGGTCTTAGAAAGTTAGACAGTTTATAGCATCAAACTTTTTTCCACCATTATTGTTCATGATCTTTTTAAGGGTTCTGAAACTGAAATGTGTATCATTACTTTCTAACTTCTCTCTTTAATGATTTTCCAGTACAAACGTATGGTGCTAAACTGGGGGCAAGCAGTGACCATCACTACTTTTGAGAGGTATGACTGTGTGAATCTGTGATGCCTGAGGCCTACTACTTAATAAGGGGCAAGTATAAGTCAAATAAAGTTCTGCTGTCACATTTCTCTACAAATCACACACCATTTACTTGCTTATACTAACAAGTAGCAACATGTAAGGATATGGCAGTCATTCTTATTATTACACAATACACTCCAGGTTCAACACTTATCTTGTCAGCAGTTACAACAGTTTTAGTTCATGGCTAACTTGGTCTGATGCTAGCAGTACACAGCCAATACATGGGGAGGTAAAGGTGATGAGTATTACCTGGTATCAATTTACTATATGTATATGTGCAGGAGGAAGGTTATAGGCCATTAGGTGGTTAGTGATTGTGCTATGCATTGTCTTTTAGACAATGCAAGGGCATATTGAGCATGCATACATCTGCCTACACCCACAGCAGCTGCTGGTCCCCCCTCTGACTCCTCGCCTGCATGTGGCTGTGGTGACCTTGCTATTGGTAATGGGATGTGTGGACCCATACCCTTGTTGATCCTGATGAAGCTCTACATAAATAAAAAGGGCTTATACTCTATTAACTGAAAAGTCATGTGTAATACCAAGGGAATCATCTTGAACATGTGTACTGGCAACCCAGGAAGTTACAATGACTTACATATCTGGCACACCTCCCAGATGTATCAGATGTTCACCAGGTGGGATATTCCATAGGGTCATTTACTGGGGGATGTAGATTATGCACTGGAACTGTGGCTGATGACACCCATCAGAAATGCACACACTTATGCTGAAGAATGCCATAATCTGGCACATGCTTAAACATAAATATCATAGAGGGTGTGTTTGGGCTGCTAAAGTCACTGTTCCAATGGCTAAATACATCTGGGGGAGCCCTGTAGTGCAATCTATGTACATGTACTGAAATATTCATACTCTTCCCAAGAAAACAGCTTCCACAATGCTATAACTTTTACAATTGTTGAAGTAGCATACAATTGAATATCAGGGAATCCTATTCCACCATTATCCCAACTATTCCTGTGCCAACCAAAGGAAACTCTTGGTTTATTAGGAAGCCAAACAAATGTAAGTATAATATTATTTATCCTCTTCATCATTTTTTTTTGGTGGAGATAGTAAAGATTGTAAGACAAACAACATTTTCGGGAGAATTACCACCTTAATAAGCATTAATCATTTGTCCAAGGTAAAGAAACGTTTGTTCAAAATTGTGGCTAAATTTCAAATTTTACCAACAACTGGTTGAAAGCCTGTTTGTATCATTTCTTTACTATTAGACATAATGGTTGTACCAAGGTATTTAATTTGTTTGCTATTCCAACTGAAATCGCAGTAGAATATTTTTGTATGATTTTTTAATGTTTTGTTAATTAACTTTGAGATTTATTCAAACTGGCTCATTGAATTAATTATATGTTCTAATGAATTTTCTGTATTTCCCATTGTTACTAAAATATTATCAGCAAAGAGCTGAATCTTTAGTTTGAAATTTTCTTTTATTTTTGATATCATCAGTGCTCTTATTGTATCTAATACTATTAGCAAAAAGTGCCACAACTAATGCAGAAAGCAGATGTGATAATGGATAGCCTTGTTTTGTGCGTTTTTGTGATTTAAAGGAATTAGAAAGAAAAGAACAAATTTTAACATAAGTGCAAGAGTTATTATTTAACTTAGAAATTAATGCAATTAGTTCAGGTTAGAAATTTTACACTTTACATGTTTTAAACAATTGCAACCAATTAACGGAGTCAAAAGCATTATCTAAATCGAGACTAATGATAGTAAGTTCTTTTATATTTTTATTTGCATATTCTACAAAGGTATATATTCTTAGTATATTATCCTGCACTTGTCTATTTAAAATAAACATTGATCATTACTTAGTTTAGGTGTAAGTAGATTAATTCTGTTAGCTAAAATGGACATGAACATATTATAGTCCACATTTAAAAGTGAAATGGGTCTGTATGATGAACAGCCTGCCATTGTGGTGCAGTGGTTAGCATTGCCACCTCACAGCAAGAGGTTCTGTGGTTCGATCCTCGGCTGGGTTGCCATCTGTGTGGAGTCTAAATGTCCTCCCTGTGGTCATGTGGGTTTCTGCCGGTTTCATCCCCAAGACATGCTGTAGGTGGATTGGACACTCTAAATTGGCCCTGGGCATGGGTGCGTGTGTGTGTGTGTGTCTTCTATGGAAGGTTGGGTGCCAGGCTGGCAACTCGATACTGTAAAACTCCATTGCCAGTCATGAGTGGACAGGTAATCTGCTGTGGTGACTCCTAGCGGGAAAAGCTGAGAGAAGAAGAAGGTCTGTATGATGAACACTTTGTAGGATCCTTAACGTGTTTTAAAATAGGTGATATAAGGGAATATTCCCATGATTGGGGGGACTTCAGCAGTTATTTGTATTTCTCTATAGAGCTTAGCTAATATTTTAACTGCATCATCCGGTAGTATTTTATATAGTTCTGGTTTAACATCATCTAAGTCCAGCACCTTATTATTATTTTAACTTTTTTAATTTGATCTTTTATTTCTTATAAAGTGAATGATCTGTCATTTTTTTTATTTGTTCACTTCTTATTTTATTATTTATATTTTCCCTTAGAAAAGTTTTAACTATATCATCATTATGTAAGTCACTTGTATTATTATTTATATTTTCATAAAATATTTTAAAGCCTTCAAGAATACCTTTAATATCTGTCCTTCTCTCTTTTTTATTATTTATATGTGTTATAATTTTCTTTGGTATGGTTTAGTTTATTCATTTTCTTTCATCTAAGAGCACGTTTGTGAAACCTTAAAGGGTTTACTGAATATGCCTGAAGTTTAAGTTTTTCTAGGTTTAATGAAACTTTATGATTTAGAATTTCAAAATATGTTGCATTTAAGTTTTTAAGTTCAGATTAAGTGATAATGGCATTTGGTTTTAGATTTAACTTTAATGTGTGTCTATTTTGGCCTCTCATTTATACAATTTGTTGTCCCATTCTCTTGTTTTACTAATATACCAGATTGTAACTCTACCATTTAAGTAAGCCTTTAGTGAATCCCACAGGACAATGTCAGATACTTTACCATTCATGTTTATTTCTAGGAACTTTTGGATCTCTTTAACATACCAGCCCTTGAATCCTTTACTTTTAATAATACACTCCAATAATCTCCTGTGATGTATTACATTGTCAGGTTTTTTAAAATAATATTAAAGATTATAGCATTATGGCTGTATAATGGACATGAAAGTATGAAATGTCCCTGATATGTGATATATTGTTTGAGACAAAAATGTTATCAATATGTGTTTGTGTTCCATTTGTTTGTTTGTGTCTTTCGGCTTTTCCCGGTTAGGGGTCGCCACAGCGGAACTCCGGTCCGCTAATGATTGGCAGTTGATTTTTACGTACCGGCTTGCCAAGCCTGATGCACAACCTTCAATGAAGGTACGGCCATTCACGCATGTCTCCATGCAGAAGACGCTCTAGCTGAGAATCTAACCAGACAGCGTCTTACTGTGAGGCGACAACGCTACCTATATGAATAATGGATAAATTGAAGTGCGTTTCTTTTCTTTAGCTCACATATATCCTTTAAATTCATTAGATTTACAAAATTCATTAATTGTTTGGCTGAATATTTGATTCTCAGATTTCTATCTGCTGTCAAATCTTTGTCTGATAAAATATAATTAAAATCACCAGCCATTATGACTTCACCTTTCATGTAATAGGCTCTAGTGTCTAAGCATTTTTTTTCTTTAGCTCCAACCCTGGAATCCAATAAAAGTTCACCACTGTATATAGTTTTCTGTTCTACTCAGTTACAACAATGCTTAACATACCATTTTTATCAACATAGGTATCTTTTATTTTAGATATTACTGGTGAGTTCTATAAAATGAAGGTGCCTCTTCTTTTAGCTGGGAAGCCAGAACCTGCTAAAACCAAATAATTATTTAATAAAAGTTTATTTACATCTTTATGAAGTAAATGTGTTTCCTATAGAAATACTATTTGAGCTTTATGTAATTGTAACTATTTGAACAGACTCCCCCTCTTTACGGGATTATTTAATATATTAATATTAATAGATATGCATTTAAAACCAGACATTTATATAAGAATAAAAAAAAAACACAGGTATAATGAAACCACATTTATGTACAGAACGTATTATGTGCTTCATATATAACAATATGAAATCTTCAGCTATGGACAAAAGGTTTGAAACAAATAAAAAATTACCTAACGATATAACCATAAAACATTCTACCATGGAATAGCATATTCCTAGTTTGTTGAAAAAGATGAACAAACTACCTTTCAAGATCTCCATCAGACTAACAAGGTGTCTTATATATTTAGTATGCATCATCTTAAAAAAAGCTGTCAGTGAGTTATTATGAATAAGAAAACCTAAACAGGAGTTCAGAATCTTCATTATAAGTTGCCTAAACTGAGTATCTCTGCACTCATCTTTCATTGTACCTTACATTATCTCCCTGGTCTACTATAGGGAGGAAGTTGGTTGTTATTTTCATATTTATTCATTTATAGGTCTGATGATTTTATATTTTTTTTTCTATTTTAACATATAAATAAAAGTGTAAAGATTATCAAATCATAAGTTCATGAATTAGTACCAGGCTAACTGTCCTTGTGGGTCATTCCAAGCCTAGCCAATTACCCCATGTGAGAATCAAACCATGCACCTTTTGCCTTATCCATTTTGCCAACCTCCCACCCTTGTAAACAAATTCTTTAACTATATACATAGTTAGTTATTCTGATCTCTTCCTATTTATGTTTGGATACTATGTCTTGTACTATTATTATAGTCTTAGGTTTTATATTTTAGCTATAATCCTAGTGTACAGTATCATATAATCGAACATATCTGTCCTCAACCCCATTTTCACATGAGGTCAGGATGTCACTTCAACAGTGACAATCGTCTCAAGCCAAGGCGTACACTGCCAGGTGGCTAGTCCTGCTGCGGTCGTTCTTCCATACCACACCTACGGCCAATTTAGAGTGTCCATTCCACCTACTGCATGTCTTTGGAATGTGGGAGGAAATCAGACAACCAAAAGGAAACCCACATGACTGCAGGGAGGACATGCAAACTCTGCACAGAAGGCACCCAGCCAAGAATCAAACCGGAGAACCTCTTTTGGTGAGGCAATAATGCCTACCACTGCAACAATGCGTTCACCCCATAATAGAGCATTTATATTTACCCTTATATATCTGATAATCTTTAATCAAGTACTACTGTTAGAATCAATCCTACATTTTCCTTAAGTTTTATGTCTAATAGTATCTGAACAAACATTTGAAAAAATCTTCCCTTTTAAGATTCAAACTTTCCATAATAAAATGTTCTAAGATATTCAATTTTGTTATCATTAAAAAGAGACAATAACAGTGAAACACAATCCTACTTTTTGCCATAAGTGTCATTCTTTAGGCTAGTTTATAAACTATCCTTTTGGTATACTGCATTCAGAACTATTTAATTGACAGTGGTAGAATTGAATTCATTGTCTTTTGCTTATTATCTGACATTGATTGACATCTTAGCATATGATTCAAGATATTATGATTACTTACTTTTATACAGGAAGAAGTAACCTGGATTGTTCTTAGAGTTTTCAGAACTCCCACCACATCATAAAAAGTGCTCATGACCTAAATAAGCTACTTTAAGCTGATCCTCAAGACAAGAGCTTGCAAATGAACGGTTGATCAGCTACAGTTCACACAAAAATGTTCGCAAGTGAATCCAAGCCACCGCTACATTATACATCAATCCCTCAAACCATTCCATACCACAAGAAAAATAACAAAAAAAAAATGTCAAACATCATTTGTTAGCAGAATGTGTCATTTTCCTGTTCTTTTGGTGGGGGAGCAAAGGTAAGTTACTGCTATGGCATAAACTAGAATATGTTGCACTTGTTATTCTCCTTGTTTTGTATTCTGTTTGTTGTTCACATTTCACATGTGTAGACTGTTGCATGTTTCTCCACGGGATAATACTGAGTGGCTACCTTTTCTGTTTTATCTGAAAACATTATTTTGGAGTTGTGTGATGCTTATGTGTATTATTCTTCTGTTGTCTTTTAGGACATCTAGGAGCATGCCATGCAGGCGTGTCAATCCTTGAGACCCTCCCCCTTCACCGATGCTGAGAACCATATCATAGTGGATGCAAATTTAGCAACAGAGAGTTGTTGATCTGAATGCCATGGGTGGCCATGACAGGACATACAAACAGGTACACCACAGGGCCACTGACATGATTACATCTGCATGGAGGAGAGCAGCTGCAGTAGGCCATGACCAGATGGATACTGGGGAATGGGATACTAGGGAACCACCACTAATAACCAATGAAGATTTCTTCCTGGCCAATATTGGGGATTCAGACAGCTCACAGGACTATGCAGTACATCATGTCCTGAATGTGGAAGCAACAGTGTAAGTGACAGCAAGCACATCACAGGATGAGCTTCCAAGTAGTCTTTGGTATCAAAAGAGTTGAATACTGTTGTACAGTAAAACAACTGAAATCAGTACATTACTTTTGTGTCTCACACACACACACACACACACACACATATATATATATATATATATATATATATATATATATATATATATATATATATATATTTATATATATATTTCTTTTTTTTTTTCAAAGGGATTAAAGATCAATACACTTATTACCCACTGTGTTACTGTTAATTGTGATGATGTTGCTCTTACTTCATGCTTAACTTCTTCCAGCACCATCTGGATTACAGACAAGAATCTCTTCTGCTGATGGTAAGCCAAACATTTTTATGTCAGTACTGCTGAGCAATTTAAAGAACTATTTTAGTGCATGATGTTGATGTCAGGCCTGTTATGTGTATTGCTGTGCTGTCTGCAGCAGTTGCAGCACTGTTACTTTATTAGCATATGCTGAAGTATAGTAGTGCAGGTATTAATGTATTCATGTGTTTGTTGCTTTTTTATCACAGGTGATCATGACGGTGAAACAGCTTCAAGTATCTGGGAGGAGTAGTTGAAGAGAAGAGTAGTCTGAATGAAGAGGTCAAAGCTAGAATCAGAGTAACTGCAGCCAACTGGCATATAGTTTCAGGTGTAGTCTATGACAGAAGAATGCCAAAGAAGCTGAAAAGTAAGGTGTACAAGACAGTGGTGTGACCAGTACTACTATATGGTACAGAAACATGGGAAGTAAAGGCAGAACAGTTGAAGAAGCTAGTGGTGATGGAAATGAAGTGCCTGAGAAAGGTGTAGGATGCACACTGTGGAACAGATGAAGAAATGAGGACATAAGAGCAGAAGCCAAAGTAGCTCCAATTGCAGAAAAGATCAAAGAGAACACATTACAGTGGTTTGGGCACATGTGTAGAAAAGCAGAAGACAATCTAGTGAGGAAGATTTGGGACAGACTGGAAGAAGGTAAGAGGAAGCAAGGACATCCGGCAAAGAGGTGGATGGATTGTGTAAAAGAAGATCAGTAACAGTCAGACATGAGTGTTGAAGAAGGCAGGAGTGTGGTACTGAATTGAGAGAGCTGGTAACATGATACCCCAACCCCATGGAGAAAAATGGGAAAAAGGGGATTGATGATGATGATGATGATCATGACAGTGAGAGTTTGGGCCCTGTGGCACCTGATGTCAGTGTATCAGCAGACTCTGATGATGATGGTGGTCAAATTGAAGCACAGTCAGGGGGTGCAGAGATTGAATCTGACATTGAAGTTGACATACGGCCATCCCATGTAGTTCCATCAGACACAGCCAGTAGGCCTATATCTACCCATTTGAGTGAGGCCACAGATATTGGACAGGTGGAGGGCCAGGCTATTGATCAGTGAAGTGTGGCTACTGCAGCTTCAGTGCCTGTTCAGTCTGTGTGGGTGAGGTGCCTCTCAGGGGGGGTTATAGGGGTGCTCAGGGGGGACTGCTGTCCCTCGTCCACCTGGTGCAGGATTCTTTTCCCGTGCCACTCAACATATATTTAGGGCCAGGTACTAGCATGGTCCCATAGGTGCTACAGATGAATGCTCAGGGTATATATGTGGCACAGTCTGACATGTGTGACTGCCTCCACCATGTTACCGATTCAATGGATCAGATGAATGACATGTTGGAACAAGTAACGATGAATATCTGCTAGGTGGTAATGGCATCCACATGGGTGTAGATCAGCCATATCATCTGCTGT
This sequence comes from Protopterus annectens, assembly GCF_019279795.1. Taxonomy (NCBI): domain Eukaryota; kingdom Metazoa; phylum Chordata; order Ceratodontiformes; family Protopteridae; genus Protopterus; species Protopterus annectens. The sequence continues at coordinate 231,643,318 of NC_056729.1, read as the reverse complement.
CAGCCAACATGGCCTGACCAATCACGTTCCAATAGTAGCAGTACTTCCACTGCTCCATTAGTGAGTGTGCTGTTCACACTCAGACATAACAGGCCATGGGTTCATGATTCTGGGCATCCTCATGAAGGGAACTTGCCCAGCAGACATCAGTCACATTCAGGTAGCAGCACTATATCTGACCATGGGAGTGGATATACCAGTGCATCTCCTGGTAGAGCCAGTTCTCATAGTTTGAGATGACAATGATGAACTGCCACCTCTACCATGCATAGCTCTCAGCAGTCTGATATACCAAGATTTACAGGCAGCACAGAGTTTGGCTGTGTTCATGCAGACACACATCGATTTCATCTGGAGGACCCCTACAGATACACACACAACAGTTACTCATTTTGTCTCACTGGCCATTTGTTGGTACATCCAACTGTCTACTTGCTTCTCTTTCTTACTCACACATACTCCCTGACCTTTTGGGTGAGCCTAGGCTTCCTGCCTCCCACACACACCACCATGTGCAAGTGATGATAACAGTGACATATCCTTGTTTTCTTTCTTTTGAATTCAGGGATACATAAGCTTTGTGACTGATGCTCAGGGTGCATAGTTAATTTAGTGCTTAGTATGTCTGCATTTGTGGTGTTGAACTGTTAATTGTACCTTTGATATATATATATATATACTCGCCTTGGAAAGTTAGACAGCTGATAGCATCAAAATTTCACATCTTCATAGTGAATGATCTTGTGAGGGTTATGAATTCAGAAACTGCAATGTGTGTCATTACTTTCTAACTTCTGTCTTTAATGATTTTTCTTTACAAATGTATGGTTCTAAACTGAGAGCATGCAGTGATCATCAGCACTTTTGAGAGGTATGACTGTGTGTGAATCTTTGATGCCTGAGGCTTACTACTTAGTAATGGGCACAAATAAGTCTCTACTGTCACATAATAAGATACTTTCTGTAAAAATCTCCCACATTTTATTTGCTTACCGGACTAAGTAATGAAGTAAAAGGATAGGCCACACATTCATTTTCTTAAACAATACACTCCATGTGCAGGACTTATCTTGTAAATGCAACAGTTGCCACAGTTTTAGCTTGTGTCTGACTCTGTCTGATGCAAGCAGTACATAGTCAATACATGGATAGGTAAAGGTTGTGTGAGTTGCCTGGCATCAATGTTACTATATATATATATATATATATATATATATATATATATATATATATATATATATATATATATATATATATGTATATATATATATATATGTGTGAGTAGGAGGAAGGTTTTAGGCTCCTAGATGGTGAGGGCATGTATGATGCTTTGTCTCTGACAATTCAATGGCAGAGTGAAAACACCTATGTCTGCCTGCACCCACAGCAGCTAGTGTTTCCCTCTCTGATGTCTCTTCTGCTTGTGGTGGTGGTGACCATGGTGGGATATGTGTCCCTTCCCCTTCTGATCCTACTGAATCTGTTTCCTCAGGATTATGTTGTGTAGCATGGTACATACTGGGAATATTTCTGTACATGTCCATGGATTGTATTGCAGGGTTCCACAGATGTATCTAGGCACTGGAACCATGACTTCCACAGCCCAAACACATGCTCTATGATATTTCTGGTTTGAGCGTGTGCCTCATTATGGCATTCTTCCATTGGGGTGTGTCCATTTCTAATGGGTGTCATTAGCCACAGTTAAAGTGCATAGCCTGCATCCCTCATTAAATGATCCTGTGGAATATCCTCCTTAGCAAACCTCTGGTACAGATGGGAGGTGTGCCAAATATGAGTCATGGTAACTACCAAGGTTGTCAACACACATGTTCAAGATTATTCCCTTGTCATTACACATGACTTGGCAGTTGATAGAATGTCAGCTCTTTCTGTTTATGTAGAGCCTACCCTGTTCCCTGGGTGGTACCTTCATTCCTATATGTATGCAATCTATGACACCCAGTACTTCTGTGTAGTGTGCTACATGGCAGACATCCTGCATATTTCTGGCCCTCACCTCAGAATGAGGAAACTATATGTGGTCACTGGCATGCTGGAGCATAACATTCAGGAACTGGTGGAAAATCCTGAATGCTGATGCCTGTGACACCCTAGCATGTCCCTTGTTGGTCTCTGAAAGGTACCTGAAGCTAAGATTCTAAGGGCTACACATACTTTAGTCTCCACTGGGATGTGTTCTCTTCTCTTGGCTCTGACTTTAAGTTGATGATGGCAGAGGTCGCAGAGTTCTTTTAGTGTGTCCCTGTCTACCGTGTAGCACTCTACATTTTCCACATCATGTAGATTGTAAAAGGTTGCCTGGGGCCTGAAAACTCTTTTCCTTCTTGGCCAGGGCCTACTGGCAGCAACAGCAACAGCAGCATTGGCTTCAGCCTGTGCCACAAACTAATGAATTAAAGCAGCAGCAGCCACTAACATTCTGTTTGGGTAGACTCCTTTCCATGGCTATATTCCAAAAGTTTGGAGTTTGAAGGAAAAACCAGTACGTAGTCTACACGGATGCTTTTCAACTTATTGAAGGGTTGGGAGGGTGGCCTAATGGTTAAGGTGTTTGCCTTACAAACACAAGGTGCAGGGTTTGAGTCTCACAAGGGATAATTGGCTAGGCTTAAAATGGCTCGCAAGGGCAGTTAGCTTAGTACTAATCTAGGAACCTATGAATCTATGAACCTATGAATTGCTCCAATGGGTTGGGTTTGGATTAGTTGATTAGTATGCAATTCAGCTGCTTATGTTGTAATTAGCATGCCAGAGTGTTGATCTTGTTTGTGCGGGGGTATGTGCCTCTACGCAGTGCTTACTGAATCTAAAAGTCTGAAAAACAAATGTGTAGGATTTATTCAATCCCCCTGACCATCAAATCTTATAGTATTTTCTTTAATTTTCACTAGATAATTAGTCCATGCAGCTTTTAAGACTAAATACTTATCTTGACTTGAGAAAACTTTACTATCACTGAACGTGGTGAAGGTGCTGTCTCTTTATTCCATAAAAATGTGTTTAAATTCTGCTAATAAATATTGTCTAAAATTCAGCTAAGTCTCCTCTAATTTGTTAGTTTTCTTTTCTGCCTCCTCAAATATGTTAAGTTCCCCTTTTCTCTGTTGCATACATCCCCCTAATCAAATTCTCTCTTTCTGTATGATCACCTACACTGTATTTTGTAATAAGATTTATTTTTTTTACCTCCCACACCCCATTTACTATGCTGCTACTCCAGTTGACTCCTTTTCATGTTGCATCTCTCCTTCCTCAGCTGTGGTGTGATACCCACCTGTCACTGATGCTAACCCACTCAGTATTCCCATTGTTCCATTACTCAGTATTCCCATTGTTCCATTACTCAGTATTCCCATTGTTCCATTACTCAGTATTCCCATTGTTCCATTGATAGTATCCATTTCTTAAGTGAAACTTTGTTTCATCCTTATAATCTATCTTTAAGTAGCTGTCTGGTAGCATTCAAGATCCCTTACCTTTTTCAGATCCTCTACTTGTATATCATCCCATTCATTGATATAGTTATAATCATGCCAGTCATACAGCTCCTGCTGCAAATTTTGAAAATTGGTACAAAGGCTCTTAGAAAGGGGTACATTCAGCCACAATCCTGACAGATTATTGGCAACAAATGTGAATATCAAAAATATAAGAACATTATCAAAATGACAGTGTAAAATCTTTAAACTTTAATGAACTCTATTGCAAAATTCTATCACACAAGGTAATTATATTTTGCTTCTGAAAAAGGCAAATATAAGAGATGTGTCCTCTTTTTAAAATTATTGGTGCCACTTGTGTGTTAGTCATGTAGTATGGGTTTTTTTCTGTGAACTAGACATGTTCAAAAATCATTTATGATAAAAGGAATTCAGAGAATTGTTTGAAGGGATAAATCAAGTCTGAAAATGGGGACATGCCTCCAAAAATAGGTATATCATGTGCAGGGTTAAATCGGGCTGAAAACAGAGAAGGTCCTCCAAAACAGCAACAGTTGAGCAGTTTGATCCCAGATTGTTGCACATATGTTCTGTATTCTCTACTCCTGCCCCCAGGACCTTTCTCATCCTGGTCAGCCATTTACCTTAACCACTTTTTCTTATCTTTTCAATTACAGGTCATCTCCCATTCCTGAATTGTATTTCAACTACCCCCCTCAGTATAAGGTCTTCCTCCAGCATCTGGAATTCTGTGGTCAGAATCAAACTAATATCCCTCACCCTTCATTTTATTTATTGCACTAACATTGCCTGGCCCTTTTCCATACCTGCTTTTTGAGAAATAATTTTCTTCTAGATTAATTATGAACTTTCTCTCCTTCTTCATTTAACTAGCCACCTCATCTTCTGTCTAAGATGTAACAGATTCCCACCTGTAACCCTCTTCAGCCTCTGTTAGCTGGATGGTTACCCTTTGGTATGTCAATTTTCTGTGCCCTACCCATCCTTTTTATGATTTGAACAATATTTTTACAACAAAATTCACTTGCACATATAAGGTTGTATATACTTCTCAATTTCTTTCTCGTAATGTCTGTTTTTTCTCATAAAAAAACATTACACTGAAAATGTATACACTTTATTGCTGGCATAAAATCTCATTATGCATATATTAGCTTACAATTACCTTCTGGCAAACAAACCCCCTTATAGTGATATTATTTTAATTTTTAATTTTCTGATTACCTGCTTAATCTAATTCAGTGATTTGAACTATGTCACAGTATGCACTGTGTGCAATGCAAAGAAATCAGTCTTGAATAGGGTGCTGGCTGATCGCCAGCAAGCATCACTTCTCATATGACACACACACTTAGTGTTAAACATCAGTTTACATATGGCCCATCTTTGAAATAGGGGATGAAAATGTAGCAACCAGCAAAAATCCACACAGACAAAGAGAGGACTTTCAGACTTCACATAGGAGACAATGCAGCCCATCAATGAACTGTAGGACCAAGTGCTTTGAGGCAGCAATGTTAACAACTGTGCCACTGTGTTGTTCACAATGAAATCATTATGAAATATCTTAGCATTTTTTCATATGAGCAAACTAGCAAAATCAGCAACATTGTGTGATGCAACAGTATACCTGCCTGAATAATAACCTACTATATGCTGTCAATCACATAAGCATCATCAGCTATAAGACATTTGTCTGATGAACACAGTTACATAGGTTCATAGGTAGGTACTAGGCTATCGGCCCAAGGGCCTAAGTAAACCTAGCCAATAAGGTTTCGTGGCTTACGCCACCCAAGAAAGTTAATTTCCTGTGCCCCTGTTGAGCAGAGCCACAGAAGTGATCCCTGGGGTGTATTTCCTATTTCCCATGCACTCATCAAGACTCTTCTTGAAGAGTGCTAATGAGGAACTTTGCTTGACATAGATGGGCAGCTTATTCTAGACAATAGGAAGTCTCTGGGACAGGAATCTATCCCTCCAGCATGCCCTGTTTATTGTGGTGACAAGGTTTAGGTCCCTAGAGCATGTAGCTTGGAGGGATTGGGATTTCTTTAGGTGTAGTATGTCCAACAGCTCTAGGTTTAACATAGCTTTATATGTTAGGCAGAGATCTCCTCGGAGTAGGTGATATGCTACAGAGTAAAGCTGGAGTTTTTTTGAGACGGTCAGTGTAGGGCATCTGTTTGAGGCCAGTAATCCTCTTTGTGAGGTACTTCTGTGGCCTTTCCAGCTGTTTCAGATGTCTTGTGAGGTACATTCCAAAAGGGGCGTTGTACTCTATAATGGGTATAATGAGTGCTGAGTAGAGGGGAACAATGACCTCTTTTTTCCTGGATGAGAACCCTTTTGTGATGAGGTGTGCCACAGAAAGATGTCCTGACTACTGTGACAATGTGATTATCAAAGGAGAGACTTCTGTCCACCTGGGTCCCAAGGTCCCTTATCACACATTCAGCATTAAGTAGACTGCCATTTATGTGGTAGTTCATGGGTACAGAGTTTTTACCAAAGGGGATGAGAATGCACTTTTTGGCATTGAGCTTGCGGCCATGCCTCTGACACCAGGCATCTGCCTCAGTGAGGCCCTTCTGTAGGATGTCCACATCATTTGGGTACTCGACTATGGCTCCTAGTTTGCAGTCATCTGTGAATTTCCTTAGCCAGAGGCCTTCTGTGTTAGCCTGCACTTCAGAGAAGTAGATACCAAACAGGAGAGGTCCCAGGACTGAACCCTGTAGTACTCCAACTGTCACTGGTTTGAAGTCAGATTTGGAGTCTGCAACTTTTACAGTGTGGGTTCTGCCAGTGAGCCAATTGGCAACCCATCTTGTGATATAGGGATTTATACCTAATTTAGTGAGTTTATCTATAATTCCAGAATGGGAGATGGTGTTGAAAGCCTTGGTGAGGTCAAGATAGGTTGTGTGACCACCTTACCCTCGTCTATGGCTTTGTTGACTGCATCAAAGAAGTCGATCAGGTTCAGAAGGCATGATCTGTCTTTCACAAACCAAAACTGGGTGGGGTCCATAGTTTGGAAGTTACTGATGTCTTTGTTTATGAGTTCCATGATGATACATTCCATGGCCTTGCAGACCAGGTACATCAGGCTAATAGGGCGATAGTTCCCAGGATCAGTGGTGGCTCCCCCTTTTTGGAGAGGGATAACTGTTGCTGTGCACCATTCAGTGGGCACAAAGCCTGATATGAGACTATGATTGAACATGGTGCTTAGGTGGGGAGCCAGTTCATTCTGAAGTTTGTGTAAAGCGCAGCCTGGGATGCTGTCCGGTCCCATGGATGCTGTGTTTTTGGTTTTAGAGAGTGCAGCTTTTACCTGCATAGATGTGATTACAGGGACTCTGCATTCTTCCTGTATAGATATGGGCCCTTTAGGGGTGAGACGGGGGTAAAGTTAACACTGAACCTATCTGCCAGGATGTTGGCAATATCAGTTGGTTCTGTAATTTTCGTGCCATTGTGCTGTAACTCAGAGCAGATCTGGGTGTTGCCATTGAGATTCTTGACATAGCTATAGAATTTATTTTTATTTATTTATTTTATTTTATTTTACATTTGTTGACCGGGCTAGTCCAACTGGATACATGTTCATTTTCAGTAGAGGCCTGGGGAGATAAGCTCCATTAAGCTAATAAAATTGAAAAGAATAATAGAGATTGACATCAAAGTACTTGACAACAAAGGACTAGAAAACAATTCACTACTACTAGAAACATATTCACACAGTAGAGAGTTTGATATTCATCACGTAGAAGGCTAGCAAGTAATATCATATTGTAAGAGATAACTAAGAAAACAATCAAGTTAAAACTGATTTTAAGGTAATTTACAAATTCTACACGCAAAGTAAAAAAGTTGCTAATATATACATAGTGGAAATGTGCTTACAGTAGAATTCTTGTTATGCAGTTAGTACCCAGAGGTAGTTTCCCAGAAAGACTAGGCTAGAAACAGAATTAAGGAAGCTTACTCATCTTCTTTCAGCTGTTCCCATTAGGGGTCGCCACAGTGAATCATCTGTTTCCATTTCTTCCTGTCCTCTGCATCTTGCTCTGTCACACCAACCACCTGCATGTCCTCTCTCACCACATCCATAAACCTTATCTTAGGCCTTCCTCTTTTCCTGTTACCTGGTAGCTTCATCCTTAGCATCTTTTTCCCCAATATACTCAGCATCCTTCCTCAGCACATGTCCAAAACAACTTAATCTTGCCTCCCTGGCTTTGTCTCCAAACCTTCCAACCTGGGCTAACCCTCTAATATACTTATTCCTAATCCTGTCCACCCTTGTCACACCCAGTGCAAATCATAACATCTTTAACTCTGCCACATCCAGCTCTAACACCTTCCTTTTTGTTAATGCCACCATCTCCAACCCATATATCATAGCTGGTCTCACTACCCTGTTGTAGACCTTCCCTTTCACTCTTACTGGTACTCGTCTGTCACAAATTATTCCTGACACTCCTCTCCACCCACTCCATCCTGCCTGTACTCTCTTCTTCACCTCTCTTCCACTCTCACCATTACTCTGAACTATTTATCCCAAGTATTTATTCCTCTATCCTCCCTCTCATTCACACGCATATATCCTGTCTTAGTCCTGCTGACCTTCATTCCTCTTCTCTCTAGAGCATATCTCCATCTCTCCAAGGTCTCCTCCACCTGTTCCCTACTCTCACTACAGATCACAATGTCATCTGGAAACATCATAGCCCACAGGGACTCCTGTCTGATCTCGTCTGTCAACCTGTCCATCACCATTGCAAATAAGAAAGGGCTCAGATCTGATCCTTGATGTAATCCCACCTCCACCTTAAACGCATCCATCGCTCCCACCGCAGACCTCACCACTGTCACACTACCCTTGAACATATCCCGTACCACTCTTATATACTTCTATGATGCTCCCAACTTCCTCATATAATATCTAGGCACCCTGTCATATGCTTTCTCTAAGTCTACAAAAACACAATGCAACTCCTTCTGATCTTGTCTTTATTTCTCCATCAACATTCTCAGAGCAAACATCACATCTGTAGTGCTCTTTTCTGGCATGAAACCATACTGCTGATCACTGATCATCATGTCCCTTCTTAACCTAGCTTCCACTACTCTTTTCCATAACTTCATGCTGTGACTGATCAATGTAATCCCTCTACAGCTTTGCACATCACCCTTATTCTTAAATATCGGTACCAAAACACCTTTTCTCTATTTCTCAGGCATCCTCTCGCTTTCCAAAATTTCATTAAAGAATCTGGTTAAAAACTCCACTGCCATTTCACCTAAACACATACTTCCACAGGTATGTCATCTGGACCAACAGCCTTTCCATTCTTCATCCTCTTCATAGCTATCCTTACTTCCTCCTTGCTAATCTATTGCACTTCCTGATTCGCTATCCACACATCATCCAACCTTCTCTCCCTCTCATTCTCTTCATTCATCAGCCCCTCAAAGTACTCTTTCCATCTGCTCAACACACTCTCCTCACTTATGGGTACATTTACCTCATTATCCTTTATCACCTTTACCAGCTGCACATCTTTCCTAGCTCAGTCCCTCTGTTTAGCCAATCAGTACAGGTCCTTTTCTCCCTCCTTAGTGTCATATGCCTTATCCTTAGCCTTTGCCACCTCTCTCTTTGCCATGCTCCTCATCTCCTTATACTCCTGTCTACTTTCTTCATCTCTCTGACAATCCCACTTCTTCTTTGACAACCTCTTTCTCTGTATACTCTCCTGTACTTCCTCATTCCACCACCATGTCTCCTTGTCATCCTTCCTCTGTCCAGATGTCATACCAAGCACCTTTCCAGCCATCTCCCTTACTAGCTCTGCTGTAGTTACCCAGCTATTTAGTAACTGTTCACTGCCACCCAGTGCCTGTCTTAATTCTTCCCTGAACTCCACCTCACAATTACCCTTTTTCACTTTCCACCATTTGTTCCTTGGTGCTTCCCTCACACTCCTCCTCCTGTTCTTGATCACCAACTTCATCTAACAAACCACCATCCTATGCTGCCTAACTACACTTTCCATGGTCACGACTTTACAGTCTCCAATCTCCTTCAAACTGGCCCTCCTACATAAGATATCATCCACCTGTGTGCATCTTCCTCCACTCTTGTATGTCAGCCTATGCTCCTCCCTCTTGTTAAAATATGTATTCACCACAGCCATGTCCATCCTTTTCGCAAAATCCACTACCATCTGACCTGCATTCCTTTATTTAACACCATACCTACCCATCACTTCCTCACCCCCTCTGTTCCCTTCACCAGCATGGCCATTGAAATCTGCTCCAATCACCACTCTCTCACCCTTGGGTACAGTCTAATCCCACTATATGAGATCTGGGAGAGATGTATACAGACAAAGCAGCAATAGAGAGAGATGAGGACATAGAGTGAAAGGAGAGTGTTAATCTGGGTTAGTACATGGGCATAGCCATTGTGTTTTAAGGAGTATTTTTAGTTGCTTTTTGAAAGTGGTAATGAAAAAAGAGATGATAGTTTGCTGGGAAGCCTGTTCCAGGTTTTCCCCACAGAGTTAGAAAAAAGAGAGTCACCTGCTTTATTGCTGGACTTATGGATGGTTATTAGTAATTTATCAGCTGAGCGAAGGGTTGTAAGATTTTTGTAGGGGGTGATAAGGCTATAGAGTATTGGAGTATTACTGGGGTGATACAAAATCTTGTCGGTGATAGTAAGTTGCTGGAATTGAAGCTGATTTTGACAGTGGTGGGTTCTAAATGGGGAGCCAGTGGCAAATCTGACAATGTTGTTATAGGAGGTTGCCAGTTTGTTAAGGTTGCTTTTGGATAGATTAGTATAAATGGGGGAGGCATAGAGGAGAGTGGAGATAAGATGGGTGTGGGCAATGGTAGTCTTGGCTACAGGAGTAAGGACAGGTTTAATCCTGTAAAGGGAACCTAGTTTTCTAGTAACTGATTTAATGGTTGAGTTAATGTGTGAGTCAAAGTTAAGGTTGTGGTCAGTTATTACACCTAAGAGTTTGGAGGTTGGGTCAGGTGATATGACAGTACCATTAGTGGATATAACTGTGAGAACTATTGGGGAGGACGTTTGTGACAGAGTGAACAGCAATAGTTTAGTTTTTGGGGGGTTTAGGAGGAGGCAGCATTGAAAGAACCAGTTTTATACTAAGTTAAATACTTTTTGGGTGGTGAATTGGAGTTCAGCTGAAGAAGAAATGGCACAAATTAATGTAGAGTCATCTGCATATTGTATGCAGGTAGCTTGAGGAAGATTTACCTTTAGATCATTAATGAAGATAGAGAAAAGGAGAGGTCCCAAAATAGAGCCTTGAGGGACACCAAGGATAATAGGGAGATGTGTGGATAAATTATTGTCCCAAAGGACAGCTTGTTAAGTTATTGTCCCAAAGGACAGCTTGTTGTCTATTTTCTAAGTAGGACTTGAACCATTGTATTGCCTGTGTGTCTAGTGAGAGTAATTTAAGTATATTTATAACTAACTGATGTTTAACCATATTGAAGGCTTTAGAGAGGTCAATGAAGAGTGCAGAGGAAAGCATGTTGTCAGTACGATTTTTGTTAATGCAGTCAGAAAAGAATGAGAGGGCAGTGGTAGTGCTATGGAAAGGCCTAAAACCATGCTGACAGTCAGCTAGTAGGTGCCTGCTTTGTGGTTGCCCTTAGAATCAGTGGCAATTTTGTTTTCGTAGCTGGCTTTGGAGGATTTTATAAGGGATCTCAGCTTCTTACTGAGGCTGACCAGGGAGCTCCTCCTCTCATGGGATTTTACTCTCTTTTGCAACAGTTTCTTCCTTCTGTTGTAGAGTTTGTTTATGGCAGGGGACCACCAGATTGGCTTACATTTTTTGGATTATAGCGTCTTGTTTCTGTTTAGGATAGCATCATCCATGCAGTCATGTAAGTGCTTATAGAGTGCATTTGTGTAGGATTCAGCAGTTGTAACTGTATTATCCATCTGCATGGGTGTCATGAAGTTCACCACTTTTGTCTTAAGAAGCATGAAGTTGGCTTTGCAGAATTTTTTTGCCCAGATTTTCTTAACGGTGGGTGGGGGCAGGATGCAGATATCTAGGGTGATTAGCTTATGGTCGCATCTGACCAACGAGGAGTTGATTTCAGGTGTGGAACACTGGTCACTCATGTTGGTAATGACTAGGTCTAGGATATTGTTGCCCCTGGTGGGGGTGTGGATAAGTTGATCCAGGGCACTGGAATTTATGAATTCCAGAAAGCGTTTTCGCAGCTAATGGTGGGATAGTTGAAATCAACCATTATTAGGGTGTTTGGTTGAACCCTAATATTTTCCAGTATATCAAGAAAAAAGGAGTGGGAATCCTGGGGCATGGTGGGTGATCTGTAGCAAGCTACAATTTGGATTGCAGTTTTGCCCAGAGTTAATTGCACTTGGATAACCTCAGATGTGTTATACTGTGCAACTAGCCTGGAGGTGTGGATATCCTTAATGAATATGGACACACCTCTGCCTTTGGTGTTCTGGTCCAGGTTACATGGTCGAAAAGTATGGTATGAGTTATAGACTGGTAATGCAGGGGTGCTCTCTACAGCCTTGAACCAAGTCTCAGTCACTGCACAGATATCGATGTTCTCCATTTTAAGGAGTGCCTTGAGTGAGTGCATTTTGAGATTTAGACTTCTAGCATTGAGTAGCATTACCCTCTGTTTTTGCTTGCCTGTTCCTGTTACGGTGATGAATTTGTCATTTGAACCTTGCTTAAAAAAGTCACTATAGGGGTGGCAAGAGCCTTAGCCAGTATCCGAAGTCCAAGGGGTGACAGGTGCAGGCCATCTCTGGCAAAACATCATGGTCAGTTGACATGTCATCCCAGGCAGACATATACTGGATCCCCTTAGAATGATACCAGAAGCTTAGCCAATTGCTGAAGCCAATCATTTTGTCCTTGTACTGCTGTATCATTCTGGGAGATGGCAGGATGCTATTCAGGGCTAGGGTCATACCTGCCTGGGCTACAAGATCGGAGAGCTCTTCCATGTCTCTTTTCATGTAGTCCAGGGAGGTACATCTCAGGTCATTTACACCAACATGGACAATGACAGAGTCATATGTGTACTTGTTGTGGAGTGACCTGAGTGCGTGGCTTATGTGGCGGATCCTGGCACCTGACAGGTAGATGACAGTAACCTTCTCCTTGTTTAGCCTGGTGAGTGGGACATCAGTATGCCTGACTATAGAGTCACCTATGACTAGTGTGTTGGGTATGTTGGTTTGCTGTATGGGCTGTGGTTTATTGGCACACTGAGTCTGTGAGCTATGTGTCATTTGGGTTGCGTTGGGGGTGGAGGTTGCTTGCGTTTCTGCTTTGGAGGTCTCTGTTGCTTGAGCAGATTATTATTGAAAGCCTCTGTGAATGTTTTTGTGTTTCTCTTTGTGGATTTTGGTGGTGTAGGTTTAGTGGGACTATGTGACGAGTTTGGTGTGGTGCAAGTGTTTACTTCCTCCTCTTGACTGTCATGTTCAGTCTTGTTTGGAGAGAGCTTTACCTCCAATTTGGCTAGATAAGTGCATCTCTCACAGGTTGTGGTGTTGGGTGGTAGGTGGAGAGGTTTGTCTGTGTACATGAGGCAATTGCTACATTGCCTCAAGATTCCCAGATTCATCAGATAGACAGGAGAGAACACTGGGAGCTGACCCTTGTACATGCCTGAATAAAAAGCTACTTTCCTCTAGACAAGTGAGGAAAGTGAGTATAAGAACTGTTTTTCTCTAAGAAAGTGAGGAAAGTAAGTACAAAAACTGTTTTCCTCTAGGTAAAGTGGAAGGTTTAGTTCTGTAGTAATTTGTAGCTTATTTAGTGCTACCAACACGTTCTGAACAAGTGCTGAGCATGAATAAGCAAATTCAAGTGCTAAAACTAAGACTCTGTACCTGGATCTTGTGGTACATAGGCTACCTAGTGCTTACCAGTCTCACTGATAAGCTAGAAGGCTTCCCTCCAATACAGAAAGGCTTGGGAGGCTCAGAAGCTTGCAAGCAGTCATGGATATAGCAAATCTGTATCTGAACTAGACTAGTTAAGGAAAGGTGGGAAATGGGCGCAAATGCAGGCTTTTAAACCCGAAGGTTGAAAGAGATGGAAAAATTGCCCAAATGGCCGATAAACTACAATTTCTGAGCCAGAAACCACTCTTGTGGTAGATAGGCTACCTTGTGCTTAACACTCCCACTGATAAGCTAGAAGGCTTCCCTCCAACACAGAAAGGCTTGGGGGGCTCAGAAGCTTACAAACAGTCCTGGATTCAGCAAATCTGTGTTTGGACTAGACTAGTTACAGGAAAGATGGGAAACAAGTGCAAATGTGGGCTTTTAAACCAGAAAGTTGAAAGAGATGGAAAACTGCCCAAACGGCTAATAAACTGCAATTTCTGGGCCAGAAACCACTCTTGTGGTAGATAGCCTACCTAGTGCTTACCACTCCCACTGATAAGCTAGAAGGCTTCCCTCCAACTCAGAAAGGCTTTGGGGGTTCAGAAGCTTACAAACAGTCCTGGATACAGCAAATCTGTATCTGGACTAGACTAGTTACAGGAAAGATGGGAAACAAGCACAAATGCAATCTTTCATTAGAACTCAGGATTAAAATATTACATTCTGTATGCTTGGGTCAAAAACGTGTATAGACTTGAACTCCTTTTAACCATCTTTATTAAATCATCACATTTATAAACAGTGACATAATGCAGGCATGCATTATTTGAAAGGAAAGCAAAACATACACCGACTAGAGGCACAAACATACTGAATCAGGTATTTACTAATTTTGGAGAGTACTGCACACCCCTTAATGTAATGTTTTCTCTGGAAGGTCAAACCCCAAATTGGTCTCCTTTGAAGTAAAAATAAAACTTGAAACCCCAGGTAACCCTGGACCATTCAGGAACTACAAGAAGGCTAACTTTGTACTATTAATGATAACCTAACAAATTTCAAGCCCTCAAACCATGAGAACACTTCTGCCTATGGGGAGGCAAACTCTTTGCAGAATCCCTATACATGCATGCAAATAGCTGCCTTGTGACAACTGTACCTACCAGGAGTAAGTACAGATCTAACTCAAAAAAAAAAAAAAAAAAAAAAAAAAAAAAAAAAAAAAAAAAAACAAGGCACACTTGGTATTCCTCTCAATCTTTTACTGAAAGAAATGTGGACAAAGCCAAAAATAATTGGGGTGGAGGGACAAAGGCCCAAAGATTGAGACAGATTATAAATACTGTTTTGATACATTTCTAAAGTTGCTAGAATAACAGGATTTGTGTTAGCATGCATTTTCTGAAGGATATTAAGTCTAAAATTCAAATATATGTCATTATTCAGTGACTTCAGATTATATGGAATCACACTGGTAATAGGCTGTATAACAGGATGAAGAAAATGAAAATGTCAAATGTTAGGAGGTGTCACAGCCAGCAGGATAAAAGCACACTCATCAAACTGACAATCAACTCAGAAGAGTTAACATCGGGTGGCACGATGCCAGGGCACTTCTATGGGCTAGGCTTGTAAAGGCTCCAGGGCCATTAGCCTAGTACACACCTATCAATCTATGAACCTATAAGACCAATTAAGTCTACCAAAGCAAACTCTGATGTAAATTTAGATTTACAGACCAAGGACAATCACAAGACATTCTTTAGCTCTGTCTGCAAACTCAAAGGCAATGCATAATTGTGTAAAGAGTTCATTGTTAATGGAGCCTACTACACTGATCCAGAAGACGTAGCAAACCAACTGGCAGACATATACTTCTCTAACTTTACCCCTCCCTATTCAACCTCCCCTCAAGAAATACCATCAAGTATAACCCCCCCCCCACTATAGGGGTGGCTCGTGGCATCGGACTGCTGGACTGCAGCCCCCTCAGCAAAAAAAAAGAAAAAGTACCTTGTGTTTTGTTGTGTAGTAGTGACAGTATTTTTTTTTGTTTACTTTGTATCCGAGTCCGCGACTCGGCAAGTACGCGCATGTGCACTTTAACCACCTCAGGTTGCGGCGGTTTTAAATAAAGACTTTTTTTTTGTTGTTGTTGCAGCCCAGTGAACTAATTAAGGCATCAGTGTGATGCCCAGCAGTCTATGCAGTTCCAAACTGCATAGAATTGGAAGGGGTTCGGACTGCAACGCCCGCAGGCACGTACATGACGTGCTTGGGCTAAATGCTGCTGATTGGTTGTTGATCTCTTCCGGGGCTTTATGTGCTGGGAAAAGAGCGAGAATCAAGCAGTTTCAGTTGTGATTCGTGATCATGACTGAGTCGGAAGGTCAAACTCAAAAAGTATAAGGAGGATTTACCTATTTTTATATATATATATTTTTTGGGCGGCCTAAACTATATTAATTTTTGACAGCTGTGTGCTGAGTGATTGCTGAAGAAGAAAAGTGAAGAAAGAAAGTAGAACAATAAGTTATTAGAAGAAGGAAGAAGAAGAAGAAGAACAGAGTACAGAACAGAGAGTTTTCTTCTTGGTGGTATGTTTATACATTTTATTTTTATTGTCCCAGATTTGATTTCTCAGTTTGCTGGATAGCCTTCTTTGGATTATCAAAGTCATCATTTTGCCATTCTAGTACCCTTTTTAACATCATAGGAAAGGACAGCTTTAATTTAATTTTTCTTTCTTTATATATACTCCCTCTTTGCTTCAATTAATTGCATTCAGTGCTCTAAATTCATTGAAATACTCAAGCTCTACAAATACTTGATATTTAACCACCCATCATCAGCCACTGCTGTGGTTGCCATATAATCTCCACAGTACTTGCTTTTTTCTCTTAACATAATGTAAACACCACCAAAACTAGCATTTTTCATGTTTTTTAACATTTGTAACTCAGTGGAACTCCTGAACACACTGTGTATGCTCTCTCTCACCATAATTTTGTACTTTAATGTCTGTAACACCTACTGAATGTAATGCTTAAATTGGTTGACCATACTTTATTTTGAAACTCTACCAGAAAAATCTTAGCATTCAGGAAAACATAATATTCCAAGTAGTTCTTAAAAGAATTGATATGAGGTATAGCTGAGAAGATACATTCCTGTTGTTTATGTATTTATGCATTCATTTGAATGGAGTAAAACTTCTGAAGTGTACAGTTTTTGCCATTTAGACAGCTGTAATCAGAGGTGTAGCTAAGGTGGAGTAAAGGGGGAGCCACTCCAGGCACAAAGTGTTAGAGGGCACAATCAGCAGATCCTAATCAGTCTTCAGTGCATTACCAGAATCAAATACTGATCCAGTATTTGCAGTCCTAATTGAAAGACTGTCGCACTCTGTGCATGCATAAACTGAAGCAGTTTAAAAGGAGAAGATATCTTTTTTTTTGGTTAAGATAGTTAAGGGTTGCCAGATAAGAGGATGGCACCAGGCACAAGACTAGCTGGCTGCACCTCTTGATGTAATTGTTGATTGGTGGTCAACATACCTCTAAGTGCTTAGATTTAGGCATAGTGTTATGATTTTGGCCCTCATATTGAGGCTTGCTCTTGCTAGATTCACTGATTTTCTTCTAAAGTTAGACCTGATTATGAGGATATACCCTATTAAATAAATAAATCTAGCCTATACACAGATTCCCCTTCACTTTCTATATAAGATCCTGTACAGGAAGAACTTGTATTGTGAAAACTAAGAAAGTACTACTCTTTCTGATAGCCTATAATAATTCTTAAAGGTCAGTGCTATGATTTTTAATGCAAAGAGATTCTGATGTATCATGGTCAGATCGTGTGTGTTGAGCTGTACACACATTTGCAGATTGTCTCTGATTTTGCATCATATTTTTATACTTTCCTCATAACATTTGTGTAGGGGATAGGTATTTCAGGTGTGCATGTATTTATTTAGAGCATCATTGGGTGGATGGAGCTGTGTGTGTGTGTGTGTGTAAAATGCCCCAATTACTATATACTGGTGGCTAGAGAACAAATGGTGTTGGGTAGAGATACTCAGGCCTGAACCCTGTACCTTGTATGCAGGTGTTAAGGACCTGAATTCCCTACCCACCACCATTTGTAAAAAAAAAAAAAAATTGCAGATTTTTGCCTCATATTTGATCTGATTTGTTCCTCATAATATCTGTGGTTTCTAAATGCTACAATGCTTGATATTTGATGGTGCAGTGGTAGTATTGTTGCTTTATGGCTGCAGGTTCTCGGGTTTGATTCTTGGCTGGGGTGCCTTCTGTGTGGGGTCTGCATCTTCTCCCTGTGTTTGTGTGGGTTTGCTTTTGTGTCCTCCCATGTTATAAAGACATGTCTGCATTATTTCTTCCTGGGCCTCTGCTGAAAATTGTTTTTTTGTTCCAAGTCAGATTGTCCTGATTAACAAATGTTAAATAAAATTGACAGGCATTTGAATTTCAGACTTCATATTCTTCAGAAAATACATAGTAACACGACCTTTTATTCTAGCAATTTTCTAAGTTTATAAGATGAATATTTGAAATTTGTCTTTATTTTTGGGACTGTATTACCCCCTTATTGGCTTTGTCCAGGTTTTTTGTGCTAAGGTTGACAACTATGACAACAACTGAATTCACTGAATATGTCTGAGGGCTGTATTCCCTCATTACTGGGTTTGTCCAGGTGTTTTGTGCTAAGAGGTTGACAGCTATGGTGAAAACTGAATTCATTAAATGATAGCCATTTAAGTTGCGGTCTTCCTCTATTTCACAAAGCAGCTGATATGGCGTAGTGGTATGTTGCGCTGACTGTTTTGCACAGGGACCTTGGCAGTAAAATGTATGGTGGTAACACAGCATTTTTCTTTCACAAAGCAGGTGATCTGGCATAGTGGTATGTTGCTCTGACTCTTTTGCACATGGACCTTGGCAGTAAAATGTATGGTGGTAACACAGCATTTTCTACAACTTTCCAAGATTATACAAGCAATGTTTAATGTGTCCCTGGTTTTTGGCCATTGAGCCCCCCCCCCCCCCCAATAAATTTGGCTTTTTCCAGATTTCTTGTGCTGCGAAGTAGAGATGCAGTTGAGTATTGAGTAGATTTTACAAGGAGCTGAGAGCTGCAGGGGAAGAGAAGTTTAGTGCTGCTTATGGAAAGTCAGCTTACAATGTTAATAGCACAACAGGTTGTGTATTTGCTTCTGATGCAGAAGGTTGTTGGCTCTACTCCCACAAGGGGTGAATGCTGCTGTACTGAAAAAGTTAAGATACTAACTATCAGCCTGTTATCTGTTTGCCATCCGTTTCCTATTGCAATATTACTAGCTTATCATTTTTAATGTAATATAGGCAATTTATTCCTCAGGGGCATCAGACACTTTATTTTTCGATGAAACCATGAAACATAAAGGTTTTTCTAGCAGCAACCTCTTCATTAGTTACAGATTTATTTAATGTGGAATTATTTACATGACTTTTTTACTTCAGAGATTGTGCATATTTGCTGATAATGGTGGACTGTAGAAGTTTGAGTAGACTTTTATGATGGAAATGTTCTGACTTGGGCAGTTTTGCCATTATTGGTGCATGCATTTTGTTTCATTGTTTACTGGAAAAATGTTCAAAACAATATATCAAAGAGCACATGTATGTTTCATATGCAAGGGGCCTATGATTTGAAAACAGCCCAGAATTAATCTTTATCTGCCACTGGTAAAATGTATTTTCTTTGAATGGGGGTTTCAATGCTGTTTCAATGAATGTGAGTTTCAAGGGCAGAGAAGTTGTAATGCTATGTTTGTTTAGCAGATGTCTTAGTGTTTGTGCTGTAAAATGCAAAATAAAACTTTCAAATGAAGTCCAAATCATCATAGAAGTAAATCAGTATGCACGTTAGTGTTTATGGTAAATGGAGTGAAATAGCCAAGTAATGGTTTATTGGAATGGCTCCAGGAGGAGGCTCCATTCGACCATGATTTTGTGAGGGGGAAGGGCGGCAAACATAGACAGCCCCAGCTGAACTATACCTCCCAACTGTCCAGATTTTCAAAGAATAAGTAGATTTTTGCTTCTTATTTTTGGTTTGTTCCTCATAAAGTTTGTGGCAAATCATTTAGGAATTAAGTCACTAAATAATGACACACTGAGTTTCAGACTTCATAACCAATGCATGCTAAAGTAAGACTTGTTGTTCTATCAACTGTCTCAGTTTATACAAGATTAATTGTTAGTACTGTTTATATGTTTCCCCAATATATTTGGCCTTGTCCAGATGTATTACATTAACAGGTTGAGAGGTACATGCAAATAAATTGCTTTATAGAATTAGACATAGCCAAATCTGATTTTTGGCTCAAAATGTTGCTCTTCCCCTAATAATCCCTCTGCAAAATAGCAATTTTGGAAGAAAACATGGAGGGTTTACAATTAAGAAATAACTGTAATCATAGTTATAGATTACTTTTATTTCAGAAATGCATGGAGATTCTTTTATTTTATCAGCTGCTCAAGTTAGCATAAAACATTAAAGTGTCCCTTCTTTGACAGTTTCCCAGCTGCATTGTGTGGCTATTTTATAGTTTTGCATCACATTTTTGGTCCATTTTTCATAAAATTGTGTTTTTTTGGCAAATTAGTGACAAATCATTAAAGACTGAAGTTAGAAAATAATGACAGACATTTGAGTTTCAGATTTCATACCATTCAGAAAATTCATACTAATGCAAGACCTATTCTATTATCTTTCTAAGTTTATAACAGAAATATTTTTAAAAATTGCCCTTGTTTTTGGACCTTTGTCCCACTTCTTTGTATGGCTTTTTCCACATTTCTTGCTCTGAGGTTGAGAGGTATGACAAATGTGTCAGGGCCATCAGTCAGTCAGAGACATTTCAAATTGTGACCTACTTGTTGCACCCCACTCCCTCATGTAGTGACTCTGGATGTGTCGAAGCAAGGCAAGGAGTAGTTATGCAGTGTAAATAACTCTTGACCCTCTAAACCTGGGCAGATATTTTTTAGGTTCATAGGCTAGTACTAGGCTAACTGCCCTTGCGAGCCATTTTAAACCTAGCCAGTTATCCCCTCTGAGATTCAAACCCTGTACCTTGTGTTTGTAAGGCAAACACCTTAACCATTAGGCCACCCTCCCAACCCCAATGTGCAGGGTATCCCCCCATCCAAGGTAGACACAAGTACTAGAGTGGCTTTTCATCTGACCTTGATTTTTGCAGAATGGTCTGGTTTCTGTCATATTTTTTGTACTGTTGATTTATGCTTATTACTCAAAGTGCCTGTTGCTTTGTGTTTAAGTAGCAATACTTTAATGACCATCAGGTAAGCTTGGATGAGATTGTAAGATGCAAGTAAGCTTTAATAAGCATAGTGTTAAAGAATTGCCAACATTGAAAGCCTTTCTGTTGTTGCCATGTAGAGAATACTTAACTAGATAATGTATAAGCTTTGGGTATTGAAATGCATATGACAGTATTTGTAATAAAGGACAGGATTGCATTATTTTAAGAAGCTCATTACACTTGGAGACTTCCAGTCATCTCTGCAGGCTTTACCCGTAAACTAAACAGAATGCCAATCATGTGGTCAATAACCTGTACAGTAATCCTTTTAAGCAATGTATCTTGAGCTTATTTCTTGTTTGCTTTTCATTTTTTACTTTGATCATGTTTTCCCCATGAAACAAGTAGATAGTTGTCAGGCAGCAGGTCTTTTTTTGGATAAGGAACATTTTTACAAGTGGGGGCATCAGAGATTTCTACTTTCAGGATGATACTTGGTACTTTAATAAAGCTGAATATAAATTATCATTAGAACTGCAGTGCAAGAAGTGGTTTGAGTTGAGTGCTGCTTGTTTTTCTTATACTTGATTTTGACTGGCATTCCATTAATGTATTTAAAAAAGTAATTTATTTTTTCATGCCTCACAACCTTTTTGTTTCCATGTAGATATTAAGTAAGCTGTCATGCAGCCAATGTATTGAAATATTTTTATTCTTCTACACTTCATTTTGTCTTGATTGGACTCTCATAATGACGGTTTGGCACCCACAGCAGTGTACTTAGTTAGTTTTTTGTGGTTTTGAGAATAGCTCCTCCCCTTTCTAATTGGCCACACCCCTTCCCATTGACCCCATCCATTCAGCTGTCTCCTGCAGCACCCCTTTGATTTGAAGTCACCAGCCGCCACTGCCCACTACCACTAGGGAACAGGTCCTCAGAATTTACTCTAAGCTCAAGAACACTGCAGAGATGGGCTCTGACAATATCCTAATCTGCCTTCTAAACAGCATGAAACCTGACCAATCAGTCCCTCTAGAATCATTATTTAAGTGTAGTCTCCAAACAAGCTTTGTGTCTCATGAATGGAGAATGGCAACTGTCATCCCCTTGCATAAAGGCAGGCCATCTAAAGATCCTGAAAACTGCAGAAACATAAGTCTTACTAGTCCCATTTGCAAAGCCTAAATAAAAAAAACTGCACTTCCTTCAAGCCCACCTCATGCTCAAGAATATTGACATCTGTGCTGTTACTGAGACATGGTTTAAAGTGTCAGAGTATACCCTGGCAGTGCAAGGTCTCAGTCTCTTCCACACTTTTAGCTTAGGAGATGCACAGGCAAGGGCCAAGGGTGGAGGTGTCCTGATATATATTAATAAAAATTATGCTTCTAGGGTGGTCAATCTGTATGAACACTGGAGTTTCTCCACATGCAAATCACCACAGACAAAATTCAGTACCATGTTTTAGCCAGCTATTGGTCAACCTCCATGTCCCAAGAAGCTCACAATGCATACTTGGAGCTACTGGAGACACTTCCCATCCAACCCAACATCCCAATTATGGGAGGCTTTAATTACCCATCTATAAAAGGGGAATCATCCATAGCCTGAACCCTTGACCAAATAGTGAATACACCCACAACAGACACCAGCATACTGGGCGTCATACTCACAAATATGGGAGCATGCTGCCCCCAAAGTCTCACTCTTCCTGGTAATATCTGACCATAAAACTATCTCCTTCAAAAAAAAATGATCTTTTTTTGAATATTTGAATACAAGTACAAGTTTATTGAAATTTACCATGACCTGTTGAACTAAGTGCATTATTTTTTGGATGTTTCCATTATTTATAATGGTACTAATTTAGAGACTACTGTCTTTAGAAAATCTGTACAAAGAAATAAATATTTGCATTGTACTAGCATACATGCTCCATATGTTTTTAAGGGCATAACTAAAGTGCAGTTCATGAGGATAAGTAGGCTTAATACAACAACAGTTAGATAGCAAGAGAAAATTGTTTAATTAATGATTTTGTCAATAGGGGGTATAATGCAAATAGCCTTGTTAGTGAAATTGAAGAAGTTACACAGCTAAGTGCATCTGTTGCTAGACCCTATTTTAGAATAAGCAGTATAGAGGAACCAAATGAAAATATGAGATCTGCACAAAAAGATGAAAAGTTATGTTATGTTACAACTTATAATAGGAATACTGTTGATATTAGAAAAATAATAAGTAATACTGGGTGTATTTTAAGATCTTCACCTGAATTACATCCTATTATTGGCAAAGCCCCTAGCTTTTCAAATCGAAATTGCCCCAGTTTAAAACAAAGATTGTGCTACAAAGATATGTGTATGACACAATGATTACATCAGTAACAAGTGCACTATACTATGCATAACTGTTGTTGCTGTGAAGTCATTAATAGAGATGCTGCTTTTATTCATCCAGTCACTGGAAAAGAATATAAGTTTAGATGTTTTGCAACATGTATTTCTATATATAGAGTATACCTTGCAACTTGTAAATTATGCACAGCCTTCTACATAGGTTAAACAACAAGAAGGCTTAAAGATAGAATAATTGAACATAGGTCTGATACGAGAATAAGTGTCTGTAGAAACCCACTAGCTAAACACACAAATGAATATGGCAATGGTCACAGCTCTGTTTTTATGGTGATAGATAGAATGAACATTAACCTGCGTAGAGGTGATATTAACAATAAACTTGAAATTAGGGAATGTGAGTGGACATTATGAATGAATGCTGATACTTTACCTGGTTTGAACCAGATGTAGTCATTGAAACCTATACTAAAGCTTAAGCAGATATGTCTACATTAGCATTGTTCTACTTTAAGGCTTTAATTGAATAATAATTCTTAATTGGTGGGCTGTGTGTGGCATGTATATATAAGTGAACTGTTTTAACTTATGCTGTATAACACTGATGAAGGTTTTTTTTTTTTTACCTGAAAGCTTTGTTCTTTTATTAAACAGTTTGTTCTAGTAGCATTGTCAGGTTCCTTTTTATCTACCATGCAGATATCTGAGAGGTGCTCTTTGCCTGGCTTAAAAGGTATCCCTGGTCCCTGTTTTAATGAACCTTTTCAACATCCAAAAACAAGCAACATCAGAACTACTAGATCAAAAGACCTACATTTTGTTTGCAATATAAATAGGACATGTCGAGGGACAGATATGCCTCTCAGAGAGTTTCAATTGTCTGGAAAAGGTCACGCATTCATGTGAACCCAATTTAACCTCAACTTGGACCATTGGATGGGTAATCAGAATTCATCTCTGGTCTGAAGCCTGTATCTCAGATGGACAGAAGCAATCAGTAAATTGCCCCCTATATAAATGAAATATGTGGTTCCAATTTGGGTTGCATGGCTAGGCTTATAAGGACCCTATTGTTCATTAGCCTAGTATATACCTATGACCCTATGAACCTATGAAGTAAATTGTTCATTTCCATATCATTATTTTCAACTTAATTCATTCATTATTAGGCCCATCATTGAATATAGTTCACTCTCTTTGGAATGTACCTCAGTAAGCACCTAAACCTGCTTGAGAGTCTAGGCTTTCTCACTAAAAAGATGCCTGTCCTCAGTACCTCAACTTAGTCTGATAGTATAAACGCCCTCTTCCTGTGATCTTGCTTAGCCTTCCATTCTATGACCTATCACACTTTGATCTCCTTCACCTAAAAGCAAACACTGATTCTAGAGAACTAAACCTATATTGCTAATGGACAGATACAACTCCTAAATATTTTATCCCGTGCATGGGTCCTCTCCAATTATCTATGGTTTGATCCCAATTATTCTCTTTAGGGGTAATACATAATTATTGACCATCGGATGGGCAAGGCCGATCTTTAATCAAAGAAGATAGGTTATTTTGAGCACAAAAATTGAAATTGGCTAGGTTTAAAATGGCTTGCAAGGGCAGCTAACCTAGTACTTACCTATGAATCTATTACCCCATCACCACGACCAAGTGGCATGACAGATAGCTCACATAATATATATATATCCCATTTATGGAATAGGCTGCTCATACCTATCAAGCACAGGACTTCCTTAGTAACTTTTAAGCCATTCTGGATGTATGAATGGGTGATTGCAAATTTTCACCTGGAATATGTGTTCAAAGTCTGCTTATTGGTGGACGCACTTATTCTTCCACAATATTGAGAGAGCTGGTTGAGCTTCTTAATAGTCTTTGTTTTCTGTAAACTTAGTAAAAAACTATGAATCTATGTGTTACTATTCATATGCTACTTTGTTCTCACAGGATCTGTTACTTTTCCTTCATGTTAGTAAATGTGAAATATAACATTTAACAAAAATTGTTTATTGTAGATTAATAAATACAGTTAGCAGCCAGGAGATTTGTTCATTGCATATTCCCTTTACCACAATTATTTTTGGTGTACCTGATAATGTATGAAACATTGTTTTTTCACATATGGTTAAAAATTCTAGAATGATCTATATCATTGCTATATAATTCCTTTCAAACATATTCCCTTTTGTGTTATTATAGCCTCTTGCATTCAAATGTTGTAGTCCTCTCTTTGCAGTTGTATAGTCTGGGGAATGAATTTGATGACGATGCAGCCATGAGCAATATGCTATACTTTACTATACGCTTGTCAGATTACATGCTTATTCTTGAAGCAGCTTCCCCTGAAAAGTTTACCCATAGCTATAACTATAGATTAACATTTATTTTTAAACTAGACCTCAGACAAAAGCTAGAAACATCTGGAAATGTAACTGTTTCAGCTCTGCTGCTCAGTTTCTGGATTGAAATGCAAGATTTGATCTAATAAGTTTTATTTCTGGTATTTTATTCTAAGTTACATACTTTAAAGTAAATATGATTTGTAATGCGATGCAAGATTTTACATTTCTAATTATGTGGGTGCATACTCTGATAATTTCGTGCATTGAGTTTTGAATGTATTGCAGTTGAATGCACTGTACAGAATTTTTAGAGTTTTATTTTTATCTTGGGCATCCTCTGAAAATAAATTATGCCCAGAAGAACTATCCTGGCAAATAAAGTAAATAAATAAATTAATTAAATATATAACCCTCTGAGTCACTTCTATGCCACTTTAAAATACCTCAGGAAGATTTACCTTTTTTAGCATGATGCTTTTCATAAATGGCCTGAGACTGCTGTTTTGTATAGCAATTTTACCTTTCTTTATCAAATATGCTTTCTCTTAATTATTTCCACTGCTTATTGCAATACATTTCCATGTTCTTCAGGCAACAAGCTCTTCACAAAGATAGTGAGAACATAGGGAGGTAGGGAGGAGTTCTTACTTGGAGGCTTTCCATAAATGCAAGAACACAAAAATAAACACTACATCAGCACATAGTCCTGCTCATTTACAAGTTGCATACTTATTTTGTTTATCTTGATGGGACTATTGTAGTTATACAAGATGTACATGCTTAAAGTCTGAAAGAGAAACCAATGTTTTATGATACTCTTGCACAAGTAAGATTATTATAAGTAATGTAATGCTAACATGCATGTATACTGAATTGCAAGTGTTACTAATTGACACAGCTAACAGTTTTTAGGTTATATTTAAGAATCAGTAATAACATTAACCAAGATGCTCAGAGGTGCTCCACAGTGGACAGACCCTAGGTAGCATAAATGGATACACTGCCTCATTTCAAAAATAATATTATAAGGGACCATTATTACTTGTATATGAATATCATTTTAAAAATGTGCTTTGCATATAAATACATAATATGCATTAAGGTGGCTCTATCAATATTAAAATCATGTTGCTACAAACAGCTAAATAAGTGACAGGAACACTATGAGAGCCGGCCTCTCATAGTGTTCCTTTCACTTATTTAGCTGTTTGTGGTCTTTTTTTCGTGTTTTGGACATGTTGGTACAAATCATGACTATTATTCATTAGTCTGTCTTGTACTGTAAGTTTCACTAAAAACCTTTCGTAACACGTCCCCAGCATAGATGTCAAACTAATTGGATGATAATTATTCAGATCTGTTATTTCTCCCTTCTTGTGTACGAGAGTTACAGCTGATAATTTCCGCATCTTAGCACCAGTAGAAGTCCTAAGTACAGAAAGAAATGTGAATGTGAGTGGAATAACTAGGTTATCTTTTATTTCATTTATCAATATGGATTGAAAACTATCTGGTCCTACTGATGTTTATTCTGGGGCTTATCTAGGCCTTGTCTAATGCTCACTAATGTTATCTCAGGGGAGATAGCTACTCATGCGTTTAACTTGTGAAAAGAAAATCTACTTTTCCTTTATCATATATTATATCAGAAAAAAATACTTACTAAATGCATTAGATATAATGAAAGGATCTTTAAATATAGAACCATTTAGTTCAGTTATTATAACTGGGCTCAAAATCTTCCTAAGAGGATTGATATACTCACATTACTTCTTATTGTTTGAAGTAGCTAACCTAATTTCAAACTCAGTTTTCCTTTGTTCTATTTTAGTTTGCAAAACCTTAGTTATTTTATTCATTTTTATTATATTTTATAGGAAATCTTCTATACCTTAAAACATACTCTTCTTTTTCTTATAGTTCATATACCTCCCTCCTTTGAAGTCTGCACTGTCTCCATGTCTCTCAGTACCCATCTTTTCTATCAGAACATCATGAGTTACATTCCAGAATCTCTATGTGACTCGTATATTCATTCTGCATTTCAGCAACACTGTACCTAAACTTTGGTATTTCCTCCAAGATTATCTTTTAATAATCCTAGTCTATTGCCACCAGATTCAGAATCTGGGTGAGTATGTATAGTCTTCCATTCAATATTCACCATATTGGTAGGTACACTTAAGAACCTATTAGTACCACTGACTATGACAGTTCCTTCCTAAACATTTCTAAATATATCACCTTAATTTCCTCCATTACTATTGCAATTTTGAGTAACTGCATATTACATGTACCATATTTGCACATTCTTGCCCAGAATTCCAAAAATCACATC
This sequence comes from Protopterus annectens, assembly GCF_019279795.1. Classification (NCBI taxonomy): domain Eukaryota; kingdom Metazoa; phylum Chordata; order Ceratodontiformes; family Protopteridae; genus Protopterus; species Protopterus annectens. The sequence goes on along the minus strand of NC_056729.1, from coordinate 231,615,498 downwards.
ATGGTTGAACCCCTACCCCCAACAGTTATTCTTTTGGTTCCAGCTTCCCAAGAATCTCAGAGTTAAACTTTGCTCAATATAAAGATGATACATTGTTTTACGTCTGAGCAAATATGTTCTTCACAGCTTTAGATTGAACTCTAGTCACTGTTCCTTTTCAAACTAAATTTAATTTCATTGTGTGTTAGCAGTGGATATAGTCTACTTGCTTAGCACCTTTTACACCAATGAGCAGTATATTTCTTATCTGCTTTACTAGTGTCCTCTGCTCCTACACCTCATCTAGTTACTCCTTTGAGGAGTATATATAAAACTCTTTCATTTCCCCCACTCCATTAGAGTCCTTAATTTCTTAGAATAGGTTTATAGATGTATAATAGGCTAATGATAACTAGGGCCCTTGTAAGCCTAGCCATGCAACCCAAATGTGACCCACAGATTTGATTTACATAGGTGGTGATTTAATGATTGCCTCTGTCCATCAGAGACATAGGAGCCAGACCAGGGGTGAATCTCTGATTATCCATCCATTGGTTCAAGTTGCATTTAAATTGGGAAAGGAAAGAACTCAGTTTCACATGGATGAGGAGCCTGTTCCAAAAATGGGAATTCTCTGAGAAACATGCATGTCTCTACAACATGTCCTATTTGTCCTGCAAGCACAATGTAGGTCTTTTAATGTAATAGTTCTTATGCTGTTTGTTTTATAGATGTGCAAAAGGTTCATCAAACAAGATCCAGAGATGCCTTGCATGCCATTTAAAGATCACCTCAAAGAAGTCTGTGTGATATTAAGTAAAGAAACAGGGCTTTGAGGTGATCAGTGTAGGGCATTTTATTTACTACCTGTATTTTTTTGTATGAAAGCTTTGTGGCCATTCCAGTTCTACATGTGTCTAGACAGGTACATACTAAAGGAGGTACTATATTCTTTGATGGATTTGATGAGGGCAGAGTAAAGTGGTATGATGACCTTTTTGGACCTAGATGCCATGCCCTTGCTTATAAGTTGAGCAACAAAGAATTATTTTCTTTCTACCTTTGCCACATGTTGGTCAAAGGCTAGATTACTACCTACATGAGTTCCCATATCTTTGACTGGTGAATCAAATGTTAAGGGTGTTTTATTGATGACATAGTTACTTGGGGTGGATTGAATTCACAAATGGAGCTATAGTGCATTTTTTGGTATTGAGTTTTAAGCTATGGCCTTGGCACCAAGTGTTTGTCTGTAACAGACTTTCCTGATGTGTGTTCTTATCTTGGGGGGATTCAGTGATGACTCCCAGTTTGCAATCATCTGCAAAATTGGTCAGCCAAAGGCCTTCATCTTTGGCATTGACATTAGACATTAGTGAAGCAAATACCAAATAGGAGTCGGCCCAGGACAGAGCCGTGGGAGACTCCACTGGTGACTGGCCTCTTTGAGTAGTTGTCTTCACTGACTCTAATCTCCTGAGTCATGTCAGTGAACCAGACAGCTATTCAATTGGTTATAAAGAGGTTTATACCTAGTTACATAAGTCCGATGACAATGCCTGAATGGGGTATTGTAGCAAATGCTTTAGCCAGATCTAGGTAGGCTGTATGTACCATTTTCCACTCATCCATTGCCTTAGTGACATTTTTGCCAAGAAGCCCACCAGATTCAGTAAACATGATCCTCCTTTAACAAAGCCAAACTGGGATGAATCCAGTGTCTGGAGGTTTCCTGTGTCCTTGCTTATAATTTCCATGATAATTCTTTCCATGCGCTTTGCAAATAACACTAGTTAGACTAATGGGTCTTTAGCTTCCAGGATCTGTTGAAGCTCCTTTGTTATGAAAGTGGATGACTGCTAGAGCCCTCCATTCATGTGGCATTAAACCTGTTTTATGACTATAGTTAAATAATGACTCCAGGGATTCTAATAAGTCATATTTAAGACTATTCAGGAGGCATCCTGGGTTGCTATTATCCATTGAATCTCTGTGCCTGCAGATTTGTGGTCATATAGGATTACCAATCTATCGTGGGAGAAAGTAAAATCTTCCATGAGTGAAGTGTTAGATTGGATGGGAAGTGTCTCAAGTAGGTCCAAGTATGCATTATAAGTTTCTTGGGAAATGGATGGTGACCTATAGCAGGCTGAGATACGATATGGGGTTTGGTCTATGGTGATCTACACATGGAGAAATTCCAGTGCATCAATCAGTTTGACCACCCTAGAGGTATGCTTGTTATTGATGTATGCAGAGACACCTCCATTAGCCCTTGTCTGTGCAGCTACTGGTCTAAAAGTGTGGAAGGCACTGAAACCTTGCACTGCTGGGGTACTGTCAGCCACTTTAAACAGTGTCTTGGTGACTGCACAGATGTCTATAAGCAGTGCAGTTTTTTTGTTTAGGCTCCTGGCATTAAAGTCTTTTAATCTGGTAGCTCTTATGCTGTTTGGTTTGCGATGTACAAAATGTTCATCAAAACATGATCCAGGGAAGCCCTGTATGCCAGGCAAAGATCAGCTCTTAGAAGTTCATTTCAGTTGATTTTGCCATGTCAGGAGGTTTTTCAATTTGGCATTGCCTAAAAAAGGCACTATGGCCCAGATAAGGTTTTAGACAGTATTTGACAGTCTGGAGGGGAGAGGAGCAGACCATTCTTGGCAAACCAATGTGGTCTGTTAACCATGTCCTCACAAGCTGGCAAATATTGGATCCCATTAGAATGACACCAGGAATGACAGCCAGCTGTAGAACTCAATCATTTTTTGCTCATATTTTGGCATCATCCTTGGAGATAGTAATGTGCTGCTCAGTGCTAGGCTCATACCGGCCTGAGACACAAAGTCAATAAGCTTCATAATGTCTTCCTTCATATAGCCCAGGGAGGTACTTCTTAGATCATTTATACCTACATGGACTATGATGAAATCATAATGGTATCTGTGGTATAATGACTTGAGTAAATGTGTAATTTGGTGGCTTCTGGCTACTGATAAGCAGCTAACAGTTATGTTTTCCTTTTTCAGCCTAGTTAGAGGGGCATTAGTATTTCCTACAATGGAGTTCTCTATGATGGGAATCCTAGGAGGAGTGTTTGCTTGCCTTATGGGCTTATTGTTTGGGGGTCCACTGACAGTGACAGTACGTGTAGTGTTAGATGTTGTTTTTTTTTTTTTCTGATTGCCTTTGCAACTGCTGAGGCATAGCTTTGATAATGGGTGGTCTATGTAATCTTAGTTGTTTAGGAAGATTGCTTTTAAGTGCCTCAGCATTCATTAGTCTCCGTGTGGGTTGTGTACTATGTGAGATGGATGTTGTGTGTGTGATTTCGACAACCTGATGCACACTTGTATGTGACAGTTTAGTCTCCAGTGTCACTGTGCAAGTACACCTCTTGGATAATGTGTCTGCTTCCTTTAGGATTAAGTGGCTGCCAGTACACATGAAACAATTGGTACATTGTTTCAAGATGCCCATATCCACCACTCTGGCTACAGAGAAGTTAAGAAATTGCATATCCATATTGTCTAGTTTTTTGGTTTGTGAGTGACAACAGAGTGGTGTATTGGGGCCAGTAGTCTATTAAGGGTGCTTTGTTGGAGAAGATTATTCTAAGCAGTACTAAATTCTACTCACCTTACACAATACTAAATTCAATTAAATCTGTAGGTATTGCCACTTGACTCCCAATTAGCTGGTCTAAGCTTGTCAGCCCACAAGGTATTTGCAATGTAGTGCTGCTTTACGGGGTACAGCTTTATTCACCGTTTGTTCTAGGTGTTTGCTAATATACAGGGTACTGCTAACACATGCAAACACACAACATTTGTACTACAGCACAGCATACCTCACAACTGTACAGCTTTTCCCAGACTGTCCAGATTTTTACCTCATATATCTTGTCTGCTTTTCATAAAATGGTGGTTTTCTGGCAAAGTATTGGCAAATCATTAAAGACTGAAGTAAGAAATTAATGACAGACATTTGAGTTTTAGACTTCATACCCTTAAAAAAATTCATGTTAGTGCAACACCAGTAATTCTATCTGTTTTCTGCTTGTAAGGGCACTATTTAAAAATTGTCCAAATGTTTGGATCTATGTCCCCCATTATTTATGGCTTTGTCCAGACTTCTTGCTCTTAGAGGTCGAGGGGTAAGCACAGAAAAAAGAACCACAGAAAACTCACTAATAAGCTTTCTGGTCAACAAAATGACTACAGTATGAGCCCTTTTGTGTATTTTCAAACTCAGATAGACCAGGCAAACACCCTTGCCACAAGATGAATAAACCCAGTCCTCACAATGTAAAAAACACAGAAGAGACCCATAAGTGCAATGCTACCAGAAACCTCTTAAACAACTAGCTGAAAATCCCCTCCTGAAAGCAATTTCAAGACAGTCTTACAACAGTAACAATGAGAGGACTAATGAAGTCAAATATTAGTTTGAAAATATTATTAAGCCCCAATTCTCCAAAAAACAATTAGCATTTCTTACTTGAATACATTGCACAAGTGTAAAAAAAATGCACCCCTTTCTTCAGCCATTATTTCTTAACTACCTCTCTGATATCTTTCACCTTCACTAACGTAGTCTCTGTAGCTGGAATATGTCTTGAGATGGCAATTTTCCAAATGAACACTACCATGGTTAGTCTCACAACTCACACATAATTTTCAAACTTGAATATTCTGAAATTGTCTTAATCTACTCTGTTGTACATAGGAATATGGGAACATAGAAATAATAATTAAGTGATCACAGAAACTGTAAGAGCCCAAGCTTTATACACTTTTAAGAAGACACACCAAATAGTTTTAACTACCCTTTAATAGTAAATGATGGTGCCCACCCTCAAATTAGGCAGGGCCATACATGATAACCAATCCTAATGCAGATTTATTTCTACCAATCCAATCACTGACTAGAATCAAAGGCAAACAAACTAGTACTCTGCTTGACATGTAGAGGTAACATATCTCATAGGCTGGGAAAGTGTTTGGGTAGGAACCTATCCCTCTAGCAAGTTTTGTTTATTTGTTGGTGTAATTTTATCTACCTAGTATTGGTGTTTGTAAAGCTACTAGTTTTGGGAAGGAATCAAAGTTCAACTAAAACTGGTTAATTCTTGGCTACACAAGTGAAACACAGGTCACCTCAGAGTAGCTCACAGGCTATTGAGTACTTCTTCCTTTCCTGCCTATATGAAACCAGCGTGTGCATATCCTGTAGTACTTCCTTCCCTGTGAGAATGTCACTGGCAGAACCATCTATAGTATCACAGAGGATTTCTGTTGCTGAAATACAATAATTATTTTCCAAAAATCTTCAACCACTTCCCAGCCAGTCTTGTACTCTCTCATCAGTAGTTCTTGTAATTTTTGTATAACTCACCTTCTGAAGATCTTCTGGTCTGCATGATTAGCTTAATATTAGTCTCAAGCAAGACATTTCACTAGTGCCCAGTCTAGTACACATTTGTACATTTACTTTTTGTGAGATTCAGATAAAATAATGAGGTATTCATCTTTACTTCTATCACTAAGAAGCCATTTATATCCTATGTTTTTTTAAATCCCCTAGACTACCTTGATATATCTGCTTAACTCTGACAATAGTAGTAGCCATAGATGTAGAAGCGATAATAATAATAATAGTAATAATAATAATAATAATAATAATAGTAATAATAATAATAGTAATAATAATAATAATAATAATAATAGTAACAATAATATAACACACCTGCATACAAACTCATTTTGATTTCTTTCCCTAGCCTTATATGATCTATTTACATTGCACTGCACTGCTTAAAGAACTGATTTATTAAAAAATAAACAAAGCAAAATGGGAATGGGGACAGCCGTGTAAAGTCCCTACCTATTCCTTAAACTTATCATTTATGGCACCATTCCCCAGATACTCAGCTTTTAAATTTCATATAGGACCTTCATCTGCTTTGTTCAGTTTCCTGGGAGGTAAAGTCAAATCAACAGCTGCCTTAGAAGCCCACTACACACCATCCAATATATGCAATGTATCCAGATCTTTCAGCAGTGCTGGTGTCTTCACCTTGTTGTCTATTACCTCAAATCTAAAAAAATAAAATAAATAAATGAATTTTAAAAAAGCAGTGCCTGTAAATTAGCACTTTTTGAACTCAATTTCACATATTAGCTATTAAACTGATAAAAACGTATATGATCTCTATGTCACAAATGTCACACTGTAGTAGTTATAAAATGCATTCTTTTCTGTCTATAAAAAAATGGGTGTCTATTTCCTGATATGTACATTCCTAATTTTGTCTTTTTACATTTGATAAACATCTCCCTGAACTTACAAAATGTTAATATGAAGCCATTATTAACAACAGAATTTCAGTCCTTCAGTTTGTTAATCATAACTTCAGCTTTCTATTTATGTTATTTTTTTTTTGCAGTATTCCTTCTTGATTTATTTTTTCAGCAATTTTAGTTCAATAATTAGGTCAGAATGCATTATCATGTATTATGGAAATTTGGTAGATAAATAAGCACTGGGATTTAATACAGCAATCTTGTTTATAACGGCTGATTTGCTTACACAGTACCATAACTTATAGGAATAGATTACTACTAAATAATATCTGGATTTCCATTTTGTACTTTTTTTTTGTTATCCTATAACACAGTAATTTTAATAAATTACAATTATTGATGTAAAATAGTCCTTGTGTCAGGAGTCTTGTTGACTGGCATAAGTGAATGAGTACTATACATCTGTGGCTGATTAAAATGAATAGTTACTATACAGCTTTTAGAGATGCACATCGTAAGAAACAGTTCCATATTAGGATGGTTAATGATTTGTTTTTAGTTTGAATCTAGTACCATAGTCTTTTGCAATATTTTAATGAAGAAAAATTTGTTTCTCATATAATTTTAAAGTTCTCAAATGTTTACAATTTTCAAAGGACAAAATCATCCAAGTTAGGACTCACTTGCAAGGACAAGCTCTTCTGAGCCCCCCAAGCCTTTCTGTACTAGAGGGAAACTTTCTAGCTTATCAGTGGGAGTGGTAAGCACTAGGTAACCTGTCTACCACATAAGGAGTGGTTCTGGCCCAGAAATTGTAGTTACTGGCCGTTTGGGCAAACTCTTCCATCTCTTTCAGCTTTCTGATTTGAAAGCCTACAGTTGCACTTGTTTCTGTCCTGTAACTCATCTAGTGCAGATACAGATTCTTAGTTTTAGCACTTAAATTTGCTTATTCATGCTCAGCACTTGTTCAGAACTTGTAAGCACTAAATAAGCTACTAATTACTACAGCAATCAATCTTCCTCATTACCTAGAGGAAAACAGTTTTTGTACTTACTTTTCTCATTTGCTTAGAGAAAAACAGCTCTTGTACTCACTTTCCTTATTTATCTAGAGGAAAATAGTTTTTTATTCAGGCATGTCCAAGGGTCAGCTCCCGGTTTTCTCTCCTGTCTATCTAATGAATCTGGGCATCTTGAGGCAATTTAGAAATTGCCACGTGCACACAGACAACCCTCTCCTCCTACCACCCAACACTACAGCCTGTGAGAGATGCACTTATTTAGCCAAACTGGAAGTAAAGCTCTCTCCAACCAAGAATGAGGAGAAGGTAAACATTTGCACCACACCACACTCTTCATATAGTCTCACTAAATCTACACCACCAAAAATCCACACATAGTAACCCAAAAACATTCACGTAAGCTCTCAGTAATAATCTGTCTAAGCAACAGAGACCTCCAAAGCAAAAATGCAAGCAACCTACATCCCCCAGCACAACCCAAATGACACATAGCCCACAGACTCAGTGTGCCACTCAACCACAGCCAATAAGGCAAAACAATGTACCCAGCACACTAGTCATAGGTGACTCTATAGTCAGGCACACTGATGTCCCACTCACCAGGCTAAACAAAGAGAAGGTTACTGTCAGCTGCCTATCGGGTGCCAGGATCCACCACATAACCCACGCACTCAGATCACTCCACAACAAGTACAAATATGACTCTGTCATTGTCCATGTTGGTGTGAATGACCTGAGACATACCTCCCTGGACTACATGAAAAAAGACAAGGAAGAGCTCTCTGATCTTGTAGCCCAGGCAGGTATGACCCTAGTCCTGAGTAGCATGCTGCCATTGCCCAGAATGATACCGCAGTACAAGGACAACATGATTGACTTCAACAATGGGCTAAGGTTCTGGTGTCATTCTAAGGGGATCCAGTATCTGTCTGCTTGGGATGACATGGTCGACAGACCACGATGCTTTGCCACAGATGCCCTGCACCTGTCGCCACTGGGATTCTGGATATTGGCTAAGGCTGCCCCTATAGTGCATTTTATAGGCAAGGTTCAAATAACAAATTCACCACCGTAACAGGAACAGGCAAGCAAAAACTGAGGGTAATGCTACTCAATGCTAGGAGTCTAAATCTCAAAATGCACTCACTCGAGGCACTCCATAAAATGGAGAACATCGATATCTGTGCAGTGACTGAGACCTGGTTCAAGGCCCCAGAGAGTAACCCTGCACTAACCAGGCTATAACTCATACCACACTTTTCAGCCATGTAACCTGGACTGAAACACCAAAGGCAGAGGTGTGTCCATATTCATTAAGGGTATCCACCCCTCCAGGCTAGTTGCTCAGCATAATGCATCTGAGGTTATCCAAATGCAACTAACTCTGGGCAAAACTGAAATCCAAATATTAGCTTGCTATAGATCCCCCACCATGCCCCAGTATTCCCACTCCTCTTTTTTTATGTACTGGAAAATATTAGGGTTCAACCAAACACCCTAATGATGGGCGACTTCAACTACCCCACCATTAACTGGGAAAACTACTTGTGTACCAACTCCTCAGCTCACCGCTTTCTGGAATTCATAAACTCCAATGCCCCGAATCAACTTATCCACACCCCCACCAGGGGCAACAATATCCTAGACCTAGTCATTACCAGCTTGAGTGACCGGTGTTCCACACCTGACGTCAACTCCTCATTGGTCCGATCCGACCATAAGCTAATCACCCTTGATATCCACATCCCACCCCCACCCCCCCACCCTCCCATTAAGGAAACCATGGTAAAAAATTTCTCCAAAGCCAACTTCATGCTTCTTAAGACAGAAGTGGTGAACTTCATGACACCCATGCAGATGGACAATACAGTTACAATTGCTAAATCCTACACAAATGCACTCTATAAGCACTTACATGAGTGCATGGATCGTGCTATCCCAAACAGAACCAAGGCACTATCCTCCAAAAAAGGAAGTCAATCTGGTCACCCCCTGCCATAAACAAACTGTACAACAGAAGGAAGAAACTGTTGCAAAAGAGAGTAAAATCCCATGAGTGGAGGAGCTCTCTGGTCAGCCTCAGTAAGAAGCTGAGATCCCTTATAAGATCCTGCAAAGCTAGCTACGAAAACAAAATTGCCACTAATTCTAAGGACAACCACAAAGCACACAAAGCATTCTATAGCTATGTCAGGAATCTCAATGGCAACACCCAGATCTGCTCTGAGTTACAGCACAAAGGCACGAAAATTACAGAACCAACTGATATTGCCAACATCCTGGCAGATAGGTTCAGTGCAAACTTTACCCCCCCACCCCCTAAAAAGCCCATATCCACACAGGAAGAATGCAGAGTCCCTGTAATCACAGCTACGCAGGTAAAAGCTGCAGTCTCTAAAGCCAAAAACACAACATCCATGGAACCGGACAACATCCCAGGCTGCGTTTTACACGAACTTCAGAACGAACTGGCTCCCCACTTAAGCACCATGCTCAATAATAGCCTCGCATCAGGCTTTGTGCCCACTGAATGGCACACAGCAACAGTTATCCCACTCCACAAAGGGGGAGCCACCACTGATCCCGGGAACTATCGACCTATTAGACTGAAGACCATGGAACGTATCATCATGGAACTCATAAACAAAGACATTGGTAACCTCCAAACTCTGGATCCCACCCAGTTTGGGTTTGTGAAGGCAGATCACGCCTCCTGAACCTGAACAACTTCTTTGAGGCAGTCACCAAAGCCGTAGATGAGGGTAAGGTGGTTCACACAGCCTATCTTGACCTCGCCAAGGCTTTCAACACCATCCCCCATTCTGGAATTATAGCTAAACTCACTAAACTAGGGATAAATCCCTACGTCACAAGATGGGTTGCCAACGGAATCACTGACAGAACCCACACTGTAAAAGTTGCAGACTCCAAATTTGACCTCAAAGCAGTGACAAGTGGAGTGCCACAGGGTTCCATCCTGGGACCTGTCCTCTTTGGTATCTACTTCTCTGAAGTACAGGCTAACACAGAAGGCCTCTGGCTAAAGAAGTTTGCAGATGACTGCCAACTAGGAGCCATAGTCAAGTCCGCAAATGATATGGACATCCTACAGATGCCTGTTGTCAGAGCCATACCCTCAAGCTCAATGCCAAAAAGTGCAGTGTCATCCCCTTTGGTAAAAATTCTGTACCCATGAACTATCACATAGGCAGCAATCTACTTAACAATGAATGTGTGATAAGAGACCTTGGGACTCAGATGGACAGTATTCTCTCCTTTGATAGTCACATCACCACAGTAGTCAGGAAGTCCTTGTACGTGGCACACCTCATCATAAAAGGGTTCTCATCCATGAAAAAAGAGGTCATTGTTCCCCTCTACTCGACACTCATTAGACCCATTATAGAGTACAACGCCCCTTTTGGAATGTACCTCACAAGACATCTGCAGCATCTGGAAAGGCCACAGAAGTACCTCACAAAGAGGATTACTGGCCTCAAACAAATGCCCTACACTGACCGCCTCAAAAAACTCCAGCTTTACTCTGTAGCATATCGCCTACTCAGAGTTGATCTCTGCCTAACATATAAAGCTATGTCAAACCCAGAGCTGTTGGACATGCTACACCTAAAGATATCCCAATCCCTCTGAGCTACATGCTCTAGGGACCTAAACCTTGTCACCACAATAAACAGGATATGCTGGAGGGATAGATTCCTGTCCCATAGACTTCCCATACTCTGGAACAGGCTACCCATCTATGTCAAGCAAAGTTCTTCATTAGCACTCTTCAAGAAAAATCTTGATGAGTGGATGGGAAATAGGAAATACACCCCGGGGATCACTTCTGTGTCGCTGCTCGACAGTGCCACAGGAAAATAACTTTCTTGGGTGGTGTAAGCCAGGGAATCTTGTTGGCTAGGCTTACGTAGGCCCTTGGGCCAATAGCCTAGTACCTACCTATGACCCTATGAACCTATGAACAATGAAATGTAATATCCATTTACAAATGGACACCAATGTGTCTTTCCAACCTTTCAGTAATTTTTTTTGACAGTTTGACAGTTTATCATTTCTTTTCCTTTGCCATCATAGTAATAACAACAACCATCCCATATTTTCAAATCTGAGACAATTTTATTCTATTGCTCATTTTGTTTTCTTTGAAAAAAAAAACTATTTATGAAACAATAATATTTTACTTGGAAAATATCATAACAGCATTGAAAAGGCTGGTATTGGGCTGTGGTGGATTTAGCCTCCAGCTGCCTACAGAAGAGCTCACCTGGCACTGATTATTTTGTTCACAGTATATCTGTAATCACTTGATTGCATTGAGTAAAAACATTTTAGCTTTTAAGATGGCTTCCTTGTCATGAAGGTGTAACCTCTTTACTTATTAGTTCTACTGCCTCTGTGGTATTAGAAATAGTGCAAGTTGTTAGCCCCTTTAACATTTAAAGGAAAACAATAATCAAGCTGCCTGTGCTCGGGAATTCAAAAGATGGTGTGAAAATGTATTAAATTACATAGAGTATTAATGTAATGGATATATTTAACAGCATTATTTATTTTATTTAGTCCTTCATTAACCATATCAGTACATTGATTGCTTGGTTGATCATTTCCAAAAATAAGTTGGATCACAGAATCAAGTCATAGAAGGCTGAATAACATTCATATTGTTTGGGCTAAGAATAAAGGTAAAGAAATGAAAGTGTGTGTGTGTGTGGGGGGGGGGGGTTGTATCTATCTTTTTATCTATCTATCCATCTATCCATCTATCTATCTATCTATCTATCTATCTATCTATCTATCTATCTATCTGTCTGCCTGTATCTTGCCATCTATGTATCTGCTTCACATAGTTTCTTAGTTCCTAAGCATTTTACTAATAAAAGAAGTCAAAAGAAAAAAAAATAAGAACTTCTATATGAAATCAGATAAAACATACATAGCTTAAGATGTCAGTATTAAAAAGGGCTGTCAAAATTTAAGACAGAACATATATTTGGTCTTAAATAGACTCCGTCATAAACTTTAATTGTAGAATATAGCTGGTTACAAATGGCTGGTGCCAAATATGCACAGGACTTTAAAGCCACACATTTGGAGCTACTCGCTGCCCCCCATCCCACTGACCTCAAGGTGTCTTTGTACTTCACATCCAAGTCAGTGTGTTCAGATATTTACTATATAATCAGTTGATGTAAGCAGATAAGTATTAGCTAAAAAAATATTGGCAGCTGATTGATGAACTATAGACTAAAAATGCAAGCATTACATGACAGTCTCTACTGTATTATGCTAGATTGCTAGTAAGGTTTTCATAGACTAAATATGTATTTTTGTACATAGAATATAAACCTGAGAACTATAGTATGAACAAGATCACTGCACCTTAGACTAGGGGGATTTCTCAGAGATTCAGAAATTTCACACCTAGTCTATAAGTCCCAGTAACCACAGTTTATTTTCTCACTTCTAAGAATTACTCTTTCTGTCTTCATACATGCAAATGGAACTCCTTTTATCATCATTACTCTGTGTCAATAGAAAGTTTGCTTGGGTAGCTGAATTATCACTCAGAGAAGATGGTGATGTTTTTCTCTAAGACTGATCCTACAGACAACTTCCGTAATTCTGGATGCACAAGCAGTTGGATTTCTCCTGTACATAACTACACAATGTATTTTGCATTTCACCTATAGACTTTTCTATAAAGACCCTGAATTAAATGAGACATAGTGTGACTTTTTATCACTTGCAACAGCAGCTAGTTGGCTTTTCTATAAAAGTTCAATATTCAGCTCCATCCTCACTCCATCCTTTTTCTGCAATATTGGACGGTTTTTGAATGATCATTCATAGACTTAAGGCGTCTACCAATCTAACGATTAATGAGGTTTGGTAGGAAACCAGCATGTCCAGGGATATCTTCAGGTGGGCTTAGGTAGAAATGGTAAGGGGAAGTAAGAGGGTAGGGGAAGAAAGTTGTCTGGGGGATGAAAGGGTTAAATGGGAAAGTAGGATGATTGGGAGGAACTAAGGTAAGTGTAGGGAGGGGCTTAATGGGTTTCATGTGAGTGTAACTGGGTAAGGAATCACATTTTGGCATGAACTTGCTACCTACCCTCTATCCCTGTTTTTGGAACATTGGGGTTTGCATGGTTATTTTATAAGTTTGGGTAGGTGGAGAACAGGGGCAGGCTTGTCTGTCTTCTGTTCTCCCTCTGGTGTTAGATGTTCGGTTCAATGAGATGGGAAATGAAAGTGAGTGGTTGGAAGCTGCTTGTTAAGTAAAAGTAAACAAGTGGAGGTAAGGATGCTACTTATTTGGTTAGGATGTTTATTTCAATAAGTGTGAATGAAAGTGAGTGATGGGATATTGCTTGACAAGTAAAATAAGTGAGTGGGGGTATGGACCCTGCTTATTTGTTTAGGGGGAGCAAGGTCATGCTGCCCTAGGTAAAAGTTATATGAATGTCTATGCTGTGATTAATAAATTAAAATATTGGTCAATAAAGTTATGTTTTATGGAAGTTAAAGAAAGGTCATCAAATGTCATTTGGTATGATGTGTGTTTCTGCATGGGACTGGGTCAAAGAGTTATGGTGGTGAGAATAAGACTGACTGTAATGTTGTGTTCTTGCTCTTCTGAAGTTATAAATGGGAATCTAAATTTTCTAAAGTATCACACGTTTTAACAAGTTATTTTAGTGTCTGAACCACTTTTTCCACTTGCTGAATCCTCTGTGGTATTCTTACCTTCCCACTGTCTCATAAATGTATTGAGTTTCTCATTAAAAAATTTAAGACAACTATTTGATATCTCTTTTTCAAGGAAATGAAACATAACAAGCATGTAGAGTAGCACTGTGACAATGCTACGATTTCTTAGACTGGATAATTTCTAATAATAAACAACACAAAAAGTAATGTTTTTCTTACATTGAAACAAACATACTCATCGTGTAATCCAAGGAAGACTTGGCATTTTGTGTGGTAACATTGCCTCCTCATGATTCTGATTCCTGAGCATATTAGAAATCTCGCACATCTGTCCCATTTGTTCAGTGTTTCCTGGTGATAATGCCCAGCAGACATTATGTTGTCTTTCTTTACATTTGGCTTTCCCTCGTGTACCTTATGTATTTTGTTAAATACAGCATCAACAAATACATGGAAATAATCATCCTCTCACCATTTTATAATAAGCCCTATTCATAGGAAAGCTCATCTTGATATGGAAAGTGAAAAAAAATGGATTCGGTGCTTTGCTGTCTATTTATTTGTTATTTGTGTTGTCTTTTGTTTGTTTGTTTGCTTTAGTGTTTGGTTATTTGTCTGGTTGTTTATTATTTATTTCAGTAACTGCATTGGTGAGATGGTCAAACATGAATGTTTTCAGTCATGATATGATCACATGTGACAAATCATATTAATTATTTCATTAAATACAAATGTTGTTAATACTAGAAAAAAATGTAAATTATAAATACAGAGGATTATGGCTGAGTTTCTGATAAAAAGCACATTATTATGTGTTTCAGACATGGATGCCAATAAATTTACTTCAAGAGTGATGTACTTACAACTATTTATGAATGGAGACTTGACTCTAATTCTTTCTAGTGCATGAAGCGTTATCCTCTCCATGTAATAGCAGTTACAGAAAAAAACGCAGGAGGGCCAAGTGTTATGCCATCTTTCAAACCTTAGGAAAGAGAGCAAAGTAGCAGGCAGAAACAAAGTGCCTCTCTGTAGAAGTAACAGCTTTAAAACATATTAGATCATTTGTTCTGTCACACTTTTTGTTTATATGTCTGCAAACCAAAGCAACTAACAGCATTTTTTTCAAATCGTTTTACTTTCTGCTGCATCTTTGATAACCAGAACTGACTGTTGTGAGTACTTAGGGCAAGACATAACATTGATATAGTGTCCATAACACGGTTTTGCTAAGCACCCATAAACACTGTAAAGAATCCTGTTCTTGGGACTGCCTTAACATGTTTACTCATGTTTTTCCCCACCTTTGAAGCAAAAAAGTGAGTGAATCAGAATCCCTGTACTACACAGTATGGGAGATAGTCGATGCTTATAAAAAAAAAGTTCTTCCCATGAATTTTGGGAATGGATATTATTTTCAAACAGATAGAGAAAAATGTATCAGTGCACTGAGCTCTTTTACTATTGTGTCACCATGTGCCATCAGATCAGGAACATGAATTTGTTCATCTGTAGCTCTCACTGCTTTTAAGATATTAATACATATATGAATATATTGCTAATATTCAAAGATTTATATCTCTGGATTTCTTGCCATTAATCACTGTGTTTTAATATCATTTTTATAAACACCTACTGCTTATATAGTCCCAGTCAGCATGATTAAATGGCATACATATTTAATTCACTACAGTAAATATGGAAAATATTTCATAGTTTTACTAACCTTCTGCAAACACTCATGAATAACTTGAGATATATACATCCTACTGTGATGTTTTGACAGTAGATACCTACGCTATTTTGTCAGCTTACAGACACCTACTTGTTTTCAGTGCATTAAATACTCATCATAACATATATGCCTTGATGTTAAGAATGATGTTAGAGTTAATTCAACATAGTTAACATCAATAGTTAAACTTCTTGATGTGTTTTTCTTACTTACATGTGTTTAATGTATTGTTTTTCTGAATTCTACTGCTTGCTGCATTGGACTTTCACATTTCTTTTTTTTTATTATTTATTAATACAGATATGGGAAATATTTTATATTTTTCATAACCTTTTGCAATCACCCTTCAAATCTTGTACAGTATAACACTTATGTTTGCATTAATAATGTAAAATGTACAATATGAAATATTTTTCATAATCTTTTGTTTTCAGTACCTCAAGCGTTGTATTCCCACAATGATCTATTCACTCTATACACTAGCAAATCATAAAAAAATTACACTATCATAGTAACTTTCCATGCTATACAGTGGTGGTGCCAATGTCAATGTATGTGACAGTAACCCTTTGTATATAAAGCAAACTACAAGTCCAAATTAGCTTCCTCAACAAAGGACAACCACAAGGCATTCTATAGTTGCATCCGTAACCTACAAGCAAATGACCAGATTTGTGCCGAACTGGTAGTTAATGATACCACATATAGTGAACCTGTGGAAATAGTTAACCTGTTGGCTGACAGGTTCTGTGAAAACTTTACTCCCCTGTACCCCCCCACACATACCACAGACATCCCTATCACTTGTCCTCTACCTTGTATCTCTAAAGAGCAGGTCATAAATGCCCTCTCCAAGGCCAAAATCACAACATCTATGCGACCTGATAACATCCCAGGCTGCGTCCTACATGGGCTCCAACAAGAATTAGCAACACCATTAAATACTCTTTTCAATCATAATCTAAGCATCGGCTTCATCCCAGCTGAATGGAAAATGGCCACTGTTATTACCTTACACAAAGGTGGTGCTTCCACTGACACCAGGAAATATAGACCTATTAGCCTGATTAGTCTTATCTGCAAAGCCATGGAACGAATCATCATGGACCTTATAAACAAAGATATAGGTATCTCCAAACACTTGACCCTACTTAGTTTGGATTTGTCAAAGGGAGATCATGCCTGTTAAACCTGGTGGACTTCTTTGAGACAGTCACCAAGGCCCTGGATGAAGGGACATCTGCATACAGCCTACCTGGACTTAGCCAAGGAGTTTGGCACTATCCCCACTCAGGCATCATTGACAAACTCACACAACTAGGCATCAACCCTTATATCATTATATGGGTCACTAACTGGCTCCTTGATAGAACTCATATGGTCAAAATAGGGGAATCCACCTCCAACAGCAGACCTGTAACCTGTCATGTTCCACAGGAATCAGTTCTGGGACCTCTACTGTTTGGAATCTATTTCTCCAAAGTACAAGCAAAACTTAAAGGTATGTGGCTGACAAAGTTTGCTGATGACTGCAAACTGGGAGTGGTCATAGAATCTCCAAATTATGTCAACATTCTGCAAGAGGGTCTTACACAAACAAATGATCAGTGCCAAAGTTATGGCCTTAAACTGAATTGCAGAAAATGTTTTATCATTCCTTTCAATAAAAGTGATACTCCTGCTAACTAGCACATCAATAACAATGTCTTAAGTATGCAGTCAGTGGTGAGAGACCTGGGCAAACAGGTTGACAGCAACCTTACCTTTGATCACCATGTGTCCACAGTGGTAAGAAGGGCATTCTATATAGCTCATCTCATAAATAAGAGCATTGCTCTCAGAAAAAAAATAATTTATAACCTTCCTGTATTCTTCACTCATTAGGCCAATAATTGAGTACAACACCCCTTTCTTATGTACCTTTCCAAGCACATGCAGCAACTGGAGAAACTACAAAGGTTCCTCAAAAGGATAATTCAAGGTCTTCAGCATCTGTCCTATGGGGATCATCTGAAATCACTGTAACTTTATTTTGTTTCATACAGACTATTTAGAGGTGATCTCTGCCTTGCATACAAGGTAATCTCTGACCTGCTTTACTGGAAATGCTGCATATCCATTAGTCAGATGGTACATGGGTTACTCCCTCTAAAGACTTGAACCTGGTATGTAACATAAATAAAACCTGCTAGAGGGACAAATTTGTTTCCCAGAGGTTACCACACCTTTGGAACAGACTCCCATTTCACATCAGAGTACCTCTTTGGTGTTCTTCCAAAGCAATCTGGATGGTTAGATGGGTGACTGTAAATTCACCCTGGGTGTTCTGCCTGTGTCTCTCTTGGACAGGAGCAATAGGTGTTGATCATGGAAATAAAGGTAAGAATTTTGCTAGGCTTGTAAAGGCCCTAGGGCCATTAGTCTAGTAACTTCTTATGATCCTATAATTGCCCAACTTCACACATATCAATATGCAGGCGACACCCTCATTTGAAATCAAGTCTGTATGCCTCTTTTGCTATGGAATTTCACAAAATAAACATGAATTCTAATAGAAGATTTGAGTTCAAAACCTATTATAAATGCCTTTATACTCTCAAAGTTCCATTGCATGTCAATACTTTATAGTAGGTCATCCAACACATGCAACAGACAGAGCAATTTATTTCATTTAGCTGCTTTAAGGCAATGCATATCCTCCCCACTCACAAAAAATCACTTCACTCTGATCAATTTTCTTCTGCTTTCATCTGCATACTGTCATTGAAACAAATATCTCCTTCTGTTATAACCCGTGGTGTGTGATGGCCAAAAGCAACGTAATAATGGTAGAAACTAAAATATGTATGTTGTGCTAGAAAATACAAAATTACAACAAATATTGCATTTTTGCATATTTCTTGTGAAATGAGTGCCAAACCACACACTGCCTAGTTGGCTACATACATGGTACATAGCAACAAATGACAGCATCTCTATAATGGCAATTAATATTACAATGAAATTAGTAGAATAATATGCAAAAACTCACCTAGAAAATGCATTTAGCTGCTGTTTCTTTGTTAAAACAAACTCACATAACTACTTCATGATCATACATTTTACTTTACTGCCTATGACTTTAAAGTGGAAGTTAGTCATTATGCCAGTGACAAAGTTCTGTTTTAAAGCACACTATACAGGATTTTCTGTAGCTGATGTAATGGCAGCTCAGTAAAGAAACGTTATCAGTACTATTCTTTTATGCATACTAAGTAAAAAACCTTGTGCTTTGTATGGAGCACCACGATTACACTCCAAAATCAGAAAAAAGATAAACGTGTGATGTGCTACTGTAGCGAGAGATCAACCTGTAACAGCACTTTCAAAGATATACAACAAATATTATGCATCCCCTAAGCACTGTGACATTTGAATATAAGGGACGGGATGGTCCTTTGGTCCCTGAATGTCTTTCCAACAAGATTCACTGAAGTTTACAGACATTAGCATGTAAGTAACTTATTCAAATTAATGCAGTATTTAAAAACTCTCTCTAACTTTTTCCTTACTTGTTACTTGCTTTCAAAGCTGGTAAAACACATAGTTTTTTTTTTTTTTTTGTAACTGATTGTACATGGAGTAGATAAGACTCCATGTACTACAAAGAGTTATAACTGGGTCTCACTGATCCTAGCCAATTATTATGAGTTCTCAACATGGATGCCAAGATTAACCTCATGAGTTTTGCTTTTGTGGCGAATCTATTGGCATCCAGGTCTCGAACACATAATAACATGGTTACGTTCAGAGACCCGGTCATAGTCCTCTATATAGTGAATAGCATCAGTATGTGGCAATGAACATCAATTACAGAGTGGATCTGTGCATGAGCTCATCTGTCAATTCCCTTAATGGACTCCACAAAAAAAGACTAACAAACAAACAGAGCTAAAACAAATAAAGGATTTTTAATGCGAGATAGACAAAACACATTCAAGAATGACATAATTCTCACAAAGATTAAATTGCACGTCATTTAAAATGACAGCAGTAAAGAAATGACCAAAGTAATGTATTATAATCTGTAGGGTTTGGGTATATTTCAGTCCTGACAAAGTATCCGTATCAATGATTGCTTCATACACAGCATAAAGAACCTGCTCAGCTATAAGAAGCCCATAACACTGGTATTCAGCCTTTAAGGGATTCAGTACAGCAATTATATTAAACGAGTCAACTTCAAATCATCATCATCTTAAACCTGTGGACTAATAAATGTACCACGTAATGTGGGAACATAATGTAACTAAGTTCTGCTGTTGAATACATCAGAGTATGCAAAAACTTATCTAGCAAAAGATTTAAGATAAAACCAGTTATTGCCCAGTGGCAAAAAAGAGGTCATTGAAAGCAAAAGAAGTCACTGTGGAAAATGGAAATACAAAGATATGAAATAGGTATCAGTCCAATTGAAAGCACCAGTATCAGACAAAATGCTCATGTTTCATGACAAAAGTAATGAAATCTGACAAAGTGCTGGTATACTGCATATAGGGCTATACTTCCAACCAACTAGGAATACAGCAACCAAGAAGAACGGAAAATGTTTGGATTTCACTATCAAGTAATCGCAACATGGTGTTCCATACAGGTTATAACAAGTCATTAAAGACATATTGCAGACTAGTAGCATACTCTACACAACTGCCACAACAGAGCAAGAAATATCACAATGAGCTAAATGATACACATTGACTCTGTGAGTTTATTATGAAGAACTTTGTACACACACACACACACACACACACACACACATACACACACACACACATTAACACTTACACTTTCATATGGTAAAGACTTATGCCGCATATTAACATGCACTTGTGCTTTAGTATTAGGTATGCAATGTATCTGTACACTTACTACAACTTTCTTTTAAAACACACAGATAAACACATTGTCATAGAACAAGGTCCAATAATTCCTATTGTGATACTCAGTTGAATATACTCTTGAAATATAGATGACAATTTGTTTTTTCAGCTGAGTATGCTAATGTAGGAAGAAATGAGTTGTCATTCTCTAACAACAGTCTGCTCCACACATGCTCATTGCACTCAACAAAGTTCTGACTCTCAGACAAGATTCACACAGTTTGTCAGATTCACAGCCGTTTGCTCTATCCCTCAGTTTGGTTTTGTTCACATGTATTGTTTCAGTGGATACTTGGTTTCCTTGTAAAAGTGCCCTGTTGACGTTACATTTGTCCTTGGCTCACTGTACTGCTGGACATTTTCTTTAGTTGCTGATAAGTTTCATTTCCTTCTACAGATATCTTAAATTTGTAGAATACTTCAAATCTGTCATCTCCATCTGCATACAAACTTCTTGCAACCTGCGCAGTCACTGTTAATCTTTATCCCGAATATAATACTAAACAGCTCAAGACTTTGCTTCCAATCCCAAAAGTTGTCCAATATGTTGTCTTATAATATGAGGCAAGTTGGTAAACTCAAACCTGAGTAAATATCCATTAGTTTTCCTATCAATTGTTGTCTCTTTTGTTATGTTTGATTTTTTTTTTTAATATGACTTTGTCAGTTTGTTAGCCAGATGGATGTGCTGATCTGAGAACTCTTTGCCACAACAATCCAGGACACAAAGCTGAGAGACAGACATACAGTCACATCTCTGATCATATAATGACGGCAAAATTACATATTCATCCATACATACATACATACATACATACAGAGAGAGAGAGAGTAAGCAGGGTAACAAACTTCAAGCAGGTGTCCAGGTAAGAACAGCACATAGCATCAAACTGAGAAAAACACTGCATTCTGTAGTTACTACAGGGAGCCCTAACTCCCTAGCAAGGTAGAAAAGTAGGAGACAAGTGGTACGCAACAGAGCAATTGGGTGGTAAAATGGTAAAACAGTGGTAGGAATTGCAGCACGGCTCTGACAAGATGGTCGTCTATAGTTAGCAAAGGCTATCATTACAGAAAATGGTAAATAAAAGGGTAGGGGGCATTGAGAGAGACACGGGTAACCTGGCATACAAATTTTTGGCACAAGCTTTTCTTTATCAACCTACTAGGTCTGTAAATGGCAGAAATGTCAATGCCTTAGATGAACATAATGTTCCTTGATCTAGAATCCAGATTGGGGGTGGGACAAACCCATATTCTACAGCAGAGATGTCTTTCTTTTTTTAAACACTATCTGTTTCTTTGCATCTTCACTGTTACAAACTAAAATGAGACCATTATATTTATTCTATCTAAAAATCTTTGTATCTTCAGATATGTTATGTGTATCCAACTTGAGTATCTCATTCAGATAGGAAATGCACTGAAACAGAGTGTACATTGACAACAATTAATGTGTTAAATAGAGTTTCGTAAGGCATATACAATTATCCATCATGCCAGCCTCTTCAATAGCATACAGCTAAGCAATTCAACATTTTACTCTTAAAACATCAAATGCCAAATGCAGTGACTACATTCAGTGCTGTATGTTCATGACTCCTGTGTGCAGACTCTGAGCATATCAGCTCTTACAAAAGATATACAACAGCAGTGCACAGAATGATAGTCCATTAATTCTAGAATGCACCTAAATAAATATGTATATAGGAGTACTGTGTACAGACTATGCCTATTAATCTTAGAAGAGACATAAATAAATATTTGCTCCCTTTTGAAATGTCACACTTAATATGCCATGTCCCAACATGTTGAAAAAAAAAAGCACATACATTTAAGAAGAAGAGCAAACATCAAAAACTGTTCTCCTTTAAACATGATTTTATAGGAGTAAGCCCCATGTACCCCCAGATGTGGGGGGGGGGGTACCCTACATCTCTCAAACTCATATATGCCAACTCCAAGATCTCCATACTTCGGAGGAAAGAAAATAATGCAAGAAATGGCAATTACAGACACCGTATATGTCAATCCATTTTTCAGTCATTCTTTCTTCATATTAGTTAACTCACTAAAGTAAATCCCAACATTTCAAAAAATTGTCATGATTTCCTTCTGGTGAAATAGTGATATAGCGGCTGACTACTTGTCTGTAGTCTCCTTCTATTACTGGTAAGCACTCTTCTCCCAGTATTTATGGACAGTGAGAAAAAGAAATGAAAGTCTACCAACAAATCAAATGATAGCTATGGTGAATCTTGTTTCTCACCAAAGATCCAAAACTTGGAATGCTCTACCCCAAATGATACTCAATAGTGCCATCACTTCCAAATTTAAACAACTACAGAAGGATCACCTTACCAAAAACTGTCTCTGCACATATACTAAACCTGGCTGAAACCTTACTCCTTGCTTCTAACCCTTGTACTCTACCTATGTATCCTCCACCACTTCCAGCTTTCATTCTTACTAGCAATAAACAGTCACAATCTCATCTGTTTCCAACTTACCCCACCCCTTACATCTTTTTTTTCTCTTGTCTGCAGCTTCCTCCCTGTTACTTGGTATATGTCTTTCGTGCTATCAATCCTGAAATGCAAACATACTCACTCAGCTACTTTATATATACTATCATGAATTGTATATATACTCTATCAGGCATGTTATCCAAAAAGTATTCAATGTATTTTCTCTTTTTTTAAACAAATTATTATATTTTGTTAAATCATTTCTGTTTATGGAACTTTTCTGCCCGGGCCCCCACTGAAAATGGGCCATTGGCCCAGTTGGACTTTCCTAGTAAATAAATGTAAAATAAATAAAAATAAAATACAAACAAAATAAAAATAAATCCATTTCCTTTTTTGTTTTGTTTTGTTTGCAGTAGGCATCTGTGTTTCGCATCACTTATGACACAATTACATGTTACCCACTCAATACAATGATTATATCTGCAGTAACATGCAGTTCGTAAGAAATATACATGTGACATTTCAATTTTTTATTCTTTTACTCAGCATGGCCAGAGGCAACTACAAGAAGCAGAAGCTTACATATTCCTATCTTACATGTATTATCATTAGCTTTGAAGGGACCAAGACCCATTACTATATATTGTGTCTCTTTCTATATATAAAACACTGTAATTTTCAAAATCATGATGCTATTCCTTTTTTTCCACCTGAAGATTTGTTTTCATTGTCTATGCACATCAAGTTGTGTTTTGTAATATGTGCTTGCACAGGCTAACAATAAGTTTGTATAATGCATGCTATATGACATGTTTAATCACAGAGCTGTACTCATGGGTGTAGATGACCTAAGTGATTTAGCCTTAATAATAATATATACGAAAATAAAATTGCCAAAGATTCCAAAGACAACCACAAGGTATTCTATAACTATGTCAAGAATCTAAATGGCAATGCTCAGATCTGCTCTGAGCTAAAACAGAATGGCATTAAATATACTGATCCCAAGGATATTGCCAATATCCTGGCAGATCTATTCAGTGCCGACTTCACCCCCCTCTCACCCCCTAAATGGCCCAGCTCAATACCGGAATATTGCCAAATTCCAGTAATAACAGCCACACAGGTAAAAAATGCACTCTCCAAAGCTAAGAATACAGCATCCATGGGACCAGATGACATCCCAGGCTGTGTACTACATGAACTACAATATGAACTGGCACCTCACCTAAGTGTCATGTTTAATCATAGCCTCACCTCAGGTTTTGTGCCCACTGAGTGGTGCAGAGCAACAGTTATCCTACTCCACAAGGGGGATCCACCTTGGATCCCGGAAACTACCATACCATCAATCTGACAAGCCTTATCTGCAAGGCCATGGAGCGTATTATCATGGAAGTTATAAACAAAGACATTGGCAACCTTCAGACACTGGACCCCACCCAGTTTGGGTTCATGAAGGGCCGATCTTGTCTCCTGAACCTGACTGACTTCTTCGAATCAGTTTCCAGAGCCATGGACAAGGGTAAGGTGGTCCACACAGCCTATCAAGCCCTTGCCAAGACCTTTGGCACCATCCCCCACTCTGGAATCATAGATAAACTTACTAAGGTGGGCATTAATCCCTAAGTCACCCAATGGGTTGCTAACTGGCTTACTGATAGAACCCACACTGTAAAAGTAGCTGACTCCAAATTCAGCTCCAGACAAGTGACAAGTGGAGTACCTCAGGATTAAGTCCTGGGACCGCTCTTATTTGGCATCTACTTCTGTTAAGTACAGGCCAACACTAAGGGATTCCCGCTAACAAAGTTCGCAGATGACTGCAAACTGGGAGCCATTATTGAATCCTCAAATGATGTGGATACTCTACAAAAGGGCCTTACAGAAACAGATGCTTGGTGCCAGAGCTATGGGCTCAAGCTCAATGCCAAGAAATGCATAGTTGTCCCCCTTGGGAAAAAACATGTATCTGTGAATTACCATATAGGTGGCAGTACACTAAACACTGAAAGTGTGATAAGAGACTTAGGGACACAGGTGGACAGTGGTCTCACCTTTGATAACCACATCGCCACAACAGTCAGGAAATCCTTCTTTGTGGCACACCTCACCACTAAGGGCTCTTCATCCAGAAAAAAGGAGGTCATTGTCCCATTGTACTCATCCCTCATTAGACCCATTATAGAATACAATGCCCCGTTTGGTATGTACCTCTCAAGACATCTGCAACAACTGGAAAGGCCACAGAAATACCTCACTAAAAGAATCACAGGCCTAAAGCAGATGCCCTACGCTGACCGCCTTAAAAAACTCCAGCTATACTCCGTTGCATATTATCTACTCAGAGGTGATCTCTGCTTAACATACAAGGCCATGTCAAGCCTAGAGCTGTTGGACATGCTACATTAAGGAATCCCAATCCCTCAGAGCCACACGCTTCAGAGATCTAAACCTTGTCATCACAATAAACAAAACATGCTGGAGGGATAGGTTCCTGACCCAGAGACTCCCCAGACTCTGGAATAGATTGTCCATACATGTCAAGCAGAGTGCCTCTTTGGCCCTCTTCAAAAGGAACCTTGACGATTGGATGGGAGAAAGGAAATTCACCCCAAGGATCACGTCAGTCACCCAGGTAGACAGGGGTCCAGAGAAGTAAATCGTGTAGGAAGAAATAGCCAGGGAATTGTTATGGCTAGGCTTGTATAGGCCCTAGGGCTGATAGCCTAGTACCAACCTATGAACCAATCTATGAACCTATGGGTGATAGTGTGCCATAGCCATCTTTAGGCTTTGATATGGTTCTGCTTATGAAGTCTGCATCAGAAAGGCCAGCTCATTGATGGAACTAACATAGAAGAATGAGATAATTTTGTTTGTACACCAAATCTTTGCAACACACAGGAATTCATGTTGCTTATATATACATAGGTTCCACTGTCATGCAGAAATAAATTAATTGCATCTGCACAAAATACTTGATATCATGGGTTTGTGCAGCATTGTCATGCATGCATATACAACTTAACCATATACAATCATATATTTTCCAGGCTGTGAATATAGCAGGTAAATGACTATTTCAAATAGCTATGTATGTCTACAGCTGTGAAATATTTAGATAATACTGTTTTCGTGGCAATAGGCTAAGTCTGCATAAAACACAACCTTCAGTTGCTATACTTTTGATATGTAGTCCATTATATGCCTGCATTCACTTTGTTTTTTAAACAGAATTGAAAGATGCCCTGAGATTATAAAGAAACTAAAGTTCTTTCATATGAGTTGGCTTACCAGCACACAATATTGCAAGTCTTATTGCAAATGAAGGCATTATCAGTGTTCTTTTTTACATTTCAGCTGTTTTGGAATATACTTTCTGGGGTGGCATTTATTTAGTCTAGTTTTAATGCACCATGGTTGGTTATTTCAGCATTCAAACCATAATGGAGGACATCTATGCCTTCCTGTGGCTCTCAGCTGTGAGTTTGGAACCTAACAGTTAATCCATTTTAAGGCTGAAGAGGGACCAGGAGCCTTTAATGCTCTGAAGTAGGAGTGCACTCATGTTTTTAAGGGATTGATATGCAACAATTTGAAGGAAAAAGAGAACAGCCTGCTGGAGGATTGAATGCAAGACATCATATATTTTTCACAAATTCTTATTATTTTTTAGCTTGTTTACTGTATCTTGGTTTTGATTAGAAATGTTGTCTTTATTATGACATGCTTATATGTTCATCATATGGATCACTGCAGCAGTAGCCTTGGATATAAAACCTGGCCAGCTTCCAAAGTTTCAGGGACACTGACCACTCCCAAACTGTCAAAGCAGCTCAAGCTGAACTGACTAAAAGACAAATTTGGGCAGAACACTACCATGAGGCTTTTAAGGCTCAACGGTTGACGTATGCTTTCATTTGCTGAGCAGATAAATTCACTCTGGTAAAAAAAAAATCCATTTTCTTAAATTTATTCATGTTTTATTACTTT
Source organism: Protopterus annectens (assembly GCF_019279795.1). Taxonomy (NCBI): domain Eukaryota; kingdom Metazoa; phylum Chordata; order Ceratodontiformes; family Protopteridae; genus Protopterus; species Protopterus annectens. The sequence goes on along the minus strand of NC_056729.1, from coordinate 231,588,336 downwards.
CCTTCTCAGAAAAATGTATTTTAAAGCTAAGAGTATTGTGTTTTAATGGACTGCCTCAACACTGCAACCCACTTTTAAACAGAGTACTCGTTTATTTTCTGTTAGTTTAAAGGTAGTGTTAACTAAATGAAAACATATCCTCCATGGAGAAATTGTGTTTATTTTTCCTTGGTGGGGCTGGCATAGTGTTTGAAAGTGGTTTTTATTATATTTTTTTATAATATTTTTTCTGTCAAAAAAAAAAAAACAGACTTCTGTGAACTTGTAGTTTTACTGGTATTTGCTGCTTGTCTTCCATGGGAAACAGGCATCATTTTTGGCTTGATCATGGCAAAAGGCTACTCATCCCATGGTTGGTCCTTTTTCCAGGCAAAAAAATTGAAAGCTAAGCAAACAGCCTTTGCAATCACAGCAGGCTAGCAGTTTGCCTCATATGCAGGAGGGTGACTCTACTGTGGTCATTTGTTGCACCTCAAACTACCCATCTTTTACACTGGATCCCTCTGGTGTAGCACCTACAGCTGCTATGCATAGGGGTTAGACACATCCTCTGTAGCTGTTGAAGTCCCAACACTGGGCAAGTGAGAGCCACTCTTGTCATTCCAGGGAGATGGAACAGTTAATATTTCCTTGTTGTGTCCAAAATACTGTGTTCATCCATGGGAAGGCAATGGTTTCCATTAGTATCATGGTTGGCCCCATCTTTCTTGTCAAAAAGAAATGGAAAACTAAAGATGTATCTATTCTTCTTAACATTTCTTTAGACAGTAGTAGTTTTCTGGGTCTGGCTTGCTGTTTAATTCAGTCTATTGATCCTTCTTGTTTCGAGATTCAAGCTTTGGAATCTGAACAGGCTGATGCAACGATGGATCCAGGTTTTTCCCTAAGATTTCTGATTCAGACTCAGAGGAAAGCTCAATTTCTGATTCTCCCAGTGAGGGATTCTTTTTCACTAAGACCATTGCTAGAATATGCCAGTGAATTCAATGTGAGAAAACTGAGGTTACTCAGCCCCTCAGAAAATACTATGAGTTGTTGCAGAAGGGTTTTCCAGAATGTACACAGATTTCTACCTTTCTGACAGCTTTAGAGGATGTGTGTGTTGCTGCTTTCAATTTTCTTGTTAGTCAGCTGGACCTAAAAAGGCAGATAGGATGTATAAAATCCCTCAATCTTTTAAATTTTTATATACTATTCCCAAAACTGACTCAGCAGCTATAGCCTTAATTGATCCCACTTCTGCTAAGCACTTAGTTAATTCCAATCCTACACCTTCTAATAAGGATGGGAAATAATCAATAGGAATGGGAAAAAGTGTATGCTTCTGCAAGTTTGATTTTCAGAATTTTGAATTGTCAGATTCATATTTTAAAGTTACTTTCATCAAATTGTGAAAGTACGTGCAGTTTTTTTATTGTGAGGAAAAATGTGCTTTACATAACTTATTTTTTTCTTTGGAACAGGTCACTACTCATTGTTTGCAGTGTGTGTGTTTATGACTCTATTGATACGTCTTCCAGTGGTATGGCCACTGGTACCATTTTAAGGAGGTTTGCATGGCTGCATTCTCAGAACCTTCCAGAAGATGTTAAACATGCAATTTTGAATTCTGCCTTGGACAGAGATTTAGTTTTTGACCCATCTGCCACTGAGGTGGTCATAAAGTGTGATAAAAGGAACAAGCTGATCCAGGGAATCTGTAAGACTTTTCAGCTGTTTTTTCCAATTTGTGGAAGGGATTCTCTTTTTTCCCCTTCTGTTCTTGACAGAAAACAAAATAAGCGGTCTCAACAGAATTCAGTTGAACAGACATTTAAGAAGGAATGGCATGGGAGTTCTAAAAAGAAGTCTCTATCCTCCCAAAACCATGGATAGCCCAATATGCTTGCATGACCATTCAAGAGATCTTGTGACCATTCTTACTCTGGCCACCTTATTCTTCCAGAAAGTCTTAATTTCCATGTTTCTCTTTAGCAACAGATTGCTTCAGACAAATGAGTTCTGAATTTCATTCATTAAGTTGCAGATGGCATGGAAGGAACTTTCTCCATTCCAGGGGGCATTCTTCATCATCAAACTCTTTTGTTTCCATCTGTTCTTCAACATGTGGTGTCCCAAGGACTGATGCAACCATTTCCTCCTTCCCAAGTTGGTTAGCATTTTATTCAAGGATTTTCTTAGTGCCAAAGAAAGAAAATGCTTGGACACCAGTTCTGGATCTTACTTTCCAAACCTGTTTGTGATAGTGCTCTAATTCAAAATTATATCACTTCATAATCTATTACCTCTTCTTCCTCTGTCAAGATTCTTGGTGACACTTGACTTACAAGACACTTATCATTACATCCTTATTTATCCAGAGTTCAGACATCTCTTAAGGTTTTGTATGTCTGGATCACATTATCAGTTCTCCCCTTAACCTTTCAACTGCCCACTGCACCAAGAGTGTTCAAAAAATTTCTTGCTCCAGTTATAACCTATTGCAGGCTACAGAGTGTTCACTCCATATTTAGATGACTTTCTTGTTTTTCCAGAGTCTTTTTCAAAGTGTCAAGAATCTGTCTCTTGGGCTCTTGGGTGAGAGATCTCTTACACAAGCTGTGTTTCCAAGACAACAGTCAAAAGTCTTTCTTGACTCCCTCACACAGGATTGTGTTTACAGGATGTCACTTGAACACCTCAGTTCAAAGATCTTTTCTTTCACAGGAAAAAAGTTCCTTATTTAGATCTGTTTCTAAAGTTTTCCACTCAGACTTTGGTTGGATCGAAGGAAAACCTCTGGATCGTGGGTTTCATAGCACCTATAATTCTCACGATACCCCTGGCAAGAATACACGAGGAAGGTACAGTGGTATCTAAAACCTCTTTGGCCCCAACATAAACACCATTTGTCTTTTTAAATCCCATTGTTGGAGTTTGTCAGAAGAGAAGTCTTTGGTGAAGACAACATATATCCTTAAATCCAGGTCTTCCTTTCTCCCTCCCTGGTCCCAAGCAGTCAATCATCACAGATACTTCAAATCTTACTTGTCGAGCATTTCAGGAGTGATAAATATGCAGCAGTGTGGGACACAAAGGATAGATGCAAGCACATAAACATCTAGAATATGCTTGCGCTTGTCAAGGCACTCAACTCTCTGAAACATGTTTGGCCCCTGGGACCTCTAAAAAGTGGTTTCAGACAATACCACAGGCATACAGTACATCAACAAGCAACGACAAATCAGGTCATACCCTCTTTGCTGACTAACCATGTTAGCTTGGGATATCTCACTCTACTTGCATCCTACATTGTGTGGCAGACAAGCTGAGCAGGTACAGAGCAGACCCTCATGAATAGAAACAAGATCACGGGGTCTTCCAAAATTTGATCCCTGTGTGGGGAGTTCCTCAAGTAGAATTTTTTTACCTCTTCTTTGAACAATCAACTGTCAAGTTTCTGTTCCAGGACTATATGCAAGAATGCATGAAAGAGAAATTCCTTTTAATTTCTTTGGACAGGAATGTTCCTGTATGCATTTCTACCCTTTCCACTAATATCCAGGGTACTTCTGAAGATTCAAAAGGAATCTCACAAGATCAATGAGGTGACTCTCTTCTGGCTTAGGAAAGTGCGGTTCTACCTTCTTTCTGAAATGGTCAGGAACAATTACCACAATCTTCCTCACAGACTGGATCTACTCACACAAGAAAAGGATTGTTTGATAAACTCTGACATCAATCATATTCAATCCAATACCTTGATGATAAGGTATTAATTCATTTAAGGCATCTGTTTACTGAGAGTGTGCAGCATTTACTAATGGAAACAAAACAGCCTGCTACTTTAAAATCATAGATAAGCAAATGGAAAAGGATTTCTAGTTGGTACCAACAACTTAACCAGCACTCATTCAGGACTGATTGTTCTCCAGTTTTACAATATACGTGTGAGTTACTATCCTGTCTCCTTTCTTATTCTTCTATCAATGTTCATTTATCAGTCATTTCAGCATGTCTGCCCATAGATCCTCTTCTTTCAAAGTAGCCTATGTCAAAATGTTCTTGAAGTGGGTTTCGCATAAAAGACTGCAAAGTAAACTAGCAGCACTTCTTTAGGATCTTAATTCTTTGCTTGAGGAGCTGACACATGCTCCATTTGAACCAGCTAATCTTGTTTACTTGAGGTCCTTAACATGGAAAACAGTTTTACTGATTGCTCTGAATACTATAGAATAGCATCTGAGTTGCAAGCTCTGATTTTGGGTCAACCATATCTCATTGTCCATAGGGATAGGGTTTCTTTGAAAACTGATCCTTGTTTTATGCCTAAAGTCATTTCCAAGTTTACTTTAAGCTAAACTACTCATCTCCCTGTTTTCTTTACTGAATCTAAAATGAGGGAGAAAGGATTATCCATAGTTTGGATGCTCACAGACAACTCAGGTGCTGTCTTGACAGAATTTTATCTCTCTGATCTCTATTGCTTATTTCTTGTGTTGGTAAGAAGAAGGGATAACTTGTGTCAAAACAGAATATTTCCAAATGGTTGTCCAAGGCTATTATCTTTTGATGTACTCATCATAATTAATCTTTTCCAGGCCTTGCTTCATCTATGGCTTTTTCAAAAGGGTTGGATTCTAAAAGTATTCTAGAAGCCATTACTTGACTCTCTCCGCATACTTTTACAAAGCACTATAATTTTAATTCCTTCCCTAGGTCCGGATCAAGCTTTGCTAGGACCATTCTTTAGACGTACCTAGTCTCTGCTACTTCTACCTCCCAAATGAAGTCATCTATGGTAATCTACCCATAGAGCTAAAGCTACTGCGGCAGTCATGAATATAAAGAACCTAGCACAGCTGTATACATTGAACTTATCATAACAGTAGATATTTGAATAATCTCTGCTGCAGTAGCCACTTGCTCCCTCCATCCCTCATGTTTTTTGCTATGTTGTTTATACCAGAGTGTGGACATTTAGGTTTTATTGTTCCTAGTATAGTAATTTCAGGGCTTAGCCTCCATCTTTCTGTTGTTATTAATGCTCTGAGAGGCTTTGTGGCCAACTGTGTCTTTTAGTTAGCTCAGATTGATCTGCCGGATAGTTTGGGTACATGAAATGTGCCCTGAAGTCTTAGAAGCTGAACAGCCATTATATACTTGGCAGGATATACGCCACATAACTAAGGCTACTTCGGCTGTGATCATTCGAACATCTACTGTTATGGAAAGTTCAGCTTATACAACTGTACTTTTTATTTAGTTTGGCATGTATACTGTAATTTGGTTTTGATTTAGAAATATTAGTCTGTTTTGTCATAATCTGGAAATAATATCCTATCTCTACAGTACAGTACAGATCTAAAGTGATATGTTTCATGATTAAGTTAAGATTTGTCAATCTATAATGGATTCTCACTCAAAGCAACAGCTTGTATGCCTTGTCCTGCTGCATTATATGTTGCTGTGCTGCTTAAGTACTGTGAATTTAAACAGAAATATACTGCCCACATTAACAGATGATGGATAAACAAAATACCACACAGGCTGTAATAAGATGTTAGAAAATATATCATGGCTTGTTTCAGAACAGGGCAGCTGCATTTAACTACACAAAAGTAAATAATAAATACATAAAAATAAGAAGACTATTCCATTTTTCACCTTTTAACTAGGCAAAATCAACAACTTCATAATATCTTTATGTAGTGGACTGCATGCAGGAAAGGAAAGTGCATCTGAAGTTATATTACCCATCTGAGCCATATTCACTTGTTAATAAGCCAATTAACAATAAATGTGATTGAGTAATGCAACATCTCTGAATGTTCAGGGGATGGTAAAGGAAACAAAGAGGGCAAATGTAGCTTGCTGTGACAGACCCAGAGCACCTTTGTTATAGAACATGCCTTCTAGAAACAGAAAATGGTTAGATATGAGTCATCACACAATGACCTAACCAAAGGAATAAAAAAAAAATATATCAAGCCATAGTTAATAATGTTACTGATGAATATAAAATATTTCTGCATGCAAACACTGTACAATATAATACGTTTCCCTTACATGTCACAAGATTAAAGATGCTAAGTAACCAAGCTAATATTAAGTGAATATTGCCATTCACAATGTTTTCTTATGTCTGCGTAAACTGTACAGTGTTCAGAGACTTGGCTAAAACAGTGCATACAAAGAAATAAAAAGCATAAGTTCATTGTAAGCTTTGCTGCTTTTGAAATAATATGTTAACACAAAGTCCAGTATATGAAATAACTAGATGTAAGAGGTGATGGGCATCCATCTAACTACTTGAAGCAGAACAGAATTTGTCTTTATCAAGGTCATTATGTTACTCCAGTTAGGCTGCACTCTTTTAAATAAGCCATGCAGTTGTTTTGTTTCTTTTTCTTTCTTTTTTTTATTTTTGAGATGATAAAGTCCACATCAGGGTTGAACCTGAAAAAAGAAAAACACCATATTTTATATAGAGTTTATATTCACTGGTGTCTCTCTCCAGAGCTTGAGAACATTTATGTGGTAATTTTTTTCAGCTATCCTATTTGTTCCCTTTGTCTTACCATATAATTCTTCTCAGACTTGTTTGATTATCTTACGCAATCCTTGCCACTTGACCAGGAATTTGCTTTCATTTTAGAAGAACAGAACTAAACCTTTGTGTCCTACCTGTAACTCATTATTCGGGTCATTTTTCTTACAGACTGTTGACTGTGCCCTTTCCAGGTGCTCCTACACAATTGATATTGCTTCTCTAAATACTTCATATAAATCACTGTAATACCCTATGACACTCTTAGAATGAATCTTCTCTTTATCCCATGTTTCTTACAATATAACCAAATGTTATATAGACCTTCTACCACATCATAACTCATAGAAACTAAACCCTGCAGAGGTTTGAGGTGACTCTCAAATCAAGAATACTAAAGGCAATAGTTCATCTCTTTCTTTTACATCTTTCTTAATAGCAGCCCTTAAAACAGAGTTTGAGGATCAATTTAACTGCTCTTCCAACCCATCTACTTGAGTTTGATAAACCAAGGTCCTTAGATGTGTTAATTGGATGATCAGACACAGATGCCCCATGATTTGGACATGAAGAGAATACCTTGTTCTGTACGATTTCTGTTGGTAACTCTAGCTGGGAAAAATAACAAAGCCAGTTCTTTATCAAATAATTTTGGAATTTGCTTTCCTAAGGGAAACAGATTCAGGAAACTGGATGGTGTATATATTGTTGTTTACTCCTGGACCTAACTAGTGATCAATAGTCATCTCAATCCTTTCAAATGTAACTTCAAGTTATTGGCATTGGAATACAGGATTCATTTAAATGAGGTTCTGGGTAGGCCATTGACAATGACAGCACGCTGTAAAAAAAATTCAATTTTCTCCATGCCACCTGGTCAGTCAAACCTATCTAGGACCCTTGTTTTGGTTTATCCATTCCTAAATGTCTCCAGAACACATGATTAGGAGTCATTGTAACGGACACTTTCCAAAATGACTAGGTTACCAAGAGATAGCAAACAACCTCCTCTCCATCTTTAGCCAACCAAAAGACAATATCATTCTCCTAAAGCAGGGACATGCTGCTGTAGGTCCAGCAAGAGCATCTTCTGAACATCACTGGATATATTTTCTCTAATACAACTTAACATCCCATCCTTCCACATTAACCTTTTCATGCTTAACCAGCATATCTGGAAGCATATCTGGAAACTGGTGGGAATACATTTCTTCTTACACCTTTTGGGGACAGAAGACGTTGCTTCCTCTCAGAATAGGGCAGGTATAAGAACCTCCATATCTCACTCCTTCCAAAGAAAATGTGGCTCATTCCCATGCTTAAGGGATTCCCATGGTTGCCTTCTGATATCTCTTTTGTATATGAAAGCCACTGAAGTTTGGGTTCTGCAGTAAATGCTTACTTGTCTAATAAGCTAAGATGTCCCAAGGAACCAAGTGTCTGGAAGGGTTCATGTTCTAAGCTCCTGTTTTAAACTGGAAAAATAAGATATCTAATATATGCATCCTTCTTGTTAAAACATTGCCCAGCTGTGTAAAACCATAGAGCAGCATATTGTTTGGAAGTTTGGTATCAGACTTTTGAGATGTCCTTTTTATTCCTTAAACTGTAATCAGCTACAAGCTAATTCCACCAAAGGGAAATGGATGCAATAGCTTGCACAATCAGTTTCACTGCAAACCAAGATATGCATGGATGCTGTCCATCCAGTAAGAGCAGCCCTGTACATTAGAATGCACCAAAGAATAAACGGTATTATGGAACTGATTACAATGGCTGAGAAACATGATGGTGAGGATTATTTTGCAAAGAACATATCTAAGTGGGACATAGCTCTCTGCACTGCACAGCATATCTTGATACTGATACAGTACTGAATTGTTTAACTGTCTGTCAGGAAAGTAATATTTCTAAGTATGCTGACAATCTAGAGCTAGTATCCAGTAGCATAACTAGGGCGGGATGAGGGGGCAACTGCCTCAGGCACAAAATGTCAGGGGATGCAATCAGCTAATCTGGATCTCTTTAATGCAAAACCAGCTTTTAAAAGCTAGTATTGCATTTGTGGTCAAAACTGAGCACTGTAGTGCTCTGTGTAGAAGCAATTTGCTACAGTTATAAAAAAATAGAAAATCTCTTTTTCTAAATACAATTTGAATGCTGTAGCACTCTGGCAAGCAGCAGCTTGCTGCATTTAATTTGCTACAGTTTAAATTAAAAAATAACATTTTTTTTAACTAAAACATGAGTGTTGTAACACTGTGCAGGCAGAGTATAAATTGTAGCAACTGTTTGCTACATTTGTAACAAGCAGTTTGCTACACTTTAAAATAAAAAAAAAATTTTTTTTTCTTTAATAAAATGTGGGAAAGGATGGTTGGGAACAGGACACAAAAACAGGACCTGAATGGCTAGGGCAGGAGGGAGGGTGGGGTGTGTGTCGTGTGCTTCTGGTCACCTGGTCAATGTGTCAGTAGAAGAACAGACTTTTTTTTTTTTTTGCTTTTTAATATAAGAGTGGCAGGGAGTGGTGTGGATCTAACTTCAATAAATGATCACTATGATACACAATATATATTACAGTATTTTTTTTCTTTTTCTCTTGAAGAGCTGAGAAGGTAGGGCACTGGTTTGTGGTACTGGCATGGGACGCTGGTTGATCCAGTTATGCATCTGCTAGCATCCATTGTATACTCAAATGACTAGTACAAATCATTCAGAATAACTTAACTAGCCTTAGTTGCTGGATATGGATATGAAACTGAACAGCAATTATCCAGTGACGTAGTTAATTTTTTAGTACTAATAAGAGTAGTATTTTTTTACATATTGCTTGCTCCTTGTTCAGTTCTATTCAAAGTAAAACCTACAGTCATTATGACAATAAATTAAAGTGTTAGTCTACAGTGTTTATTGACAATTATTTGATGGTTATGTCTGTGCTTATGACAGAGTTGTTGCATGAGAGTTTAATTCCCTGGTCACAGTAATTTTACATCCCTCTCCTAGCTCTCTATAAGTAATCATTACTTAGTGTTAGCTTTTAAACTGACAGACTTTTTCAAGGTAGCAATGACTTACTAATGTTGCAACCAAATCTGTTGTTGCTGCATTTAAAATGAAAAATAATTTAAACTTTTGCAAATTGCTTTAACCGATCCTAACTGCTTATAAACATCTTGTCAGTAACCTTAAAATCACTCCAGAGTTTGTAAGATGTTACTAAGAACTTTATAACAGCTTATTTGAGTTTTTACAGTTTAGAATCCCTTACATTTTAAGGTAACAAGCACCATTTAGTGATCCCTGAATTCTGGTAACGAGGTCAGATCATCTTCCCCCACGCATCCCATTGCTCTGATTTGTAGCACTCATAGCTTTGTTTCTGTGTGAGACATGGTTATAAACCATGCCCAAACAACTATCCCATGAGTACCACTTGGTTATGATTTGATTGCTTCAAAGCTTTTATTTCTATTATTATATTTTTTCATTTACATTTTGTTTACTAGGGTAGATAACTGATCAGAACATGACCAATCATAGGCTTAGCCCATGTTGCACACATTATCGAAATTGTAGTGCAAGGATCACCATGATTATAATCCAAAATTGGAAAAAAAAAAGATATAACCTTTATGAGCTTCTGTAGTCTGAGACCTGACTGTAACCATACATCGCAACTGTCCCAAATTACTCATTTTTTATCAAGTTTTGGGGTCTAAATAATAAGGTGCCATCATTCTCGAGTGGCACCCCTTCATTTCCAATTTTTTTTCTTTATTTTCCTTTATTTTTTAATTATTTTCACTCTTTAGTTGACGTCAAGACATGTGCAATGATATCAGCTTGTCAGGGTTACCAGCCTGTCGGAAATGAACTTGCGGTGCATGTATTTTTTCGGCTGGTTTCAAATGCTTTTGCAAGTGAGAATGGCTCAGGAATGGACGGTTTTAAGTTTGTCTGGAAGAGAGAAGGATTTATTTTATTTAGCTGCCTGGGTGAAATGGAAGGATTTGTCACAGGGAGTCTGGACTGGCTGTGTATTTACTCGGAAGCTGTCTGGGTGAAATGCAGAGAAGAGAGAAGGATCTATTTTATCAAACACAGAGAAGAAAGAATGGTTTATTTAATCTGAGGATTTACTGGCTTACTCAGAAACTGCCTGGCTGAACAGACGTATCGCAGAGAAGAAAGCTGCTGCATATATTATTTCAGGCTCAAACCCTGTACCTTGGGTACAGGGAGGGTAAAAAGAGCTTAAAGTCCCTAGCCACCACCACTGCTAGAGATACTCAGGCTCAAACCCTGTACCTTGGGTACAGTGTAAAAAGAGCATAAAGTCCCTAGCCACCACAACCTGTACATTTCCTCATAAAATCTGTGGTTTTCAGGATTTTTGTGGATTTAATTCATTAAATAATGACAGGCATTTGGATTTCATACTTCATATTCTTCAGAAAATAAATGGTAACCCAAAACCTTTTATTCTAGCAATTTTCTAAGTTTCTAACATCAGTATTTTAAATTTGTCCTTATTTTGGGGCTGTATTCCTCCATTATTGGCTTTGTCCAGGTTTTTTGTGCTAAGAGTTGAGATAGCTATGGTGAGAACTGAATTTTTATTCCCCCATTATTGACTTTGTCCAGGTTTTTTGTGCAAAGAGGTTGAGAGCTATGATGAGAAGTGAGAACTGAATTTATTAAATGATAGCCATTTAAGTTTCAGTCTTCCTGACTTTCATGTAACTGCTGATTTGGTATAGTGGTATGTTGCTCTGCCTGCAATGTACAAAGTCCTGGGTTTGACATGTAACAATGAAATTTATGGTGGTAACACAACATTTTCTTCTAGCAACTTTCCAAAATTATACAAGCAATATTTAAAATGTGTCCCTGTTTTTTGGCCTTTTGTACCCCCAAAAAAAACTGAAATTGAAAATAAGTAGGAGAAGCTGTGCAAGATGCCTATGGCTTACACTGCTGTCATTCTATTTATAGTGTGGGTGTGGAGACACTGGAAGTAGACATTTATGATGGAAATGTTCTGAATTGGGCAGTTTTGTCATTACTGGTTCATGCATTTTGTTTTATTGCCTACAGCCTACTGGAATAATGTTCAAACAATAAATGGAAAATGTGCTCTGTGTAACAAGTGTGCTGTATTATACAAGGAATATAATTTAATAAAGTCAAGAAGGTGTATCAAAGAAAACATGTATGTTTCTTGTTTTGTGTGCAAGGGGCCAATGATTTGAAAACAGCCCAAAGGTAATCTTTATCCACCACTGGCCAAATGCATTTTCTTTGAATGTGGTGTGGGTTTCAATGCTGTTTCAATGAATGTGAGTTTCAAGGGCAGAGAGAACTTTTCATGCCAAGTCTATTTTGGTTGTGAGACAGTGTTGCTTTGTTTAGCAGATGCATATTGGTATTTATGCATTGGGCTGTAAAATGTAAAAATAAAATCCAAATAATGATTGTATTAGTAAAGCAGTATGCACACATTAGTGTTTATGGTAAATGGACAAAATAGCCAGGTAATGGGACATTGTAATGGCTGCAGGAGGACTCTGGGGCCATATTTTGTCTGTCTGTTCTTCAGTTTGCATTTGAAAGTTGGTAACTCACAATCCCATTGGAGTGGGCGAGGTTACATAATTATGTATACAAATTTTATGTTAATCAGCGTACAGATTTGTACCTATTTTTCATGGGCCTTGTCCAGATTTTTGATGTTTTCAGATTGAGAGGTATGACTATAACACTTTTGAAATGAGGTTCTTGGCATCCAAGTCTGAAATATGCAATGATGTGGTTACGATCTAATCTTAACCCTCTATACTGAGATCAAATTTCACACAGTCTGTGGTAAGTAAGATAAAACAATATGCATACAGATAATGAAGCTATGCATATTTACAAATGCAAAATCACAAGTTACAATGACTGATGCTAGTATCAAGATGAGAATAGTATCATAGAGAGGAAGCTTAATAGATTTTGAACAAGTTTAGCTTTGTTAGCTCACTGGAAGAAATGCAGTTAGCAAAGCTATGTGCAGCTTCGCACATACTGCTTGACAGGGATATAGACCATTATAATAATAGAATAAAAAGCTATAAAACAATCAGATCATAACCAAATGGCAAGTAGACCTTCATATTAGAAATTATTTATTTACTTATTGACTAACAGCTAAATAGATGAAGTTAGTTTGTGGAAGGAATATAGCAATTAAACTGCTGCTGTTGTTTTACTGCAGTTAATGCAAACAGTCCTCACCTAAACAAGCAAGGGCTTGTACTGGAATCCCTTAATGTTTTCCTCTTTCTTCTGGTTGAGGCACAGTAATGTGTATCTTAAGGCAGCTCAGTAGAATAGATTACTTGACTCTGCAACCACCTTCTTTTAACATATTTGACAAATAGTCTATCGGCAAGAAATGTCCTAAACATACAAACTCAGTTAAGTTAGAGATCACAAAACCACAGCCTTCGGCCCTTGGGTAGCTGACAAATCATTAAAATTCTGGATAGCCAGCTGGTTCACAGACAAGACCCAAGAAGTTGGAGTTGGCAAGTTTACCTCTATAAAGAGGAAGTCACAAGCGGAGTCCCTCAGGGATCAATCCAGGGACTACTTCTTATTAGCATTTACTTCTTTGAAATCAAGGCCAGTGTCAATGGACTCTGGCTGACTAAATTTGAAGATGATTGCAAATTAGGAGCAGTCACTGAATCATCCACTGCCAGAGATGTTCTCCGTGAAGGGCTCTCACAGACAAACAACTAGTGTCAGAACTAAATGTTTGGCAAGTCATCCACCCCTGGTTACTATCATACTGATAACACACCCCTAAGAGCTAAGCAAGTTATGGACTTGGGGACACAAATAGACAGCGATCTAATATTTGGCCATCATATGTCTACAGTATTGAGAAAATCATTCTATATTGTGCAACTTATAAACAAAAGTATGGCATCTAAGTCCATATAAGTCATTGTTCCACTGCATTTGGCATTCATCAGACCTATCATTGAGTACAAATACCCTTTTTTGGTATGTACCTAACCAGGCACATCAAACAATTGGAAGGTTCTATGAGGTTCCACACTAAAAGAATACAGGGAGTAAGTAATATGTCCTATGCAAACCAGAGATTCCTCACTAAAAGAATACAGGGAGTAAGTAATGGATCCTCTGCAGACCGCCTGAAGGCCTTATCCCTGTAGTCTGTCTCCTACAGGCTGTTGAGGAGAGATCTATGCCTGGCATACAAGACATTGCCAGACCCCACCCTGATGGACCTTCTGCATATCTGCAAAACAAACAACTCTAGAATCACCCATTCTAAAGACATAAACTTCGTCTGTGATATAAATTGGACCTGGTGGAGAGACAGGTATGTAACCCATAGGCTACCCCTTCTCTGTAGCAGGCTCACCATCCATGTGAAGAACAGATTCTTCCTAACTCAATTCAAGTATAACTTGGACAGTTGGATGGGGAACAGGAAATGCATCCCTGGTGTGACACCTATGTGTCTAATGGGTACAGAGAGCCTGTAAATGGTTCATCTCTCAGGTCCCTGCTTGTAAATATTCTGTCTCCCAAGCTCCTGCTTGCAGATATCAAGGGTATAAGAACTTTTCAGAGATTTGGGATGCATGGCTAGGCTTAAAAAGGCCCTTATGGTCATTAGCCTAATAAGCACCTATGAACCTACAAACCTATTCTAAGTGTGGGAACAAGGATGTAGCCAGAAAATTCCAGTTTGCACTCTCAAACTTTTATTGCTGCCTGCAACCCATCTGACATTAAAAAAATGGCATCCCTCATATATTGCTATCCCAAGCACTTACTACATGTATGCAGCATTTCAACTGTTTCCACTTAAACTATTAAATATATTGCTTTAAAATTAGCAATCCTCTCTGTAAGCAAGCTGTATACCCATTTTTGGAAAACATTAATTTAGATAGTTGTAACATAGTATGGCCTGAAAATGTTCAGTGCCTTTAAATGATGCTCAAACAATGTGCTGAGTAGAGTACAAAGATAATGCCTACGTATATCCTTGTGTGGGACAGTAGAGTACAAAGATAATGCCTGCGTATATCCTTGTGTGGGACAGTAGAGTACAAAGATAATGCCTGCGTATATCCTTGTGTGGGACAGTAGAGTACAAAGATAATGCCTGCGTATATCCTTGTGTGGGACAGTAGAGTACAAAGATAATGCCTACGTATATCCTTATGTGGGACAGTAGAGTACAAAGATAATGCCTGCGTATATCCTTGTGTGGGACAGTAGAGTACAAAGATAATGCCTGCGTATATCCTTGTGTGGGACAGTAGAGTACAAAGATAATGCCTACGTATATCCTTATGTGGGACAGTAGAGTACAAAGATAATGCCTCGTATATCCTTGTGTGGGACAGTAGAGTACAAAGATAATGCCTGCGTATATCCTTGTGTGGGACAGTAGAGTACAAAGATAATGCCTACGTATATCCTTATGTGGGACAGTAGAGTACAAAGATAATGCCTGCGTATATCCTTGTGTGGGACAGTAGAGTACAAAGATAATGCCTGCGTATATCCTTGTGTGGGACTATAGAGTACAAAGATAATGCCTACGTATATCCTTATGTGGGACAGTAGAGTACAAAGATAATGCCTGCGTATATCCTTGTGTGGGACAGTAGAGTACAAAGATAATGCCTGCGTATATCCTTGTGTGGGACAGTAGAGTACAAAGATAATGCCTGCGTATATCCTTGTGTGGGACAGTAGAGTACAAAGATAATGCCTGTGTATATCCTTGTGTGGGACAGTAGAATACAAAGATAATGCCTGCGTATATCCTTGTGTGGGACAGTAGAGTACAAAGATAATGCCTGCATATATTCTTGTGTGGGACAGTAGAGTACAAAGATAATGCCTGTGTATATCCTTGTGTGGGCAGCTGCTGCACTACAGTTAGCTGCAGTGTCAACACAAATCTGATATGATTTAAAAATAGCCGTCCAGGTAAAGGATAATCCCCAAACCTTCCTCAGTTACGTTGGAAATCTCAGAAACTATGCCCAGCATTGTGCAGAGATGACAGTAAATTATATCACACATACTGAACCAGAGGGCATAGCCAATCTGCTAGTAGTCACATTTAGCTGAAAACTTAGCTTCCCTCTCCTCTACAGTATTTGAGATCACATACCCTCATCTTCACTCCTCCCCAAATTTCCCAAGAGCAAATTCTTAAGGCACTATCTATGCAGAAGAACACTATGTCTACTGGGGCAGTAAACATAAAAGGCTTCCTACTGGTAAACCTGAAACGTGACTTGTCTGATGATGCGATTCCATATCAGTCTCAAAACAGACTTTGTGCCAGATGAATAGACAACATCAACAGTCATTCCCTTGTACAAAGCATGATCTTCAACATACACACACATAATTATAGACCCATGAGCCTGACCTGTACAATCTGTAAGGCAAAGAGAAGGATCACTATGGAGTGATTAAACAAGAATATTAATAACCTATGGACTTTCAACCCAACATACTTTAAATTTGTCAGGTACAGGTCCTGCCTCCTTCACCTAGTCAATTTCTTTGAAAAAGTTAGTGAAGCAATGGACAATGGCAAAAGAGTGCACACCACATATCTAGATCTCACAAAGGCATTCAACACCATTCCACACTCAGTTATGATAGATCGACTCTCCCAGCTAAAATTTTAATTCCTATGTAACTAATTGACTCACAAATAGAACCAAGGAAGTTAGGGTGGACAGCTCTAACTCCTTCAGAAGACTTGTCAAGAATGGTGTACCCAGGATTTAGTCCTTGGGTCACTCCTCTTTGACATCTACTTTTTAGAGGTCAAAGTTAATATTAGGGGTTTGTAGCTGGCCAAGTCTGCATATGACTGCAAGCTTGGTAACACCATGAGCTCCCAGGAAGACTCCATGATCTTCAAGATGATCTGTATTTAATAAATTGCTGACATCAAAATCCTGGCCTAAAATTAAATACCAAGAAGTGTATAAACATACCAATTGGTAAGCTTGAATTTGTTTGTAACTATCACATTGAAAACACACCCCCTTAAAACTGATTCTGTAATTAGGGGTCTGGGAACTTTTGCCGACAATGAATTTTCCTTTGATCACCTATTATCCACTGCTGCAAGGAAATAATTTTAACACAAAGCTTATATCTAAAGGTACTGAATCCAGGTCCAGGGATGCAATCATTCCACTATACTTGGTACTCATTTGGCCACTCATTAAATATAATGCCCCTTTCAGAATGTACATGTCCAAACACTTGTCAATCACAGAATGAACACAATGCTTTCCAGTAAAAGAAAGTCAAGGGCCTAAATTGTAAAGACTACATAGACTATCTCCAAGCCTCATCCCTCTTTTCAGCATTATACAGATTACAGACATGCAACTTCTGCTTCATAAATACAGCTTCAACAGACCCTTTTCTGTCAGACCTATTGCGCATTTGCACATCCAGTGGTATCATAAGCACCTACTCAAGAGATGTTAATCTTTTCTTCAAAATAAATAGAACAAGTGGGAGGGATAGATATGTATCACAGAAAATGCTGCTTCTGTGGAACTGTCTTTCACTCCATTCCACATAAATTAAAATATTTGTTTTGATCTATTCAAATGTATTTTGGATAAATGGATGGGTAACCACAAATTTACCTCAGGATTAGCACCTCTGTCCCTCATGGATAAGGGAAACATGCAAATGTCCCAACATATACTTGTGGTGCCTGTATCTAGGTTTTTCTTATACATAATATAAGGGCAAAAAAACAACCATGGGAATATAAGGCTAGGCTTCTTCAGATCCTCAAAGATCAAAAGCCTAGTAAGCATCTGTGAACCTATGAACCTATAAGATGAGACTGATGGACTACCTTTATACATCATGGTTACAATGGAAAACATTGTTATTGTAGTAATATATTCTTCTTTAACAGATGACTTCATGAGTGAAAAAGTAAGAAAAGTAATGACTTCAACAGATAGTTTTAAATATTTTGGAATAAGAGTGATGTTTTCTGCAGTTAGAGAGATAGATTTAGATTTACAAGTACTATACACAAAGCAGATTTAGTATACGAACATCCTTGGCTTGAACAGCAGAGGCGTGATATTCCAAAAACATAAAGGTTATTTATTGGGTCTACTTCACTTCAATGAAAATCCTTTTAGTCAAACACCTCTTTGTTGAACACTAATTGTCGAAAGCTCAGTCTGTCGAATGGCCATTTTAGTGAATTTCTTTCTAGGGGGAAAAATGCTTGGCCATCATCAGGGATTTGCCCTTTTCCCCAGTGTACTATGATTTCAGACTTGGTATATTTAGTTAGGGGTTTAGGGGGTGCAGCCCCCCACCTTGGTGGGTTTTAAATTTTGTGAAGTTTTTGACGTTTGTTAGGCTGGCCAAGTGTTTTTTCCCCAGTGAAAACTTTTGCTAAAATGGCCATTCAAGCTTTTGACAATTAGTATTCGACAAAGAGGTGTTCGACTAAAACGTTTTTACTGAAGTGATGTAAGACCCTATTTACCTGCCGGATCTTCTGAACAAAAAAAAAAAATTCTTTCTTGCTTGCAATCAGCACTAATATATATGGATTTCCCTATTATAGTCTATTTTGTACTGTCTTCGTGGTATTTTTTTTTTTCCATACTTGACATCACATGGTCATAAATGGTTTTATTTATATACTAGTGGTCTATAAGAAGAGAGTTTTAGCTTTTTTTTGTAAAGACAATTTGCTGCTGGTCATTTAACACTTTCAGGAATTCAGAAATGAATGAAAACAATTTTAGGGGACTTCAAACATTACTGAAGTTGTTCTGAGAGGTATTGTAACTTATTGTTTAATGATGATGAGTTCTGACTTTGAAGTAGTGCCAAACAGTAAACATGAGAAAGTCCCATATTTCCTACCAATGTACCAATGTACCTATGCGGTACAAATATTGCAACTCAGTGCAATATGCTTTAGCATTTATTTACTTTGTTAGCTCTGGTGGCTAGATCAGTCAGCTGCCCTTTGAAGAGATAAAGGGTGAGGTGTACAAACAGGTCATTGGCACTGTTCCAGTCATATTTAAAACATCTAGTACAGCAGGATCTCCTTCAGTATCAACAGTTTAGCCAAGATGCAGTATCTTCTGCTGTGGAAGTAAGTAAAGTAGAATAACGATGCAGTATGTGCCCATGTTAACATTTAATGATAACACACAAGTGCACCTATACTCAGAGAGTGAGGGAAGGTGTATGCAATAGAAACATTTTAAACTGTCTATCAAAGTAACAGTAACCCCTACAACAAGTTGTTTACTCTGTCATGTGTAAATTCTGAGTCAGAGTGACGGGCCCCAAAACATATCACTATCCAACAATCAAGTAACTGGTTTTATAGTGCATACTCAAGCAGTGACATGAATTATATCTGTATATCAGATACATAAAACCATTGTAGGTCAACAGGACCATTAGGTATGTGATTGTTGAGAAGAAGGCTTGCATTTGGGTATATATTACCATACATGTAGGAATCTATTTTGAATTATATGCTGATATTTCCAGATAAGGTGACTAAAGCTACTTTAAAGGAGTTGAAACAATCTGTAAAACTTTCAATAGCTCACATCTAAAAATGAGTTGCCTGTCAGACTACTGGTTGTAGAAACTTGCATGTCTATATGCTGTGGATGGGTCTATATTATAACTGCGCAACCTCACATACGCAAATACGGAAACGTCGATGCATATTGAGCGAACCGAGAAAACACCGAACGTCCTGAAACGTGAAATTCAAAATGTCGAATCGGCATAGTTGGCCAACCCCACCACCCACTAACAAAACCCTACTTCTAACCCTAAACTAAAGCTTACATATATTACTATGTATGCATTTACCTTAACCCGCTCCCTAACCCTAAGGTCCGTAACTATTGCACACTTACCTTAAGGAGCTATACCGGAGAAGGGCCAACTATGACGATTTGACATTTCGAATTTCATGCTTCAGGATGCTCTGTGTTTTAGCGGTTTGCTCAATATGTGTCGATGTTTCCATACTCGAGCAACTGCGGTTTCATGGTTATAATAGGTAACCGCTGTAGATTGGAATTCTCCCCACAGAATGAAACAGTACACAAGTATGACTTGAGTACAACATAGCAGTATGCAGAATCTTATGGAGTACATAAGAAACACCATAAAGCAGTTAAAGAATAAGACTTAGACTGTGGGATGACCAAGCAGCAGAATGTGACATAATTTGTATCGGTAAGATTACTTTGAATGAGGAGTTGGGTATCAAATTATATTTAACCTTAGGGAGGGAGGAACTAGCCAAAGCTCCTCAACTTGCTGCCATGACAGCAACATGGCAGGATATGCAATACAATACAACTTCTTGCAAGGCTATGCTGTGTTGTTCTAGGTTTACTAATGTCACAACACTTAGATTCTACTGGCTAAAACTAATTTTACCCAAGGAAAAGTTTATATTTAAGAAGATCAGTAGGCTGCTCTTTCTGCAGGGAATATGAAGGCATTCAGGGAAGATCAAACTATTATCTTAAGACCATAAATTAACAAAGAGTCCTACTGAAGTTATCTTCTAAGCAGAATGCATCTCTCATGCCTACAATCAGCACCATGTTCTGACTATATAGTAAGTCTTGAGCCTGAAAAAAACGTAAAAGATTTTCACATCAGCTATAGAAATAGCCTTTTATGTGTGTCCTTGTAGATGTATGTGGTGTATGTATGTGGTGTGTGTGTGTGTGTGTGTGTGTGTGTGTGTGTGTGTGTGTGTGTGTGTGTGTGTGTGTGTGTGTGTGTCTCTCTCTCTTTCTGTAAATCTGCATCTGTGTTGATGTGCATGCATATGTGTCTACACATTTGTGCACAAAGTATGAAAGAATGGTAAAACAGAGCAATAAAAAGAGAAAAAGAGAATGATAGAATCTGATTTCTCTGGGTGTGTCACACAGCCCATAGTATTTATATTGCAGTTAAACTGACTGAGTCATGTTCCAAACATGAAATGAAAATTAAACTTTAATAAGATAATGCCTTCTCACCTTAGACAGATCCCTGATGAAGGAAAAGAAGGCAATATATCCACTATCTTATTACAATATCAAGTGAAGGAGTTAGAAAATTATAAAACTATGATGCCTTTTTTATTTATATATACTATAAAGAAAACAGCCGAGCCACTTGTTGTAAGTATTTTATTATATGCAGACTTCAAAGGATAAAGATCCATTATGACCTCTCAAACTGCACAATCAGTACTTTGCAATAACTCAGTAGTATAAATGTGTTCTTAAGCAAAAATAGAAATGGAGACTAAGATGGCCGCTGTCCTATAGACACTGCTCGTTCTAAGCTCTCTCAAAGCTAATACTAATCTCTAACTTCTAAGGTAGAGAAATTATTTTTAGCTCAAAATTACCAACCTGATAACCTCCTCTACTAACACAAGCTATTCAACTACTTGAGATTGGAAGTATTACTTGGAAAATAAGCAGTTTACCTTGGATCCTGCGGACTCTTCAGTACATGTGCTCTGCATGCTCTCTGCCATGTCCTTGCTACTGCTACATTCTTCAGGCTATAATAACACAAAGAAGACAAAATGCCGACTGATGCTGACTCTATGGACACAAAAACTTCTAAGAACAAAACTGAACTTCAAACCTAGAGGAACTTAAAATAGCACTACAGCCCTTACAAATAGATGTCCAAAATTTTTAGGACCGGTTAAAAACCTTCGAAGAATCCATCAACCAGATTATAACCAGGGTTGAAAAACAGAAGCTAAAATACTGGACAATGAAATCAAAACTGAAACACTACAGAAAGAATCTTCTTCAAATGCCAAATACATACAGAAACTACAGCAAAAAATACTGGACCTGGAAGCAAGATCCAGACATAAAAATATTATCTTAAAGGGTTTGCTGGAAAGCGTGGATCAGTCTAGCTTGTTAAATACAATTTTCAACATTTTTGCCATACTGCTAGATAACACAGCTGAAGCTAGACAATAGTCACTGACAGAGCCCACAGAGGTCTTTGTCCCCCTTTAGATTCTACCAGACCATGACTAGTCTATGTCAAAGTTCTTAATTACCAAGATGTTAGCAAAATACTTGCTTTGGCAAAAAAAAAAAAAAAAGAAATCAGTTACTTGGAATGGAGCTAAAATCTTTTTTTTAATCAAGAGTTGCCACTACAAATTAAACAAGAAAGGCAGGAACTACCCCCCTTCTGTGCCTACCTGATATAGAATCAAGTCAAGTTTCAGATGAAATATCCTTATACCCTTTCTTTTTCAACACCAAGGTTCCAAATCTCCAGTGTAAAAAAAAAAGCTAAGTCAACCTTTCTCAACGTATTTAAAACACTTCCTGAAGCTAATATGGCAAAACACTGAATTTAATAACTGCTTGTTACTTACATATTTCAGAAACACGAATCACTGCATTCTGACTTTATAATCAATTATTTTAATTCTTAAATATTCATTCCAGCACTTAGTATGACAAAACAACAGCTTTATGGACGTCTGAAGCACTTCTTTCTATGTGGGAACTGCTGATCTGCTCCATACCATGATCTGCATGATTCTACAGCCTTGGGTAGGCCCAAAAACATTTAGTTTCAACTCTGACTGCCCTACCCAGTCTGCAAAACTCTTTTAAAGGGCTCCAGCCTTAAAAACATGGTTTACAGAACGAATCTTAAAATGATAATTTTTTTTTTTCTGGCTCCTGCCTCAATTCTAAGTAATGAATCACTCTCAAATGAGATTTTAGTGAGGAAATCTCCTCAAAAATAATTGATTCTGCTTTTTTCCAGCATCATTGGACTATTGCTGCTGTTTTACTTGCTCTAGTATCAATACTGCTGATGCTTATACACAGGACTTCATATCTACTCTGTATGCAACCCTACAGCTAAGTACAGACTATGTGGTTTGTTGTTAGTTTTCTGTAGCCATTACAGGCTACATCCAGGATGTTAAGTTTTACTGCTGTATTATATTTAACATGGCTTAATCCTCTCAGTTTTTGTACATATCCTTATACTACTGTTACCACTGATTCCACTTATATTAAACTAAGTCAGTTCTCATACCTTTACTCTCAAGGCAGTCCACGGTTAAATGCACTGCCTTTCCTGTAAATACATGCAAGATGTACTCACAGCCCGAGACATATTCATATCATAGTGACTTCATACTGTAAGAGGATGCTAAACACAGATATAATACACCTATCTTATTAAACTGATATGTTTTCCTCCTGCTTTTTCGGCATGGCCCATGAATAAGTTGCAGAACAATTATACACTCTATGTTTATGAAGGCTCACCCACTTACACTAAAAGGCTGCTGACCTATAACAGTTCCTCTCTAAGTGAACTGTGGCACTGCCAAAATTATAACTGTTGTCATTACCACTTTTTTATTAGTCTAGATTAGTTTTTTATCAAAGTATTTTACAATAGTTTTGTATTTATTTATGACAGTGGATGGCTTTGGAACTTGTGAAGTAATGTAGAGAAGTACTTCTTTTGGTAAGCTAATTAAATAATTCGTTAATTAATGTAAAGGGGGAGGTATATATAACCTGAATGTGATTTGGTATATTGTCTGAAGAAGTTTGCTAATAGTAGCAAACGAAAAGCGCTTTATTTTATTAAAATTTTCTTTGTGTTTATTGGTGTGCTTTGGCATTGCTGCTACCTGTCTTGTTTACTAGTTTTATTTTCGTGTTTTTACTTGTTGTTGTGATTACCTACCATATGTTTTCTGCTTGATGCTATTAACTTGTTTTCTATAATATAATTAATATTAACTGGAAATATGAACTGGATATATGGTAAATGTGTAATCTCTCTGGTATATATGTGAAATGTTTACAATCTTTCTTTGCATGATCTGCCAGGTACTGACAGTTGTGAAATGTTAACAACTAGACATGTTTTTTAGTTTAATTTCATGCTGAAACTTTATGGTTATATTATACTGTTTTTCTTGTTTATACTCGGAGAAGAGTCTCCATGAAATGGAATAGAAGATGTTACTCAAATTACTTTCACATAGTTCAACATAGGTTCATAGGTTCATAGGTTCATACTAGGCTATCTGCCCTAGGACATTTATAAGCCTAGCCAGAGTGTGTTTGGCTTTCACCACCCATTTTAAATTAATTTTGCTATGCCCTTTTTCGAGGTTAGTATACTTTGCCTCTGTCTAACAGTGACACAGAAGTGATACCCGGGGTAAACCTATGATCTCCTATCCACTCATCAAGATTCCTCTTGAAGAGAGTCAATGAGGGTCTCTGCCTAACCTGGACTGGGATTTTATTCCAGAGTGAAGGGAGCCTCTGGGTTAGGAATCTGTCCCTCCAGCATGTCCTATTTATTTCAGTGCTGAGGTTCAAGTCTCTCAAGCGAGTAGCTTGATGGGATTTGGATTTTCTGAGGTGCAGCATGTCCATTAATTCCGGGTTGGACATGACTTTATACTTCAGGCACAGATTGCCTCTGAGCAGGCGGTATGCCACTGAGTAGAGCTGGAGTTTCTTAAACCGGGCAGCATATGGCATCTGTTTGAGCCCTATGATCCTCTTGGTGAGGTACTTTTGGGGTCTTTCCAGTTGCTGCAGGTGTCTGGTAAGGTACATGCCAAAAGGGGCATTGTACTCAATTATGGGCCTGATGAGGGATGAGTAAAGAGGCACGATGACCTCCCCTGATCTAGATGTGACTCCATTCATGATTAGGTGGGCTATATAAAATGTTTTTCTAACCACTTTGGCCACGTGGTTGTCAAATGAGAGACTGCTATCAACTTGGGTCCCCAGGTCCCTAATTACTTCTTCTGTACTTAATGGATTACCACCTATGTGGTAATTTGTGGGAACTTTGTTTTTGCCAAAGGGGATGACTATACACTTTTTGGAGTTTAGCTTGAGGCCATGGCTCTGGCACCAGTTGTCTGTTTCTATGAGGCCCTTTTGGAGGATGCTTGTGTCAGCTGGAGAGTCGATTATGGCACCCAGTTTGCAGTCATCTGTGAACTTAGTCAGCCACAGTCCTTCTGTGTTGGCCTGTACCTCCGAGAAATATATACCGAACAAGACAGGTCCCAGGACTGAGCCTTGCGGGACGCCACTTGTAACTGGTTTGGAGTCTGACATGGCTCCAGCAATTCTAACCATGTGGGTTCTGTCATTGAGCCACTTTGCAACCCATCTAGTGACATAGGGGTTTATATTTAAGCTGGTGAGCTTATCTATAATGCCCGAGTGGGGTATTGTATCAAAGGCTTTTGCGAGGTCCAGGTAGGCTGTGTGGACCACCTTCCCCTCGTCAATGGCCTTGGTGACTGTTTCAAAGAACTCAACCAGGTTTAAGAGGCAGAATCTGCCCTTAACAAAGCCAAACTGGGTTGTGACATCTTTTGTGCCATACTTAAATATCCAGAAACACCTTATGTGAGACCCACCATAATCATGTCCAGTTCCAACTCTCTACCTTAGCCCACCTAACACACTAAGAGCTAGAGATTTGCAGTTAAATTGATAGGAAGTTATACTATCTGTACTCTGTAAGTATTATTTTTTGACTTTGGGATTACATACTATTAAAAATACAATGCTTAGAGATTGTATGCCCACTAACCATCTCAATATTTATAAAGTTAGATCTCTACCATTTACATTTCTTATCTCTTCCGGGCTATGTAGGTTTGTGATTAGGCACACGGTAATTGCAAGAACAGACTTACGCCTATCTCCTTACAAATTAAGGTATCTACTGTCATATTTTCCCCTTTCTCCTTATCAATTTAACCAAAGATAATGAAGCTTCATGTGGATAATTGAGTTATGGAATATTAAGGGGATTCAGATAGAAAAGAAAAGAAAATGATTTTTTCACTTGGTCTTTAAATCTAAAGCCAACTATACTCTAGTGCAGGAAATATATTTATAACCAGAACAATGGAATTCTGCTCTCAACAAAAAAATGGATTAAGTCTATCATAGCCTCTGGCAAGAATATGAATAGATCAGGGGTAGCTATCATAGTGAAATAGAACTTCATCCAGGAAATCAAATGCTATGACACAGATACATGAAGGCAGATGGTGTTACATAGCATTCTACTGCCCACACTTAGACAAACCTACTTAGCTTCCCCCCTCTCAAATCGAAATTAATGATTCTCTATAGTATCTCAGTATTTCCTTTTACCGAGACCCCAACCAAAGCTGTTCAAATTATATATTTAAACTATGATCTAACATCTAACAAGATTTGAACAAATGGGAAAAATTACACCTCCCACTTCTTGCCAAAGCTGCTATAATCAAAATGAACATTATACCTTGTCTACTTTATGTTTTCAATGCATTTAACATAATAATTCATAACACATTTTTTAAAACACTCCATACATCTTTCTTCAAATTTCTAGGGTCCCCCAAATCAATTAGAATTAGCTATAATAGACTAACTCTCCCAAAAGACGAGGGTGGTTTAATCTACCTGACTTCAAACTTTTTTACGATATTATCAATGGTAACAAGATAGTAACAATCATATCTCCCAACTGTACAGAATTACTTGGTAGAAAATGAGTTTGGGGGTCCCAGTAATGGGGTGCATTGATTCCCGAGTGGCACCCCTTAATTTCCGAGTCTCCTGATGCTTTTATTTTAAATTTTATTTCCTGTTTTTTTGAGCTGACATCATCACAGCCTGACAGCCTGTTGGAATTGAGCTGAAGCTCAACATGCATGCATTTCCAGCTGCTCAAATCCTTAGCAGGAATAACTGTAATGAAAGGCGGGATATCTTCTATATTGCCTAATGAGATTTTGATATGCTGTATGGAAGAGCCATTTGATGGATGAAGCAGAGTGTTGCTGCCAAACAGGATATCTATGCTGCCATTTGCATTTGATGGATGGATGAAGCTGCTGCTGTCTATGGATGAATCTAGGCTGCTGTGCCATAAGGTAGACAGAGCTGCAGAGTGTTTGTGTAAAAGATGCCCCAGGTAAACATACCTGGTGGCTAGAGGAGGTACTCAGGCTCAAACCTTGTACCTTGGGTACAGGTAACAAGAACCTAAAGTCTCTACCCAAAACCCCTTCTGAAAACTTTCTACATTTATGCTTCATATTTTTGTTCTGTTCCTCATAAAATCTGTGGTTTTCTGGTTTTCAGTTCTTGCTGTGTCTTTCAGCTTTTCCCAGTTAGGGGTCGCCACAGCGGAACTCCGGTCCGCTAATGATTAGCAGTAGATTTTTACATGCCGAGTTGCCAGCCCTGACGCACAACCTTCAAAGAAGGTATGCCCATTTACACGTCTTCTCACAGAAGACGCTTTAGCTGAGAATCGAACAGGACAACGTCTTACTGTGAGGCGACAACACTACTGCAGCACCACCACCGCAGTGGTTTTCTGGATTTCAGTGAAGGATTGAATTCACTAAATAATGACAGGCATTACATACTATTAGAAATACGATGCTTAGAGATTGTATGCCCACTAACCATCTCAATATTTATAAAGTTAGATCTCTACCACTTACATTCCCTATCTCTTCCGGGCTATGTAGGTTTGTGATTAGGCACACGGTAATTGCAAGAAGAGACTTACGCCTCTCTCCTTACAAATTAAGGTATCTACTGTCATATTTCCCCCCTTTCTCCTTATCAATGTAACCAAAGATAATCCAGCTTCATGTGGATAATTGAGTCATGGAATATTAAGGGGATTCAGATAGAAAAGGAAAGAAAATTAGATTTTCATTATGTCTTTAACTCTAAAGCCAACTTGACTCTAGTGCAGGAAATATATTTATAACCAGAACAATGGAATTCTGCAATCAAGAAAAAAATGGATTAAGTCTATCATAGCCTCTGGCAAGAATATGAATAGCTCAGGGGTAGCTATCATAGTGAAATAGAACTTCCTCCAGGAAATCAAATGCTATGACTCAGATACTGAAGGCAGATGGTGTTGCACAGCATTCTACTGTCCACACTTAGACAAACCTATTCTCTTAATAAACATATACGCCACTTGCACCAAACAACACACATTTATCATGACTATTTACAAAATTCTCTCCTCCTTCCCTAACTACTACTATATTCTAGGTGGAGACAGGAATGCTATTCTAGATCCAGTAACTGACAGAACAAACACTAAAACCAAACATAACAACCATGCTTCTTTAGCCATAATGGAACTCAAGAATTACTTCTATTTATTTGATCCCTGTACCTCTCAGTCCAATAACAACCCCAATAATAAATTCACTTTTTACTCACATTGCCATAAGATGTGGTCCAGCCTGGATTTTTTCCTTGTTTCTAATATCTTCCTCAGTTATAACATTCTATTTCTTACTGAACCCAGGTTCTTTTTGGACCACTCTAAGATTACTCTAAATATTGATTGGAACAAAGACCCATCTATTAAAAATAGAGCCACAGCTGGGCACATAACCCTAACTTATTAAACAACAAAGAGATTCTACAGGAAGTTGAAGGTACTCTCGACCAAGCCCTGAGATCTATCGAACACAACCAACTACCCTTTGACATTGATTCGGCCTCCATTAAATCCATGATCAGAGGCATTCTCATCAATAAAGCATCTTATTATAAAAAAAGTACTTCTCCCAAGAATCATCTATCAAAAATAAAATTAATAAGCTTGAGACCCAAATTCAATCAACTTACAGTCCTATATCTGAAAAACAATTAATACATCTACAGAAAATATTTTGGACCTCAATAATAAAACCTTATCTTTCCCCAAAATAAGGACTCTAACAAACTACTCTGAGTGGTCTCACCTGCCGTCAAATTCCTTGCTAGATTACTCAACCAAAACAAACTTTTCCAAAGTATGATGGAAATAATCTACCAAGGTAAGAGCTACCATAAAATCCAAGATATAATTGACATTTTTGAACAAATTTATAGAGGTACATATAGTTTCCCATATCTTCTTTCAAATAAATCTGATATAGAAACTTTCTTGAACCAACTAGATTTAAATTTAAATTTAGCCCTGAACAACAAACCACCCTATCATCTCCCATTACCCAACAAGAAATTGTCATGGCTATCAACAAGCTTAATCCCAATAAAGGCCCTGGCCCGGATGGCTTTACCGCAGAATTCTACAAACGTTTTAGTCAAAAAATATCTATTTTCTTTCTCCACCTATTTACCTACATTACTCGTAACGGAATAAAAGATATACACTTAAATGCCTCCAAAATGGTTTTCATCAATAAATCCAACTCAGATCTTAAAAACCCTTGGAATTATAGGCCTATCGCTCTTATTAACCTCAACATGAAGATCTAAGCTTATATCCTAGCTGACAGACTTAAACCTATTTTCTCTACCATTATTTCCACTGAACAATCAGGGTTCACTCAGAATAGACAAACTTTTGAGAACACTCTTCTCCTTGATGCCCTTTTAACCCTTTCTACCACTAATCACAACCCTATATATACTCTTTCTATAAATGCCTCTAAAGCCTTTGACAGATTGAATGTAGAATTCCTCCTATTTACTCTCCCTAGGTTCAACTTTCCTACAGCTTTCATACAATTCATTAGAACTCCATAGTCCAGTGCTAACACTATCTTACAAATAAATAACAACCTTTCTTCTCGAATTGACATTAAAAATGGAGCTAGATAAGGGTGTCCAATTTCACCCTATCTATTTAATCTCTTTACTGAACCTCTTTTTCTGTTAATCACCCAAAAAAATCTATCATCGTATTCCCACTCTCTTTAATACTAAAATTACATTCTCAGCCTTTGCTGATGTCCTTAACCTCTATTACTCCCTCCCCAATTCTGACCTTCCAAAAATACTAGACTCCATGGATAAATGCTCAGAATTCTCCAACTATAAACTAAACCTTTTCCCCTGAACCCTTTTTGCAGACTACTTAGCTGCCCCCCTCTCAAATCAAAATTAATGTTTCTCTACAGTATCTCAGTATTTTCTTTCACCAAGACCCCAACCAAAGCTATTCAAATTATATCTTCAAACTACGATCTAACATCAAACAAGATTTGAACAAATGGGAAAAATTACACCTCCCACTTCTCGCCAAAGCTGCTATAATCAAAATGAACATTCTACCTTGTCTACTTTATGTTTTCAATGCATCTAACATAATAATTCATAACAAAGTTTTAAAAACTCTTCATACATTTTTCTCCAAATTTCTAGGGTCCCGCAAATCAATTAGAATAAGCTGTAATAGACTAACTCTCCCAAAATACAAGGGTGGTTTAATCTACCCAATTTCAAACTTTATTACGATATTATCAATGGTAACAAGATAGTAACAATCATACCTCCCAACCATACAGAATTACTCCGTAAAAAATGAGTTTTGCTGTCCAAATAATGGGGTGCCATGATTTCCAAGTGGCACCCCTTAATTTCTGAGTCTCCTGGTGCTTTTATTTTAAATTTTATTTCCTGGCTTTTTGAGCTGACATCATCACAGCCTGCCAGCCTGTCAGAATTGAGCTGAAGCTTAACGTGCGTGCATTTCCAGCTGCTCAAATCCTTAGCAGGAATAACTGCAATGAAAGGTAGGGTATCTCCTATGTTGCCTAATGAGATTTTGATATGCTGTACGGACGAGCCATTTGATGGATGAAGCAGAGTGTTGCTGCCAAATAGGATATCTATGCTGCCATTTGCATTTGATGGATGGATGAAGCTGCTGCTGTCTATGGATGAATCTAGGCTGCTGAGCCTTAAGGTAGACAGAGCTGCACTTGATAGGCAAAGCAGAATGTGTGTGTAAAAAATGCCCTGGGTGAATATACATGGTGGCTAGAGGAGGTACTCAGGCTCAAACCTTGTACCTTGGGTACAGGTAACAAGAGCCTAAAGTCCCTACCCACCACCCCTTCCGAAAACTTTCCACATTTATGCTTCATATTTTTGTTCTGTTCCTCATAAAATCTGTGGTTTTCTGGATTTCAATGAAGGATTGAATTCATTAAATAATGACAGGCATTTGAATTTCAGACTTCATATTCTTCAGAAAAGAAATTGTAATGCCAAACCTTTTATTCTAGCAATTTTTTAAGTTTATAAGATCAGTATTGCTGAATTCCCCCATTATTGGCTTTGATCAGAGAGCTATGGTGAGAAGTGAGAACTGAATTCACTGAATGATAACCATTTAAGTTTCAGTCTTTCTATTATTCAGGAAACTGCTAATTTGGTATAGTGGTATGTTGCTCTGAGTGCAGTGCACAGTGTCCTGGGTTCAAGACTTGGTCGTGAAAAGCATGGTAATATCCAACATTTTATTAGAGCAACTTTCCAAAATTATACAAGCAATGTTTAAAATGTGTCCCTGGTTTTTGAGCTTTTGTCCCCTCTGCCTCAATAAATTTTGGCTTTTTATAGATTTCTTGTGCTGCAAATTTGAGAGATACAGTTGAATGTCGAGTGGATTTTATAAGGAGCTGAGAACTTCAGGGGAAGAGAAGTTTAGTGTTGCTTATGCTGAGTCTGCTTGCATTGCTAATAGCATAATAGGTTAAATACCTGCCGAAGGCTGTGGGTTCTACTTCCACAATATGTAGCTGAATTAATGATACTGTACTGTGTTGTACATCTAAAGGGGGTGGGTGTAACAAGTCAAGGGTGTAGTTACAGATACAACAGAAGTGAGAAAATGTCATGCACAAGGGCATTTGTGCCTCAGTAGAAAGAGCAACAAATATCATTAACCAATATTCAGGAACAGAAAATCAAAATTATTATGTTCTGGGCTGCATTATAAAAATATATTTTTAAACAAGTACAGTACATTTTCCAGCATTAAACACATATTTTTCTACTGCACACACTGGATAAGCAAGACTGGCCAGTTAACAGCACCTGGATTACAATGATAGTTTTGATGCTTCAGGATGAATGTAGGAGAAGGTATGTCAGTGCTTAGACTAAAAATTGGAAGTCTTAAAAGGTGCAGTTTGCCTAGTTTATTTTTTTGTGCATTTACAGCTATTGAGTTGGTCTGATAACACAAATCAGAGTAAGTTAAGCAAAAAAACTGAAATTGAAAATAAGTTTGAGAAGTTATGCAAGATGCCCATGGGTTACACTACTGTCATTATATGTATATATAAGTGTGTGTATGTGTGGGGAAGTTGACTTTTATGATGGAAATGTTCTAAATTAGGCAGTTTTGTCATTACTGGTTCATGCGTTTTGTTTTCTTGCCTACTGGAAAAATGTTCAAACAATAAATTTAAAATGCGCTATAAGTCTAACAAGTGTGCTGCATTATACAAGGAATATAATTTAATAAAGTCAGAAAGGTGTATCAAAGAACACATGTATGTTTCTTTATTTGTGTGCAAGGGGCCTATGATTAGAAAACAGCCCAAAGGTAATCTTTATCCACCACTGGTCAGATGCATTTTCTTTGGATGTGGTGTAGGTTTCAATGCTGTTTCAATTAATGTGAGTTTCAAGGGCAGGAAAGTTTTAATGCTAAGTCTGTTTTTATTGTGAAACAGTATTGCTTTGTTTAGCAGATGTCTATTAGTGTTTGGGCATTGTGCTATAAAATGTAAAAATAAAATCCAAATAATCATTGTAGAAATAAATCAGCATGCACATTAGTGTTTATGGTAAATGGGGTGAAATAGCCAGGTAATGGGCCATGGGAATGGCTGCAGGGAGACTCTGGTGCCATAATGTGGTTGCCTGTTCTTCAGTTTGTGTTTGAAAGTTGGTATCCCACAATTCCACTGGAGTGGGCAAGGTTACATAATTATGTATGCAAATGTTATGTTAATCAGTATTACAGATTTGTACCTATTTTTCATGGCCCTTGTCCAGATTTTTGATGTTTCCAGGTTGAGAGGTAGGGTAACAATATCTGATTATGCTCCCAATTCATCTAACTGATCTCCTACATGGGTAAAATTATACTATAACTATATCAAAACATTCAGCTTTAACCCCAAAGCTCTCCCCATTTTAAATACAGAAAACCTTAAAAATTTAAAATTACTATCAAACATTAATCATAATATAACTATTCTTCAGAAGATTTTCAAATCTCTAAAACTTTCCATTGCTTTTATTACGCTGCAACCATTCCACCTCAACCCCAACCTTAGATTGAACAACAAAAAGATCAACCTGGATAAATGCCCCCTTATCAGAGAGTTAACAATAGCTGATCTCTTTCCTCTCAGAGATAATTCATTATCCAAAATAAGACTACACATGTCTCTACCCAAAAGCTTCACAATCATTTTGAGAAAATCCTTGAACTCTGTCATAATACCTTGGAAGATACCTCTCTAAATCTAAATGATATTAAAGCCTGCAAATCCATATGGAACCTCCTCTTATTTAAGAAGAAAATTATTTCTAATTCATACAAACTTATTCTTTCTATCCGAACCCAAAATGATCAAATGTTTTCAAACTACTGGAGCCATCACCTTTAACCAAATCTCCCAAGCTATTCAACTCTCCTTGAAACTTAATCCCCTTAAAAAACGTAACTATACCCAACTTATGATTTTAAACAATGGATACCTCATCCCTGCCATACTTTCTAAAATCTATCCCTCCTCCTCCCCCCTCTGCCCCCACTGTACCAATCACAAAGCTGACCTGCTCCATATTTTTTTGGAGCTGCAAATGCTCTTATAGACTTCGGTGCTCTATTAGAGTACAATTGGAAAAAAAGGGATATGAAAAAACAGCTGATAATTTTTATAATCCACTTCCATGAATTTGGAGAAAAAAACAATGACGATGTATTGCTTATTTCCACAAGATTAACAAGATTTCTAATGGCCATACTCTATGAAAGTCACTTATATTTACTCCTGATAATAGATGACAAACAAGATGATGCATATATTCAGTGTAAATGCACTGAATCTGTCTTATAGCCTATTTCTGTATCCCCATGAATTCGTTATTCATAAGGACTGGCAACATCTCCAAATGGTCTAAAATCATTTTAATATATTCTTACTTCTGTTCCTCTGATTTTTTTTCTGTTATGCCCTTTTCAATATGTATCCCCTCCATGTAGCATGTAGGTCATAACCTAGCACTGTTGGGATTCTTTTCGCCCTTATTTTCAATTAGGAACTCCTAGACCTCATTTGCTATGCAATGTTACCGCTGAGAACTTATCCAAGATATTTATTTACACTCAAAATTCAGGAGCTGATGCCCTATATAACAATGAACATCTAAGAAATAGGCTGACATATCAGTTGCACACAGACTCACACTGAGGCAAACACACACACACACACACACACACACACACACACACACACACACACACACATATGTATGTAGGTATGTAGGTATGAACTGTCTGTCTGTCTATCGATCCATCTTTGCAAGTATGCATCTATGTCTACACATCATTTAGAAGTGGAGTCACAGAGTATTGAAACACCGACTACTTAATCTCATAGGTTCATAGGTTGGTACTAGGCTATCAGCCCTAGGGCCTATACAAGCCTAGCCATAACAATTCCCTGGCTATTTCTTCCCACACTATTTACTTCACTTTTTCACTGTTAAGTAATTGTGTCACATGAGCTTCAACTTTCTGCACCCTGCCAAGTATGGGGTACACCTGACATACTCCCTGCTCAGTGACTATGCAGACTCTGACATTGCTGTGTCTGAGAGGCAAATAAATCTTCTGAGATATTGAGCTTTAAAAAAAAATTCAACATCTGGCATGTCTAATTAGAGGGTCAATTTTAAATGACATTGTGTTAAACATACCAATGCACTTGCTTGGATTGCAAAAGGAAGAACATTACATTGTCAGAATGATGACTACTATTGAAAGAATGATAGCATAGTCACATTCATGTTTTCCAATACACAAAGAAATTCACCAAGTAAGAGATTGTAAATGTAAAATTATATGACATATTCCATCTGTTTTAGCCCTTCTGGTGGTTTACTAGTCACCTCAACATGGGCGTTTGTGTTCCTAAGGTAATTTAACTATATATGATGATCTTACAAGTGTAATATTTTAAAGGAAAATGATAAGTTATGTATACAAATACTATGAATTTGTGCATAATTCTGAGGTAGTGTGATCTCATATTTAGTATATACAGAGTTTGAAGGGGGTGGCGCAGAGCACCTATCTTGGCAGGTATGTTATAGATGAAGTCCCCCACTTTCAAAACACTTTTTAAAATGTGTACAAGTAAGAAACTTGGTTTTCAGCACTTCTTTATGTAACTGTTCCTATATTTTATAGCCTTCTTACATAATTTCTATTCTCTGTTATAGAGTATGTACAAACAATATCACTTGCAGTAGGATGTGCTTGCAGAATATCTCATTTTATAAGAAATTAGTACTTTTGTAGGCTACTTTTAATGTTCACATGGTAGTTGCAAAAACACTTGTAATCATGTTGCAACTTTATCGAAACAAGCTCTGTTATACTGTGAGCACATCTTAATGAAGTTAAATAACACATTCAAAATATGTGATTCAGCTTATTATTCCAATGGAAAGCAGTCTAGATTAAGAAGGGGATGCATAGAAGTATACCTGCATCTTCAAAGTTTTGCCCTAGAGCATCTACAATTGCCAATCAGCTAAGCAGTTAACCGTACCCACATTTTAGAAATAGATTAAACTTCGGTAGGTTCAATAATGTCTTTGACTTACATATATAAGTGAATATATGCACTATTTTGTAGAGAATGGATGGATAATACGTATTTGTGCTGATGTACCACCGGGTTTAAATCAGACTGTTTCTTTAAAACCTGTATCAAGATACAAACAAATGTGCTTGAAATAGACACCTGTGCTTTTTTAAATTATTGTTCTTAACTAGGACTTGATTATTTAATTGAATAATTAATAGCTGTGCGAATTTTGATAGTATAAATATGGTTAGTATGTGTTAGTATTTTATATACCGATGGAGGGTTTGTTCGACCTGAAAGCTCTGTTTTATTAAACACTTGTTCAGTATCAGCGTTGCTTAGTTTGTTTCATACTGCATCCAGTGTTGGTTTTATGAACTAAGCTTTGTTCTGCAACTGTTTGGCTTTTTTGAGAATTGTGCTAACATCCAGATGCAGAGACGCTTTAATTCTACAACACAGGTTCATAGGTTCATAGGTTGGTACTAGGCTATCAGCCCTTGGGCCTATACAAGCCTAGCCATGACAATTCCCTGGCAATTTCTTCCCACACTATTTACTTCCCTGGAGTCGTAAACTACAAGAGATCCTGGTTCTGTCTTCTAATCCACTTTTGGACTGTACTAAGAGAACTGCTTTTCCTCAAATTAAACCTTCACAGCAGAGTGACGATGAAAGTAATTATCTGCATCTATTTGTTACTCTTGAGAAAAAGGTAAGAAAATTTAAGGCACTACAGTGGCAATGTTACAGCTTTCTGGCATATCTGGAGCTGATCATTGTACCTCATGGCTTAAGGGTTTTGAAAATTCCTTCATATGACACTTTATGTCCTGCCTTATTACAGAAGTGGCAAGACATGAACTTACAGCTTGGTTTAGAATATATGAAGCTTATGAATGACTTTTTTGTCAAGATTGAAGCAGAACTACATACTGAGATAAGTGAGTTAGAGAATAATATTTCTGCATCTAGTTTATTTAAATATGTATCCGACTATGATAAATTGCTTGAAAAGTTCTCCAAATTGGATGAGAGCTTTGAGAAAGCTGAAAGGCATAAGCTAAATAGAGACAGTAATGATTATTGTAATGGCCAGATTTTTGCCTGGCCGAATATAAAATGTAATTCTGAGAATGCTAAGAATGTCACTTTTGTCTTAAATAAATAATCTAACCATTTGGATGAACTGGATGATGTTAATTTGCCTTTAGATTTCATGCAGCAGAACAATATACAGCCTGACTGTAATGAACTTCAACAAAATGGATTGACAGCTGGTTTAACCAATGAAACGCCATCATCATCAACCTCAGCAACGGAGACACACCCACAAGTGAAAAGGAACTCCCTGTCTACTGAAGAGTTTTTTTTAACAGAACAAATGGCTGTATGGCCAAGGCTACCAGAACAGGTTGTGGTGAAGAAACAAGAACGTTCCAGAGGTCATTCAGTGCAAAGGAAAAGAGGAAGAAGTCGAAGCAACTTCAGAATTCAAAAGTAACTTCCTTGAAAGGTACTGTTAATGTGAATTCTGTCATTAATTTATCTAAGGCAGAGTTACAATATCTGATTTAACATTGTTAAATAAGGGACTGAAATTCATTCCCTGTGCTGTGGAGGGTTTAAGCTCTATATTAAAAGATTTGAAGTTTTTTGCTTGTAATTTAGATTTAAAGCTTATATTTAAACAAGAGATACTACAAAGTGAGGTATGTAAACATTCTAGTGTCTTTATATCAAATAGCCACCCTGTGGTTGTTGCCTTCTCTATTATTTGTGAAAGGCAGATTAGAGAAGTGTATAATAAATGTTCTTTTAGAAAGATGTTCAATTTAACTATTGATGAATGTACTTCTTTGAAAATACTGATACAGGATGATAATATAATTATAAAAGAAGCTGACAAAGGCGGTATTGTTATTGTTATGGATAAACAAATTAATTTTAATAGTATGTCTTCATTTTTAGCTGATGCAAGCACTTATAAATGTGTAAGGAATAATGATATATATAAATCTGTGAGTGTTATTAACACAATGATATATGATTTACAGTTGATGAATGACAGCATAGAGCTTTGCCATTATTTAACTGTAGCACATCCCAAACTACCTATTTTATATGGGCTACTGAAGGTCCACAAAGATTTGGAATCCCCCCCATGAGATCAATTGTATCTGGGAGGAGTTGGGCTATAGAGCCCATTTCAGTATATTTGAAGAATGTATTGTCTAAACTGAGGGTAATGCTACTCAACATCAGAAGTCTAAACTTCAAAATGCATGCACTCAAGGCACTCATCAGTATGGTGAACATTGATATCTATGCAGTAACAGAAAATTGGTTTAAGGCTCCAGAGAGCACCCCAGCACTACCAAGCTATAACTCATACCATACTTTTTGGCCACAGAACCCAAACCGAAACACAAAAGGTGGGGGTGTATCCATATTCATCAAGGATACCCACACCTCCAGGTTAGTGGCACAGCACAATGCCTCAGAGATCATCCGTGTGCAACTAAAAATGGGCAAAACTGCAATTCAAATTGTAGCTTGCTACAGATCACCCACCATGACCCTAGAGCCGTGTATCTGGAGACACTGGAAAATATGAAGGTCCTACCAAACATCCTCATATTGGGTAATTTCAATTACCCAAACATTAACTGGGAGAACTACTCAAGTACTAACTCCCTTGCCCAACGCTTCCTAGAATTTATAAACTCGAACACCCTGGATCAACTGGTCAACACCCCCACCAGAAGTGACAACATATTGGACCTGGTCATCACCAACATGGGCGACCGGTGTTCTACACCAGAGGTCAACCCCTTGCTGGTTAGATCAGACCATAGACTAATCACTCTGGATATCCACATTCTGCCCCCACCCCCAATCAAGGAAACCACTGTGAAAAACTTTTCAAAAGCAATCTTCATGTTACTTAAGACCGAGGTGGTAAGGTTCACAGCTCCAATGCTAAAGGACAACACTGTCCACGCTGCTGAATCCCTTACAAAGGCACTCTTTGAGCACATGCAAGAATGCATGGATCGTGCTATCCCAAGCAAAACCAAGACTCACTCCTCCAAGAAAAGGAAACCATTCTGGTGGACCCCTGCCATAAATAAGCTATACAATAGAAGGAGGAAACTAGTACAGAAAAGAGTAAAATCCCAAGAAGGAAAGACATCCCTGATCAGTATCAGCAAGAAACTATGATCCCTCATAAAATCATCCAAGGCTAGCTTCGAAAGAAAATTGCCAAGGACTCCAAAGGTAACCACAAAGCATTCTTTAGCTATGTCAAGAACCTAAGTGGAAACTCTCAGATCTGCTCTGAGTTAGTGCAGAATGGCACGAAATACACTGAACCAACTGATATTGCCAACCTTCTGGCAGACAGGTTTAGTGCAAACTTCACCCCCCTCTCATCCCCTAAAGGGCCTATAACCATACAAGAAGAATGTAGACCCCCAGCAATCAGTGACACACAGGTTAAAACAGCCCTATCCAAAGCCAAAAACACAGCTTCAATGGGACTGGACGGTGTCCCAGGCTGTATCTTACATGAGCTCCAAAATGAACTAACCCCTTACCTAAACACACTGTTCAAACTCAGCCTCTCTACAGGCTACATACCCATAGAGTGGTGCACAGCAACAGTTATCCCGTTCCACAAAGTTGGAGCCACAGCGGACCCTGGGAACTATCGCCCTATAAGCCTGACTAGCCTGGTCTGCAAGGCTATGGAGTGCATAATCATGTAACTCATTAACAGAGACTTTGGGAACCTCCAAACATCGGACCCTACCCAGTTTGGCTTTGTTAAGAGAAGATCATGCCTCCTAAACCTGGTGGACTTCATTGAGACAGTTACCAAGGCTTTAGACGAGGGAAAGGAGGTCCACACAGCCTACATAGACTTCGCAAAGGCTTTTGACACCATTCCTCATTCTGGTATTATACACAAGCTCACCAGCCTGAACATAAACCACCAGGTCACAAGATGGGTTGCCAGTTGGCTCACAGATAGAACCCACACAGTGAGAGTTGTAGGCTCTAGGTTTGACTCTAAACTGGTTACAAGTGGCATCCCCCAGGGCTCAGTCTTAGGACCCCTCCTGTTCAGTATATACTTCTCAGAGGTACAGGGAAGCAC
The DNA here is from genome assembly GCF_019279795.1 of Protopterus annectens. NCBI lineage: Eukaryota > Metazoa > Chordata > Ceratodontiformes > Protopteridae > Protopterus > Protopterus annectens. Next base: position 231,548,793 of record NC_056729.1, on the reverse strand, counting down.
AAGAGGACTATGGCTGACCAAGTTCACAGACGACTGCAAACTGGGGGCCATAACGGACTTTCCGGCTGATATAGATATCCTCCAGAAGGGTCTCACTGAGACGGATACCTGGTGTCAAAATCATGGCCTCAAGGTAAATGCCAAAAAGTGCATAGTCATCCCTTTTGGAAAAAAACAAAGCACCCTCGAACTACCACATACGTGTTAGTCCCCTAAATACAGAAAATGTAATAAGGGATCTGGGGACCCAAGTAGATAGTAATCTCTCCTTTGATAATCATATTGCCAAGGTGGTTAGAAAATCCTTCTATGTGGCCTACCTAATCACAAAAGGGTTTGCATCTAGAACAAAAGAGGTTATTGTGCCCCTCTACTCATCACTCATCAGACCCATCATAGAGTACAATGCCCCATTTGGGATGCACCTTACAAGACACCTGCAACAGCTGGAAAGACCACAGAAGTACCTCACCAAAGGACTGCTGGCCTCAAACAGATGCCCTATGCAACTCAACCGAAGAATCTCTAGCTGTACTTGGTTGCATACTGCTTACTCAGAGGTGATCTCTGCCTGACATACAAGACCATGTCCAACACAGAATTGATGGACATGCTCCACCTAAAAAAAAAAAAAAAAAACAAATCCCCAAGAGCCACACACTCTAGGGATCTAAACCTCACCACAATGATAAATAGGACATACTGGAGGGATAGATTCCTGTCCCAGAGACTCCCTGTGCTTTGGAACAGGATTCCAATCTACAGGCAGAGCTCCTCACTAACACTCTTCAAGAGAAACCTTGACGAGTGGATGGGAAACAGAAAATTTACCCCGGGGATCACTGCAGTGTCTCTGCTGGACAGAGGCCCAGGGAACTAATGGCTCTGCTGGACAGAGGCACAAGGAACTAATCTAAGGGGGCGACAAAAGCCAACACATTCTGGCTAGGTTTATAGATGCCCTCGGGCAGATAGCCTAGTACTTACCTATGAACCTATGAACCTATAAACAACTATTATATGTAAAAAGTTAAATACGTGATACTGCTGATTTTGGAAAAGTTTTTCTACTTGGTTTAGGACATACAAATCACTTGGCATTACAAATAAGTTCTTGATGGTGACTCTTGATATTCAGTCACTTTTTACCATCATACCTAGTAGTTATGGCATAGATGCCATAAGGGAACTTTTAGTAAAAAATGGGCAATATTCTGGCAGGTTCAGTGAAACTGTTTGTGAATGACTTCAGTTAGTACTAGATAAATAATTATTTTGTCTTTAATGAAAGAATTTACCATCAAATATCTGGCATAGCAGTGGGTTCTACCATTGTTAATACATATGCCAATCTAGTACTGGATAAGTGGGAGACTGAATTTATATATCATGGCCCACAACAATACTCTCTGAATATTAGTTGTTTCAAGAGATATGTGGACGATCTGTTTTTTGTTTGGCATGGTAGTAGGGATGAATTGGTTGTATTGTTAAACTATTTGAATAACAGTACTGATTTTTTACATTTCTCTATGACATGTTCAGAGATTAGTATTAACTTTCTGGATGTAAGAATTTCTTTTGATGGGACTGAAATCCAAACTACTGTTTATAAAAAACCCACACATAGGAATACATTTCTTCATCGAAGCAGTATGCATGCCCCACATGTGTTTGAGTGTCACCAAAGCCCAGTTTGCTAAGATTAGTAGACTTAATACCTCTATAGAAGAATGTAAGAAACAAATGCAGAAATTGAAGGATGAATGTATAGAGAGGGGCTATAGTAATGAGTCCCTGGATATGGAAAGTGAGTATGTTCTGGGCTGTAGGGAAGACAATATAAAACCTTATTTCTCTATGAACAGAGTGGAAGTATCTTCTGCAATTACTGATACAAATTTAGATGTTGGCAAGCTACAGTTTGTCACAACATATAATAGGGCTACTTCTGAGGAAAGAAGGGGTCTATATCAGAATTGCGAAAGCTGTCTTTCATGAATACATGTTCATCAACACATACACATCGAAGAACGAGAACAGTGAAGTACCAAAAGAGCGAAATGGAGAATGCTGAATGTATTTTCTTGGCCAGCAGGGTGATCGTGGGGATGAGGAAATTAATCCTTTTCTCCACTGTAGTGCGGTCTCAGAGTTGGTATATATAAGTAGTTAGGGTCTGGGGGGTGCAGGGGGGCTTGCCCCCCTGCAAAAACTTTGAAAAAGTGTTTTAGGTAAGGTTTGTACAGTTAGGTTTACCTTAACTGTATGGCACTGCTACATCCAAGAATGCGTTCGGCATTCTCCATTTCGCTCTTTTGGTACTTCGCTGTTCACATTCTTCGATGTTCATGTGTCGATGAACATGTATTCATGAAAGATAGCTTTCACAATTATAATATAGACCTGGTAAGCAGGATTATTAATAACAACTGGTGTATATTAACATCTTTACCTGAACTATGTCCCATAGAAGGTATGAAACCTAGTTTCTCATATAGAAATTGTCAGAACTTAAAACAGAAGTTGTGTTATAAAGATGTGTGTCAAGAATGGTGGGGTAACAACAGTTAAATCAGGTACCCTTCCCTGATACAACTGTAGCTGTTGTGATGTTATTAACAAAAATAGCATTTTTCAACTTCCAACAGCTAGGAATAATTATATATTTTTTGGTTCAGCAACATGTGTTACAATGAATATAAGGGTCCCTATCAGCATCTTGAATGCTGACAATATCGAATTTGATATTGTCGCATTGAGAATGCCAAAAGGGCAGAACATCGAACGGGTAAACGTTTCGTTTTTTTTTGGGGGGGGGGGTTATTTTTTTATCGGCATTTGAAAATGTAATAGGGTGATCATTTCAGTTTGACATTTAGTGATTCGACCTATTACATTTTTGAAATGCTGATATAGACCCGAATATAATATACCTTGCTACCTGTAATAGATGTCAGGCATTTCAGGTTGGAAAATCAACCAGAAAACTGAAGATAAAAATAACTGAGCACCACTAATTCCCTGGCTAAGCATATTAGTATATATGGGAATGCACATAAATGTTCTTTTAGGGTAACAGATAGAGTATATACGGATATACAAGGGGGAGATTTAAATAACAATCTTGAGATGAAAGAATACCAATGGATAATACATCTTTGTGCTGATGTACCACCGGGCTTAAATCAGACTGTTTCTTTAAAACCCATATTAAGATACAAACAAATGTGCTTGAAATAGAGACCTGTGTTTTTTAAAATTATTGTTCTTAATTAGGATTTGATTGTTTAATTGAATAGTTAATGGCTGTGTGATTTTTGATAATATAAATATGGTTAGTATGCATTAGTATGTTATACACTGATGAAAGGTTTGTTTGACCTGAATGCTCTGTTTTATTAAACACTTGTTCAGTATCAGTGTTGCTTGGTTTGTTTCATACTGCATTCTGTTTTGTAGAGAAAACATTTTCTGGGAAGAGAACTGTAAGACTAGTTTGTATAGCAGGTTTGATTATTTGTTTCAGATATATTGAAAGCAGCAGACCATTGCAAAACTCAGCTTTAAAAAAGTAATTGTCTGGTAGATTCTTACCTTTGATATGCCCTTGTCCAGTGATAGTGATATAATTAACATCTTGGAATGGGCCGACATATCAGATTGTCTTCCATACATATGCCCACTACATGGAAAACAAACTATACCATATGAACAAATTCCATTTATCTTCATTAAAACGCTTACTACAAATAACTAGAGAGGAAAAGGACTGTTTTTGGGCCACAAATCATATGTCAGTTGATAATGTACTTGGCAGAGTTGTTTAACAGATGGGTTTCCACTGAAAAGAAGCCTTTTGTCTAGTACAACTAACCTGGTTAACAAAGTATGAATAAGTAAGTAAGTAAGTAAATACATGAATAAATAAATAAGGATTACAATATTTTACTTTGAAAATATCTATAAAACAAATTCACATTTATGACTGGTGATTCAATTACAATAGTTTGAAGTGCATGTGGAGTTTTAGCTGCCTTGCTGAATTACAAGTTGAAAAGTGTAATAGCATAAAGTGTCTAACAGCTTTAATGCATGTCAAATACTTTGCATTGCAGCAATAAAGGCAGGCACAAGGAAACTGCATATCTTATCAATCAATTTAAACATCTATTGATATTTTGCTGTGCCAGGCTCTTGTTGTTTTTATGGAAGTGCAGTATGCTGTAGCTTTCAGAGGTATCTGTAGGTTACCAGTGCAGTTCTGTGGTACTACCAATTGTATGGTGGTTGTGTGAGCCTCACTAATAACAATATCAGTCTTAGGAACTGCTCTGTTTCACAGAAGATTATGATCGGATCTTCAGTCATAACCAAGTTGCTATTTGTACGCCACATGGATGTCAAGAAATTCACTTCAAGAACAAATAATTATGTTATAACTGGAGAAACCCACTTGTCACAACTTTTTTCCAGAGCATATACACCCTATACTTCCAGTTATTACTACTTACTAGATGTTTAGTTAGTTCATATTACATCATGTTTCTGCTTGGTCATAAAAACTGTTTTTTTAATTGCAAGTTAGTATTTGATGCATATATTTATTCTTTGCAAATTTTATGATATTTTAATGCATATTGTATTTTGTAATTCTGCATTCTTGTAGTTGTATTTTGTTTGTTTGCATTTTTGGTACTTTATTATCACAACCAGGTTCTAAACAACTGACTGTGACTTCACGTTACGATGTTAAAGACTGACATCAGGTACTCCCGATCCTTGAATGATATATAGCAGCCCTCTGAAATGAAGATCCGGTGAAAGATTCCAATTTTTTTTTTTTTTGTCTGTCAAAGTTTTACTGTTACCCAACAATTGAAATACCACAAACGATAATGAAAGCAGGACACACAGCACTCATAAAACATCCAACAAAATAAATGTTTTAACATTGTAGCATTTTAATCGGACACTTGCTTATTAAAATGCTACAGCATTAAAGCATTTATTTAGTTGGATGTTTTATGAGTGCTGTGCATCCTGCTGTCATTATCGTTTGTGGTATTTCACTTGGAGTTTTGTTCCTTGACAGCTAATCTACTCATTGGGTGATTGTGTTCATATTTTTTGTTACCCAACAATGTTTTATTTGATGGCTGCCTGCAGTTGTTTACAGAAGGTTTTCACTTTCCTTTTTAATTGACATTTGAACATAACCGGAGCAGTTTTTTACCATTTCAAATTACAAGTACTTAAGTGCAAGAATTGAAAATGGACAGCAGTAATGAACATTTTCCTTATATTTTTGTTACATGTTCTATACCATTTTTCTGTCATACAGGTGCTATAAAACTGTTGGTACAATTATCAAATCGGTATCAATTGCTACCGGAATTTGAATGTGACAAATCATTGTAATTACATGCAGTGAACTGCCTTTTAACTGATGAAAAGGTCATATAGCAGTGTCGATGTTAAAAATTCTAACTTACCCGCATATTATCTTTTATATCAAAATATGGTGACTTCACTTTATCCGTTGAAGGTTATATGTACTTTTACTTGAGCCCTTTGACATTATGAAACATTTGGAACCTAGTTCAGATAATACGTAAATACCACATTTTTTTGTACTTTTTTTAACTTTTCTCCATGGACCTCCTCTGAGAAGTGTAATGTTGTTGATTTTGACTTCTCATGAAAATTAATCCAAATAAATAAATACTTCACCATTACAGACAAAACAGGTCAGCCAATTCCCCTTGCAAGTCTATAAAGCTCTACTGTAAGAGCTACAATAACTTCTGTCAAGAAAGATTCCTTATCTAATACATCACCCACCTTTTGGATATGGTAACATTTTCACATTACAGACAAAACAGGTCAGCCAATTCCCCTTGCAAGTCTATAAAGCTCTACTGTAAGAGCTACAATAACTTCTGTCAAGAAAGATTCCTTATCTAATACATCACCCACCTTTTGGATATGGTAACATTTTCACATTACAGACAAAACAGGTCAGCCAATTCCCCTTGCAAGTCTATAAAACTCTACTGTAAGAACTACAATAACTTCTGTCAAGAAAGATTTCTTATCTAATACATCACCCACCTTTTGGATATGGTAACATTTTCACATTTCTGAGACTTGTAAGTGCCATTCCCAGTATGATGAGGTTTAATGCACCCAAGCAGAGGCATGTGTCTCACTCTCTCTCTCTTTATACATATATATATATATATATATATATATATATATATATATATATATATATATATAAAGTCTGAGATGGTTATATCTCAGAGTATTTCTCCAACATAGAAAGAGCTCAGATAAGTAGTAGGAATGTGAGGGTACAGTACTGCCCCACCTTATTGGAAAATACAGAGGTCTTCCTCACCTGTGACAAATAACTTTAAATGAGAACAGTGATTATCATCATTTATGTTCTCCCTTACCTTTGCCGTTATTTTTTATAATTCTAGGACTTATAATTAGAGGTCTCAGAACTGTAATATGGAGCTTTGGAATAGAATTCTTCTTCACATGAAATGCTGAACCTACCTGGAAAGCTTCCAAGCAAACCTCAGTGACAAGAGCCGGAACATGGTCACATGGAACCATAAACAGGATAATGGATTGGGGCCTCCCAGCAGCCCCCAGCAGTACCCCCTCAGCCATTCCAGTGTCCCATTACTTGTCCGTTCCTCCGCAGTTACCATTAACACTCTCCAAACCTGTCAGTGTGCATAGTATTATCATTACATCAGCATTGAATAGAAACCTTTAAAACTTTTATTTCAGTTTTTGTAGCACAGATACTGATATCTATTTGTAAACAAAACAATATTGTCTCACACTGAAAACAGACTTAGCATGAACAGTAAGCCTCTTTGCCCTAGAAATGCACATTTACTGAAATGGCATTGAAATCAGCAGTGAAAGAAAATGCATTTGTTGGATTAAGTTTAGCTTTGGGCTGTTTTGAAACCATAGTCTCCTTGCACACATTTGTTGGACCATGCATACATGCATGTGTTGTTTGATACACCATCCTGATTGTACTGAACTATATTCCTTGTATAATACAGAACCACTTATTAAAGTGCGTTTTAAATTTGCATGTTTGGACATTTTTTCAGTAAGCAATGAAACAAAATGTATGAACCAATAATGACAAAAGTACCCATTACAGAACATTTGAATGACAATAGCCCATTCAAACTTATGTCATTACAATTGACTAAAATCCATCAATTTACACAATCTGTAGGAGTAAAAGTCATCTGAATAATTCCACATTAAAGATATCTACAACTAATGAAGAGCCTGCTCCTACCAAACAACTTTACTTTTCAGTGTTTTATGTACAAATTCAGTATCTGCTGCTTAAAAAGAATAAAAGGCCCATGTCACATTTAAAAAAATGGTAAGCTGGTAATATTACAATAAGGAATGGCTATCAAACTGGCAACAAGTTCATAGCTACTAGGCATCTCATCCAAAGGAAGACATAATCAGGAGTACAGCACCTCCATTCACCTTTAAAGGGGGCACTTCAATAAGAGCACTCCATCTATATGGTGTGGGAGTAGAACCAACAGCCTTCTATAACAAAAGCAAGCATGCTAATTGTTGTGCTACTAACACTGCTTCCAAAATGTATAGCACAAACACTGATGACGACCATTTGCTAAACAAGACAGTTATATATTGAAAACAGACTTAGCATGAGCAACAGCAAAATTCTCTTCCCTTGAAACTCAGAATTCCTTGAAAATGCACAGAAACTCAATAGTCATTGAAAATGCACTGAAACTCAACACTCCTTGAAAGGCACTTGCTGATGACAGTTTGGAAGTTAGTGTAGAGGACTGAGCCTCTAGATTCTTGTTTACAAGGTACAGGGTCTGAGCCTGAATAAGTTAGCCAACCTGCCATCCATACGTGGGCATTAGACACACACACACACATGCACACACGCACACACACACACGCACACACACACACACACACACACACACACACACACACACACACACACACACACACACACACACACACGCACCTCTACCTCTGTGATGACCAATTGTACATGTTCATCTGAAATGGCAACAGCAGTTCTCCATACTCGTCTCTTAAAAAATCATGTGTTCTGTTCTAAAGCTCAAAGGTGCGTGCATCATACTGCAGAATCTACTAAGGACATACTCTGCATGGGTTCTTAAAGAAGACATGTAATGCATACAGACTCCCTTCTTAAAGATGAAATGCAAGTTTTGTGGCAGTCCTCAGGCCAATGAGCCCATCCCAGGCTAGTGGGCTTCCCAAAACCAGTGGGCCCTAGGTCATTGCCTATGTCTCCTCGTGGTGTATCTGGCTTTGTCAGTGATTAGACAGGAAATTCAAAATTTAGGCTTGGAGTTAGGGGGAACCAGTCTATTATTACTATTACAAAAATGAAATGGCAATACTTTCAATGGCATTTCAACCTTATAGAGCTAAGAACTACTCCTTTCCTAAATTAATTCTTACCTTTTTAAAAATAAAAATCTCTATACAAACTTGTAAAACATTATGACTACTTATATGCAGAAAATATAACTGAAGAATTCTACTTCTGTCAGTTGTGACTGTGAAGACAGCTATCACACCCAGCCATCTCAAAAATGAAAATAAATCATATTCTTCCACATAAGCTGTCATAAAATAGGTTCATAGGTAAGTACTAGGCTAGTTGCCATTACGGGCCATTTAAGGCTAGCCAATTACTCTTTTGGTGCTGGAATTAACCTATCCCATCTGAGGGATTTAATCGATCCCTTCCCATGGTCAGTAATTATATAGTACCCCTTATGAGAATAACTTGCATTATAAGATAAATCATTTCAGGGAACTAATGCATGTGATGAAGCTTTTACATGCTGCTTTTGTCCATTAGTAGTATAAGGATAGTCCTAGGGAAAATGTTCCATAGATCCATGTTCTACTTGAATCTTGGCAGGGATGGGCTTTTCCTTTTTGTTGATGGGGAGTCTTTTCCAGAGCAATGGTATCCTCTGTGAGATATGCCTGTCCATCCAAACCATTCTGCTGATACTGCAGAAGTAATAGAGATCCCTAGGCCAAGTATTTTTGATGTTATCTGAATTGGTGATATATAGTAAATCCATCAGTATTAGGCCAGAGGTTGATTTAAATGCTAGACACAGGTCACATTCAAAATTGTGATTAATTTTCCCAAACCATTACTGCCCTAAACTCACTGCACATGATCTAATCCTTTCTTTCATGTTACAGATCTCTGCTAGCTTTCATAACTTAAACACTACTACCCATATCACAGCACCTCTATTTCTTCTGCTTTAACTGTCTTCACCCTTTCCTACATTTTATGTTCTAGTTATGTAACAGGATATGCATTTGAATTGTTAGATCTTCTATGTATATACTCCTTGTTAGAATTAATGAAAATATATGTAATTATTATTTGTACACAGTACAATGTTTTATTACATCATAATGTAAGCTGGTCTATGCATGTGAATGTGCATTTCTTTATCAGTACCCCAATGAAGACATTTAAATGAAACAAAATGAAATAAAGGAATAGAACTGTATAAAATGTAAATAATTTGTTAAATGTATATGGTATGGTTAAATGTATATGGTACTGCTTGAAAATTATGTGATTAATGTTACATTTACAACATTTCTATTTATTCATGAGAATAAAGTTATTAAATTTACAAGCATTTCTGAACAATCTACTTGAGTGTCTATAAACTATGTACCTTGGAAATTATCCCAAGAGCTGTCTCCACAGAGTGCATCTACCTGACTTATGTATAACAGTCAAATATTTTCTTTATGAATTTCTTTGCTCCCTTGTAAACTACACTTTTGGGTCATGGATGAAAACTGTCCCTGTACCATGTTGTACTACCTAGCTATCAAATAGTTAATAAATAAAAAAATGATAGATTCACATCTAATCATCCAAATTTAATTTGAACAGACACAGATGCCAAATTAACTGAATGACAAAACCCACATATTAAAAGTGGGTGGTGCCACACCCAATAGCAAGAATGTAACTAATGGTGTTCCACAGGGCTGTTTTTTTTTTTTTTTGTTGTTGTTTTTATGTTTTTTTTTAATGTGCATTTCCCACCTCCATGATGTATACTAGACCTATGGATACCTAAATGTGCCAGTGATTGCCAATACTATCATCCTTTCTTTGCATGATATGGAACCATTGCAAATCAACAGTGTACAAAACAAGTTTAAAATGAATGCAAAAAAAGTGTAGCATTTTCAAATTTGACAAGCATTCTTTATCTTAAATGTAAAGTATAGCCAATATCTAACTCCAAAATGATAGTGTTGTCAGGGAGTTTCACACCTTGGTTGAAACCCCTCTCCTTTGATCACCATTCTTTTGGCTTAACTGATATCGAAGGGCATAATGTCTTGATCAAAAGAATTTTTCTTTCCCTTATATTCAGCCCTTATCAAACCAGTCACAAAGTACAACACACCCTTTAGCATGTAGTTAGTCAGATGCATCATGAAGTTAGAAAGGCCCCAGAGACTCCTAAGCTGAAGATAATACTAGACTAATGATCCTATTTGTCAAAATAGGCTTGTTGCCCTATACTTATACTTTTTCTCTTACATACTTTTATGTAGTCACCTGTGCCTTTGTTTGCTGCCCATTTAGGAGAAAACCCTCCTGAATCTCTTGCACTTCCATAAGACAAACATCTTTATCAACACCTGCATAAAAGATTGAAATCCCCACTAGCCTTTTAATAGCTACACAGGAGGGATAGATGTATTACTCAAAATTTACACCGTGTTTGGAACAGCTTACCCCTGCAATTGAAACAGAGGAAAGTACTTTATCCTTCAAGATTAACCTTAATGACTGGATGGCTATCTGCAAATATCGTCATAGTCTGACCTGATATGCCCTCACGGAGGCATGGGGAGCATCATGCCAGTGAGTACTGGCATAGTGCAAATGGTTCTTAGACTTCCTTGCTTTTTTAACATCCTATTATTATATCCTGTCCTATGAATCTACAATCAACATGTTAGCTATGGTTTTAATATCTAAATTGATCAGTGTTACATTATATATTCTTAGTTTTTTTTACTATTTTCACCTTCTTTTGGTAGAAATTCTGTGATGGTCGTCCTTATATATGTGCTAATAGCTTAAGTTGATTATTACTTGTTATTCCTTGAAATCCTATTTAATTTTAGAGTAATGTCATGTGGGTCTTCTGTCATTTCTGTCATGTCTTATACACTGGTCTGTGTTCCCTCAAAATTTCAGCCCAAACATGTTCAATTGTCCTTCTCCAGGACCAACAAAAATGCCTTCCAATATATTCTTTTGACATTTTCCTTACATATTACCATTCTCTGAAGTTCATCTTGTATGGACTGTTCCCTCAATAATAATTAGTCTCCATCCTCTCCTCTTTTGTAAATATTATTTTGAGCCTGTTTAAATCTTAATTCTTCTTCTTCTGTAGCAGGACCTGGTGGGAGGAACAGATATTTTCTTAAGACTATTTTAGAAATGCTTATACCTTCTCTAAATGCATTTTTTTCAAAGGACTTTAGAAATAGGTTATGTGCCCAGACAATGGAAAGAGTCGTTATTTGTTCCAGTAACTAAGGGAGGTGAAACTTAGATTTGTTAATTACAGACCTATTAGTCTGATGAGTATACTGGGAAATTGTTTTAAGTGGGTAATGAGTAAATATATGTTGGATACATTCCGTTAATATATAGATATAACACAACATGGATTTACCCAGGGGAGATGGTGTAGGACACATTTCTTGTAATTTTACCAACAAATATGGGAAGCATTGGACAACAGCTTATCTGTGGATGTTATCTATCTGGATATGGCTAAAGCATTTGACGCTATCCCTCATGATATAGTAATATTTTAAATGTTGCAACTCAGTCGGAATCACTATGTGATAAGGTGGGTTAAAAACGTGTTATGTTTTTAGAACTAGTAAATGTCACTTTATTAAAGTTCCCTTGGGGAATATTTTATCCAAGCCTAAAAAATAAATCTGGAGTACCTCAGAGCTTTGTTTTAATGTCAGTCTTAGTTGAACATTTTATGATATTGTTACCTATATCTCAAGAGATTTGGATCAGTAAGTATGCTGATGACTCTAAGGGTCAGTTGTTACTACACAGGAGGATCACAATAAAATCTAGGGGTTGCCTGGATGAATTGTACACATGGCAATCCATTAATAATATGGAAGTCAATTTAACAAAGAAAGAAAAAAAATTGTGTTTTTTGTTTTGGTAGTAATAATAAGTTATGTCCGTGTGTACTGAATAGCATCTATTTGGACATAGTAATGTTAACGATTTAAGCATAAAAGATGATTGTGACTATAAATTTTGATTTACATCTTATGAATATTATTAGAAAAATCTGGAGATTAAAGACTATTTTGAGAACTTTTGTATGTAAGGTTAGGGAAATGTTGGTTCCACTGTTTAAAATCATAGCAAGACCTATGACAGAATATGCTAGAAATGTTTATATGTTTAATTCATTACAGATTAAAAGACTGGAAAGGATACAGAGATTTTATACCTGACAGATAAGAAGTTTAGAGGAAGACATGTAAAGATTACTTAGGAAGACGCATTCATTCTGAATAAGATATAGATTATTTAGGGGTGATTTAATCTTTGTGCATACGCATTTTAAATCTGAAGGTTTAGGACTAAGTGTTGGTATAACAAAAAATTATTAGAAAAGAACTAGAAATAAAGGCTATTTATTTTTTGGTAATTGATTCAGACTGAGTTGGTAAATATAAAAGTCAAGTTTTGGACAATTCTTTTCATTTTAGAGCTGTTTGCTGGTGGAATTCTATGTCTCTTAGAAAAATGGATGCAATCTGTTTATTTTTAAAAAATGCATAAGATGAACATTTGAGTGATAGAATTTATGGTACTAGATAGATTGGAGGTTGGTTTCTTTAAAGTCTATTAGGCCCAAAGTCTGAAGTGTAGAACCCTGAACACTGAACATTGAAATCTATCATCTCATTTTTCTCCTGTGCTTACTCCACCACTTTCCCACTAGTCACATGACCTTCCATCAAAATGCTGTCATAACCTCCTTATTAATATTATTGAAGTTGCACAGTGCCTTCCCTGCTATTCCCAATCACCAGTTCTACCAATCATCTCACTAAATCTTTCTCCGCATTCCTTCCTCCCTCTAGTGTATAATCAGCCCATGTTCAAACAAATTTTGCTAACCTCCTTCCTGTTATCATCCTATCGCAATAATTTCAAAACATGTCCCAAAAATCCCTCTATTAAAATGTGAACTTGTTTTATCACACTTTCTTCAGTGTCCATGTCAAGTAACCTCTCCAGTTACTGAATTGATCAAGCACATTTATTTTTACTTTCATGTCTCCTTCCACATATATCTACCCACTTCAGTTTTGCGATGCTCACTTTACAAGACCATTCTTTCCTTTCGTATATCTGCACAATTACAAAAACACCTTAAAAACTTTTATTGGTCTTGAGTCTGCATGTATAACTAATTGCCTGGCTACCTTCCCTCTGTCTGTTGTCTACATGCTTTTTGGCACCTTACCTGATGCTTTAGCTCTTATGATACAAGGCTGCAATACAACTCTTTTTCACCACATATGTGCTGCCTAACCCTGAGAAATCAAAACTTTCTTTCGTGAATCAGGTATAATTCTACTTTATTCATCCTGAGCTTATAAAAGATCCAAAAAAAAACAAAAGATCCAGTCATAATTTATCTTCACCTTGTTGCACCAACCCCTGAACTGTGCTGCTGAATAATATCACTACATTCATGATTTCAAAGTTAAATAATGTCACTACACACATGATTTCAAAGTTAAATAATGTCACTATATGCATGATTTCAAAGTTAAATAATGTCTCTACACACATAATTTCAAATATAAATAATGTCACTACATGTATTATTTCAAAGTTAAATAAGGTCGCTACACTCCTGATTTCAAAGTTAAATACTATCACTACACTCATGATTTCAAAGTTAAATGTCACAACACACATGATTTCAATCTGAATAATCTCACTACATGCATGAATTCAAAGTTAAATAATGTCACTACATGCATGATTTCAAAGTTAAATAATGCCACTACACTCATGTTTTAAAGTTAATGTCACTACACCTGTGATTTCTGTCTGAATAATTTCACTACACATGATTTCAAAGTAAAATAATATCACTACACTCATGATTTCAAAGTTAAATAATGTCACTGCACTCATGATTGCAAAGTTAAATAATGTCACTACGCCTATGATTTCAAAGTTAAATAATGTCACTACACTCATGATTTCAAAGTTAGTGTCACTACACTCATGATTTCAAAGTTAAATAATGTCACTACACAGATGCTTTCAAAGTTAAATAATGTTACTACACTCATGATTTCAAAGTTATGATGCAACTTTAATTTCACACATAATGGCAGCACAGTGAAAACACAGTTACTGCCAAATATTCTTCTACAAAAATTGTAGTTGAAACAGGGCTAGAAAAAGAGTGCTGCTATGCTGTTTTTTTATTGAATTTATTTATTTGGATCAGATTAGGTGGAATTTGGCATGATAATTTTGGATTTCCATGCACTTGGAATAGCTTCATGACTCTCCCTGGATTCAGGTCATTGACTTTTATCTCAATCAGCTGGTTGTGGCAGTATATTTGATGGAATCAATATATTTTGGTTAGCCAAGAACCTTGTCACCTTTGGTTCAAACACACAGGCACACATCTCTGACATGCATCTTCCTGGTTCAGAGTTTCTTCTACTTTTTGAACTGTAAAGCCTGTTGTTATCCATTTTCCCTCTATCCCCAGCATTAAGTACACTGACTGGTCTGATTGAAGAACCATAGGGTTGAAATAGCATATCACATGCAATAGAAGTGCTTGTAACTGTTTTTCCTTATAGGCTATCTTTCTTGAAAATTTAAAAAGAAACAGTCAGTATAGTAGTCCTGATTTTTGTACCAAGCATTAGCTGCACGAGGCTTACTCCAGTAGCACTCCATAGATTACTAAGTTAAGATGTGACAGTTTTATGCAAACTAGGCTGATGGAGATGTTTTAGAAGTCTGGATTGCTCTTTCACAGGGTTATTTGGATGCTGGTAGTAAGGCCGTGTTGTAATATGTATGAAACCATATTTCTCAAAAAATGTCTACAAATCTGTGGATGCAATGAGGGTAACATTATTGGCGATTATTTAAACTGGCAAGCATTATCTGGAAACATTGCCTTGGACTTAAAAGTAATGAATTGGATAGTCATTTCTGATGTATGCAAATGTTTTATCACTCAAGAGTAATAGTCTACTACTAAAAGTAACGTTTTACTTTGAATTCTAATAGTTCTGTAGCTATTTCCTACCTGCTAGTAGCAACTGTTCTCTCTTCTCCTCTTCCATTCACATCTGATTGTTTCTAATCAAGTACTGGATTTCTTGATCTGTCACAATTACTTCCATTCCAGGAACGTCAATATCTCTGACACTGAAGCATCTCAGTCTCATAACTTCTGTCATCTCAGTAGTGCTTTGTTCAAGTCATAGCATTTAATCTATAGAACCAGTGGTGTGTGCTTTGAAGCTGTCTAACCACTGTGAGGGTTTCTGAGAACTCCTTATGTGCCCAAACACTTGCAAGGTACTCCCTTTCTATTTGTGAATATCTTTGTTCGACATCAGTTAACATTGCTGGACCAGTAGACAATGGCTCTTACAACTTGTTCACCTGTCTGGTGAGAAACACCATCTAGACCACTACTGGCATTGACACACGACTAGTGGTTGGTGATATCATAGTAGGCAGATGTTGCAGCAGATATCAGCATTTGCTCAATGTTGCTGAAGACTTGGGCTTGAGCAGCCTCAGATGGTCAAGATACAGCTTTATTTAATAAATATGTCATTGGGCATAGACCTATGTAGAGATGTGGTATAAGCATGCACAAGAAATGTGATGTAGGTCAGTTACTAAGGTCATACCTTTGATCTCTGCATTGGCTTTCATCTTGCTTGCATCTGATCTGATTACAGAAGCTTTTATAGTATGACCAAAATATTGGTATTCAGACCTACCACACCTGCACTTGAATCTATTTAGCTTAAATCCTGAGTTTTAAATAGTTTGGAGGATGACTGCCAATCTTCTGCCATGGATCTTTTTTGAGAACCAATCACTAGCACGTCATTTATGACACAACACCTTCCTATTGTTCATTTCATGTTCGAATATTTCTGGTGCTGAAGTTATACAAATTACCATACCTCTCAAACTCTTACAGCAAGAAATCTGGGCAAAGCTATAAATAATAGGGAGACAAAAACCAAAAAATAGGGACACTTTTTAAATATTGTTCTTATAACTTAGAAAGTTGATAGAACAACAGGTTTTGTATTAATATAAATTTTCTGGAGTATGAAGTCTGAAAGTCAAATGTCTATCATTTTTGACTTCATTCTTCTATGATTTGCCAGAAAATTACAATTTTATGAGAAACAGACCAAAAATATGAGGCAAAATTCTGAGAAAGTCTGTACAGTTGAGAGGTATGCCAAGTACCCCTCTTTTGAAATGACACTTTTCAGTTGGAGTAATGTACATTGCTATAGTTTAAATATCTTTCTCTGAGTTATCTGGCAAAACCTAGCTGACAAATTTAATGCAGTGAACACTCTGACTCTGACCAGGTTATGTGCAATATCCTCAAGGATAGGTATCATAAATCTCTCATTCATGTCTGCATCATTAACTGTTTAAATTAACACATATTCTCACATAGCAACTCTTTTTAGTAACAAGCACTGCTAGTAAACAGGATTCAGTAGTGTCAGTTACACATTCAGTAATACCAAGTGTTTGTATAATTTGTGTTCTGCCTTTACTTTTGACAAATTTGTCAGGTTATTTCTTTATAGAAGTATGTATTTTAATAGTTAGTTGAGAAAACTGTTTGGTTCATGTTAAACTTTTTACAAATTGGGAAGATTGCATGCATGACTACAGGTTACACAAATCTGAATCCCCTCCATTAGACCAATAATTGAGTACAATGTCCCATTTGGTATGTATCTCTCCAAACATCTGCACCAACTGAAAAGCCCACAGAAATACCTCACAAAGAGAATCCAAGGCCTCCAACACCTGTCCTATGTAGACAGGCTCAAATCACTATAATTCTGCTTAGTATCATATAGATTGCTCAGAGGTGATCTGTGTCTCACCTACAAGGCATTCTTGGATCCTCCATATCTGTAAGTCTAACTCCTCATGCATTACCCACTTGAAAGGCCTGCATCTAATATGCAACATCAACAAAACCTGCTGTAGAGAAAGGTTTGTCTCCCTGAGGCTGCCCCATCTCTGGAATAGACTTCTCATACATGTCAAACAGAGTACCTCACTGACCCTCCTCAACCACAACCTTGATCAGTGAATGGGAAACCACAGATTTGTCCCAGGGGTTCCATCTTTGTCCCTCATTGACAGGCATGATAGGTGCAAACTGAGGCTTCTTTTTAGGGATAAACTCTTGGCTAGTCTTGTAATGAACCCAGGGCCATTCGCTCAGTAACCTTTTATGATCCTGTGATCCTATAACCCTGACAGAGTACTTTGAATTTGTACAGGGCAACATTTGTGATGATACAATTTCAGACTACACAAACAATTTTTGCTGGAGTAACAATGGGAAAGAATTTATTTGTAGTAGACAAATAAGATCTAATTCAGCAGTGAAATTTAAATTTTGTAATGTCCAGAGTTTGGGCAAGGAATTTGTTGAGTTAAGTGGAATAAATCATGAAAAAATTATAATATTGTTTTTACTGTAGAATCTTGGAATGCAGAAGGTTTTCAATTAGACAATATCCCTAAATATTAAAAACTGTGAAATTGCTTTAATGGTGATAGTCTGATTCTATGGATCCAGAATACAAATTGATAATTCTTTCTTAAACAAAAATGAAAAGAAAAAAAATCTTTAGATACATTGGAGGCATAATCATTCAAATTTCAGATTCAACAAGAATAAATTATTAAATATTGTACTGTGTTATAATAACCCTAATATAGATTCAGAAATATTGGGGATACATATCCATATTACATAACACATTTAATATTAAAATATTCTTACAGGAGATTTTATTTATCCTAGATATTTGTGGATTATATCACATGCTAAAACATGTTATGCAGAAGAATTTATGGATATTAGTTCATTGCATTTCATCAACATGTAGCTCTGTTAGATAAAAATCATCCAAGAAGTAAAATTATCATATCTCTTAGTTGTCCAGATTTTTTTCAGAATGTCCAGCTTTCTACCTCACATACCTCATAAATTTCATGGTTTTCTGGAAAAAAATTCAAGATTGTAGTTACTAAGTAGTCACATACATTTGAACTTCAGACTTCATATCCATCAGAAAATGCATGATAATACAACTATTATTCTAGCTACTTTTTTGTTTGTAAGAGCAATATTTAAAATGTGACCTTGATTGCGAGCTTCTGCCTCCCCCCCCCATTGTTTTTAGCTTTGTCCAGATTTCCTGCACCTAGAAGCTGAGAGATAGGGTAACTATACTCTTACTGATTACTCTAAGCTGATGGCTTCTATTAATGACATTGACTGGAGTGGCCACTTGGCATTAGCAGCAAATTATTTTGATTATTTCATGTTTCAAAATGTACTATGTAAAAGTATTCATGAAACTGCTAATTACAACAGGAAGAACTCATCTGTACCAGGATGGCAGAATACTGAACAGAAGCAACCACTTGGTACAATCAGTGTATGTCATAAATTCAGATCTCTCTTAGCTGATAGAAAATCTATTAACATTAGGGTATAGTCCCGTACCCAGTAATGTTCTGGAACTACTCCACTTCCATATTATTTCCTGTTGACGTTCCTTGGGTGGCACAGTAGTGCAGTGGTTAATGTTGTTGCCTCACAACAAGAAGTTCTCTGGTTCAATTCTTGGCTTGGGTGCCTTCTGTGTGGAGTCTGCAAGTCCTCCCTATATTTGTGTGGGTTTCCTCCCACATTCCAAAGACATGCATCTGAAGTGATACTCCCTGGGCCTCTGCTGAAATTAGGCTCTGTCCTAGTCAGACTTTCCTGGTCAACAAATGTTAAATAAATTAATTAAATAAATACAATCTATGGTGAAGCACTATTGGCTTAAAAGTTATCCATCTGAATATGTACAATCTGACTAAGAAATTTGCTAACTAAATGTCTGGGTAGAAAATAATAAACCAGACTTACTGGCCATCATAGAAATATAACTAAAACTGTGTAGTTCAGAAGCAATGGTTTTATCCTTTGTCCAAGGACTTTACATGAAAGGAAGAGTTACTCCTTGCAATAGAAGCAACTGAAATGTGGTCAATATCTAATAACTTACAAACCTGAAAATGACACACCTCAGTTTAGTCATTCCCGGGTACAATTGGAAGCATATAGTCAGGAAAGTATCTTAAAAAAAGATGTGTAACTTGTTGGCAAGATGCACCTTTAAGTTTTCTGCACATACTATAAGTTCAACTGACTATGCAAACAACATACCAAGATTACTTCTGAAGTGGTTTTCAAATGAATATCTTTTTTAACCACATCTCCCTCAAAGTCATAAAGCCTCTGTATGTTATATAGACTTACTCATTACGTCTGACCATTGGTGTCCTTGTACTGAAGCAATGGGTTCTGGCTAAGCAATATGTACAGCTTAAACTGAACGGGCCAAAACTCTTAATACGTTTCCCCATATAAATGTTATTTTGCACAAATTAAACTCCAAATCTGTCAAAATGATATGCCAGATTTATATATCCTTACTAAACATATTGATCATAACAGTTTTCAAAGGTGCATGTGCATGTACCTTGGAAGCTGTTTGAATCAGGTCTAATGCTGCAGCATACCACTGAGCAGTGTCCACAGTGCTCTGACAGCTTTAGAAGCTATAACATCATTTAAGAAGAATATGAAAATGTGGTGGAATGATGTGTCTAATGGGTTTGAAGGCTGTAAAGTACTTTGAGGAAAAACACCAAAACTGTATTAGAATCATATGACTAAAAGCTTTAACTTCTTAACACCCCTGAGCTGTGGAATCTTACATTCATGAGCTTTTTTAACAGAAAAATCAGTTAACAACTTAAGCCAGACAAGTGTAAATATCTTATGGGCAATAAATGCTATTAAAAAGTACAAACAAGAGTGTAATTAGTGCAATAACTTGTTTACAGTGATAATAGCCAGTGAATATGCAGTCATTATGTTAATACTGTAATGGATTATAATGTATTAATATGCAGATATGTATTTTACTCATAACTGTAAAGTCAAGCAAAATGCTGTGCCATCCTGTTTTGAAATAAATAGTGTTATGTAATAGTATTTCTCAACAAGATAGCAGATTAAGATAATATTGAGTTGGTTAATGCCAGCTGATAGTATTGATTTTTTAATAAAGTTTTTGACATTTATTTGACATCAGAAGTTTTTTTTTATTTTATAGTTTTGTTATTATATTTTCTGACTTAATAAGATAATTTGATGAATGTCATATTTTAAGCACTTTTTTCCATTAGTAACATGATGTTTGATATTAAAAAGAAATAGATAAGTTTATTTATTTAGTTAGTTTACTTACTTGAAATTATAGTAATGAAAATGACAATGTAAATAGCTACTAATGTAAATTAGGCTATATGCTGAGAAAAAGGTCATTTGGCCATATGATCAGGAAAGCCACAAAAATACATGTATTTAAAGCAGTGGAATGGTGCTCCTTCAGTAAGCATAGAAAAAGCCTTTTAAGGTGAAACCATGGTTTGCTTTATCTATTCTCCATGACAATGGAGTTGTAGGAGATATTTTTGGGTGCTAGTCATTATTTCTATGTATATGGTATGGGTCTCAATCGGATTACAGAAGTTTCAAACTTTGAACATCATATGGCTGTGACCATATGATCGAAGATTTGAAACTTTGAATGTTTTGAATGGAGATCGCCTAGCAGCTCAGAATGGGAAATTTACCATTTTACTCACTGCAATGCAATCTCGGAGTTGGTATATTTAATTAGCAGGGGTTGTGGAGAGTGCAGGGTGCCTTGATCTCCAGCAAAAATCTAAAAAATAAAAAAGTTTTTATTTTAGTTTTGAAGTTTCAAAACCTCAATCATATGGTGTCGGCTATATGATATTTGAAGTTTTGAACTTTGGTAATCCAAGCAGACCTATATATCCTATATATATGTATATGTATGTATGTATATATATATATATATATATATATATATATATATATATATATATATATATATATATATATATATATATATATATATATATGTTTTTTTTTAAGAAAATCCAATTTAGTAGAAATATGGGATGTCTAACAGAACATTAAGAGAATGACTAAATGCACAGGCACAGTTAGTTAAAAGCAATAGCACAGAAGATAAAACAGATTTGTGAATATATATATATATATATATATATATATATATATATATATATATATATATATATATATATATGTCTTCATGTGGAACAAAAAGCAGAAATGTTTCACATTTTTTTAAATGAACCCTCATTCCTCACCTGACCAAGTGCTGACCCTCCAGCTGAATTCTCCCTGCCCCTTTCTTCTTTCATGATATCCATATAGGACACTTTCTGTCCATCCTGATCATATTCCACTTCGAGGTGGCCTCTTGACTGTTCAGTAAGTCAGTTTTGTACCATAATTTTGACAGGCCCAAAGCAACTACCCAGTGGAAGGCAGCAGGTTTGTTGTGGAGTTATCATGAAGTGATTGTTGGTCAAGTAACTCTATCACTTAATAATAGTGGCATGAGCTACGATGAAAGACATCAAGTCAGACCTGTTCCAGTTATTGATGGATTTCCAGACTTGTGTTCTCTTCCAGAGTTTGCCCAGTCAGAGATCACTTTCCCCACTCTACCCTTTGAATAGGGATGCTGGCTATTGGCTGCATCATCCTATCCCTTCCCTGCTAGTCAACCTTACCGGTGGCCTGAGTTTGTTCCTGAATGTAAGTAGCTGCCAGCCCAGTCAAATGCGTTGATCATGCACTACTGGCTCTGTTTCAACTTATTTCACTTTATAAGGCATAATGAAGTTTAAATATTTTTGTTACAGGCTCATTGACTGTGCTGTACTTATATTTAAAAGTTAGAGAGAAAGTGTGCATAAAATGTGTTTTAATTGATCAAAAAGGAAAGGACAAGAATGATATTCTTTCTGTGCCATCTTTCAGTCTTTCACTTTCAGTATTGTTTGTTAAATAGTGACATGATCCCTTAGGCTATGCTTATACCTCAGCCTCCTCATCTAATTTTAGAAAAAAATTGTAAAGCATCCCTTCATATCCTGTCATCTTATGTGTCCCTTAGCTTCCAACAGTAATATTTTCTTTCGTCCTTTGACCTTGACTGCACTTATCCCTCTTTGCCTCTGCTGTGTTTTCTGATGCTTTCCTTTTCTTAAGCACTGTCATTGCTACACAAATGGAGAGCTGTAATGCTGGAATTTTTACTTCGACTGCTTGTTTCATTGATCTGATGACTTTGTGATACCAGTTAATCTTTACCAACATTTCTATGATGTATTCTTCAATATTGGTTTTAATGTTCATATGGTATAAACTGCTACTTTTCAGGAGTCAGCTTGGCTAAAGTTTTTTTTGCCCCACCATGATACTTTCTAATCATTTGGTTTTCATCTTACCCATTCCTTTCACACTAATCTCAGAATGACTTGCATAAATTAGCTTAAGAGAGATTTCTGGCCTGTACCTTAACATGCTCCCTTTAATGCTAAGTAAGAGCTCCAGGAGTAGATGGCTAATGGATGCATCATACAGCCTTCCCTACCTCCCATGAATGACTTGCTTCTGTTTAGCAGATGGTAACTGCTAGGAGTGTGGTCTCAGTCAAAGATACACCGATATAAGATGTACCCAGAAGCAAATAACTAATCCACTCTTCCATGAAAGACAATCTGGCATCATCCCTTAAGTCACCATCTTCCCTATTTGGATCTACCTGTGTCACTAACTGATCTCAGGCTTTCAGGATTACAGCCAGGTTCCTGCTACAATTCAGAGAGGTCACCCTAAACTTTATAATTTTTGTTACACCATAAATTTCTGGAAACATTTTGCTGTGAATTGCACTGTTGGCTTATGTTTTTTCCATATTCCTTATGAAATCCCTTCTTTTTTTTTCCTTGATGAGCTCTAACACATATTTTTTATAGCTTACTACATATGAATTGTCTAGTATCACTCTGCTCCTAAGTTTAACTAACGTGCTTATATTTCAGATAGCCATGGACATTTCTGTTTTGGTGGTTTGAAGCCTTAGATTTCCTTGTCTATTTATATGTAATGGCATTAGCACTATTATTTGTCTGATTCAGAGGAAGTTAAAATAACTCAGCTGAGACTGTGCAGTAGTGCTTGATAAGCATAGTGGCAGCCTAGCATACTTCTAACACTCTAGGCTGTAGGCGCTTTAACATAAGCATATGCATAGCAAATGTCATTAATTTATTCATTGAACCAATCCCAACGTAAAAATAGTTGTTGAAAATCAATGTTGGGGTCTCAAAAAGGATTTGTAATGTTATCACAATAACAGGAATATCAGAATATTATTAAATATGCCATAGAGCTGTAACTCAAAAAAAAAAGCACAGATTCTTTCATCAGGTAATAGTCTAAAATATGTGCCATCTTCAGTTGTGCATATCATGGTAAAGGATCATTTATACTAAACTGTAAAATTAAGGACTACCAGCAAAGCAGAAGCAATACCTATGAACAGGTGTCACCTGGCAACATGGCTTTTTACAAACACTGTTTTTATCTTTGTACCTGAAATAAAGACTTTTTTATTAATCTTAATTCTGTATAAAAACACAGATTTATAATTACCTGAAAATGTCAGCAGGAAATTAACTGTGGAGGGGGCAACAATATGCTTACAAAAATAAGAAAATTGTGGTTTACAGATACAGGATTACATGAAAATAATTTCAAATATTGTTGTCATGGACAGGAGAGATG
This sequence comes from Protopterus annectens, assembly GCF_019279795.1. NCBI lineage: Eukaryota > Metazoa > Chordata > Ceratodontiformes > Protopteridae > Protopterus > Protopterus annectens. The sequence continues at coordinate 231,524,539 of NC_056729.1, read as the reverse complement.
GAGTCTGCACACTCACGGCTAAATTGAAGAGGTACAATTTCTCTAAAAGAAATGGTGTGGGGACTTCCTGGCTTACTTTGGGGGAGAGGGGTAAGCCTGATTGAGAAGAAAGCCCTAGTAGAAGTGATCAGACATCCTTCACTGTTAACCAATTGAGCATTCCCTCCAAACCACTTTAAGGAGTGCATGCCGTTTAGCTGTAATATTAACATCTGATTTTGAGGAAGTGAACATCATGTGAGAATGTGCAGCTCTGCTTGGTAAGTATAGTGGCAACTGTTGGGTACTGGTTGTGACTTTATAAGCTGTAGGTGTTTTAACAATGGCATATGCATAGCAAATGCCATTTATGTATACACTGAGCTCAATTCCAAGGTAAAAAAAGGAAACAGAAATAATGAGTGATTATATGAGATAGTGACAGAGAATGGGACAGGAGAGCAGAGTGAATAACAATATGCTGGTACGCAAGGATACAGTTGCATAAAGAAAAAAAACTCATGAGCCATACTTGATGTTTGCCTAAAAGAAAGCCCCTCCCAGTTGACCCTCATTCCAGGGATGGAGAACTAACTGAATGATGGGCCAGGAGGGGGATGATAACTGATAGGTGACATGAGTGAAGTGCGCAAAATATAGATAGACAGATAGATAGATAGATAGACAGATAGATAGACAGATATTGAGAAGTGTGTGGGTGTGTGTGTGTGTGTGTGTGTGTGTGTGTGTGTGTGTGTGTGTGTGTGTGTGTGTGTGTGTGTGTGTGTGTGTGTTTATATAAACAAAGCATGATTCTCTGAACGACAAATTAAGGCTTAAGTACTTTGCGGACTATTAGTCAAACTAATTGCAGTGCACTAACATGAGTTTTCATATATCCTGCTATGTTGAAGTAGATAGTTTGTTTTCATGTAACTAATGTATGGTTGTGTTGAACACCATTTTTCTTTTACAAAAGGGCAGTTAGCCAGTAAAGTTCTAAACAATTAAAGTGTAGAAAGATAAAATAAATATGCAGTGTTGTGTACCTGCATTTAATTAGAGAGCTAATATACTGGACGGCATGCAACACTGTTTGGAGGAAAACATTAAGAAATGTTTGCTTTTACTGCAGATGGCATTATTGGCACCTATGATTTTCAGAAATGTAAAAATTATAGAGCATTACACTAGGAAAACTGCTTTGGCTGTCTCCAAATCATGATGTAGCAGGTGTTTAATGTTGCTATCAGAAACTCTAAATACATCATTATAAATACTGTATGGTAAAAAGTAAATAGGGAATTATACAGTGTTCAGATTTTCTATGATATTAGACAGGAATAGTAATTTAAATACAAGGTTACTGTTATAAATCACGCTTCATAAACACAAACTTTGTATCATTTCTACAGTAATTCCAGAGCTGCAATTTAGAAATGACGTTTGAATTTTTCTGATTGCACTCTAATCAACGATATCTGCTGTGCTGTATGTATAATTATCCTTAAGAATATAATATTAATTTTCAGAAAATATTTATCATTTTCATCCATGTTTTTCAATATGCAGTTGTGAGTAGAAACAGGAAACATTTTAGTGACATGTTCAGTCAGTCTTTTGTCCTACATTTAAGTTTCCTATAAAATAAGACTCACTAGAAAACATAAAAAAAATGCTTCATAAATGCAAAATAATAAAAACATTGTTATGTGCATTAAAGTTAAAAACACTGATTTTACATTTTCCAGTACAAATACCAGTATATACTTAATTTGGACTGGTGGTGGTGCTGAGTAGCGTTGTTGCCTCACAGTAAGACGTTGTCCTGTTCGATTCTCAGCTAAAGCATCTTCTGTGTGGAGACATGCGTGAATGGGCATACCTTCGTTGAAGGTTGTGCATCAGGGCTGGCAACTCGGCACGTAAAAATCTACTGCCAATCATTAGCAGACCGGAGTTCCGCTGTGGCGACCCCTAACCGGGAAAAGCCGAAAGATACAACAACAACCTAGAAAAAATATGGGATTCTCATAGACGTTTTTCAATTAAGTCCAGGGTTCTCATTCACCACAACCCATGTTACATCTCATATGTGCTATTTATCATGCTTTCAGTTTGCTTTATTGAGTGTTCTGTTCCCAAGAGCCATTTTAATTTTGTATTCATACAGATAAAGAGAATTATAGTGAAATAGTGGTATTGACTAGAAATTATTCTTTCAAACTGTGGGTATAATTCCTGAATTTCATTTCATGGAAATGGAATTTAATTTTGTTGAGAAGCACAAAGCAGGGTCTTTGACTAAACTGTAGTGATCTCATACAGCACAAGGCAAGTAATGAATATCTGATCACTATTAAGCGAGATTCTTTGAACTGTGAGAATTTAAGTGTGATATCAGGAAATAAGGCGGAATCTGCTGTATTTTGAGTAGTCTCTCTTTTTTGAGGCATGGCAACTTTTGATTTGGCATATTATAAGTAACAGGGTGTAGGGGTAAATAGGGAATGCTTAACAGTGGGCTTCATAATTCTCTGTCAGTCTAAGAAGATTTCAATACACTTTTGCAGTTGCAGGACTAATAGTATCAAGTCTTAAAATTCAAACAGGTTACCTTGTTATTAACAATATTTGTTATATATCGGGCTTTGATGTACTAGTATACTAAGGCCAAATGAAAATGGTGTAAGAATCTGAAACTTTACAAAAGCAATGAGGACAATGTCAAAGTGTCACGATGTAATTTAATGATAAGACCCGACATTCACAAACAGTCCATATAAAAGGTAAACTTATAAATAATAATTTATACATATCCAAGAAACAAATTCTCGCATCACCAGCGCCTTGTGTTTTGCTAGTCTGCCAGTTTGCCATACTTTGATTATAGTACTTGGAGAAGATCAGCTTCTTGTAAGAGTCGTGATAATTATGAGGATGATCAAGACAGATCACTATTCTTCTGCAAATGATATGTTTTGAATGTACATTGCATGAGAAGCGAGATAACATTGGAGTGACTAGAGAGAAGCCAAGTGCATTAATCTATTTATTTATTTGTCCTTTGTTTGCCAGGATAGTCCCAAGAAGCTTGTAGCCTCTTTTTAGAGGGGAACTGAGCTGCTATTGATACTGCTAGGAGAAATTTGCCAAGGCATTGTGGAACTTCCCTTCTGCTTTGAAGAGGGTTAAGGGAGCAGCATTGATGAGGAGAAAAAAATCTATGGAGGTGGAAAGTGAGAGATTAGAGAAAATTTAGGAATCTTAACAAAAGTTCCTCTGAGGTAAATATTACAAATGATCACCATTTAAATCTCTCCATAGAGAGGGAAGTAGGCGAGTCTGTTAAAGTGGTGCAGATAACAGAACTGCCATCATGAGGGCTTGCAGATAATGTTCTGTTAAATGTGGTTTGGGAACAAACCACTTTGTCCAGGGACAACTTTGGGTATGGGTTGGGTAGGAATAATGATAGGAGTTAAGACTGTAGTGGAAGAAAGTTCGCATGGGGCAGTAGTGTAGCTAGAGTTTGTGCCAGCAAAGGCTGACTTTGAGTTTGTCACCCCCCCCCCCACCGCACGAAATAAAATATAATAAACATCATGGTTATAAAAAAGTGAAAACATCTAGAAGAAACAATTAAGAATGAATTTTGTAACTATACTTTTAAATAATTATTAGTTACAACAATCTACAATGCAATTTTTCTTGCTTTCCTGTTAGCAAAATCATCAATGACATTATCAATGTCTATTTTGTCTATCAGTTAGTGTTCTACAGAGAATATGGCAAGGTTTCTTAAATGCAAGGTGCTCATAGTAGATCTCATGTAACTTTTATCAGTTTTAGTTTAGAAAAACTTCTCTCAGAACTAGCAACACTAACACAATTGTGAGGAAAATTCTCAGCAGTATTACAATGTTTGGAAATGAATTCCCCAGATTGTATTTCTGAATAAACTGTAAAAGTTCAAGGGGGCTTTCCCTCCACATCTCTGTTTCATCTTGCTTAGCAGCATGAGTAATGAGACTTTGAAGCCTTTTACTCTCAGTGAGGAACTCTTCCTTCTCAATGCCACTGTGATCATCACGATGTAGTTGACACTCATAGTCATCATTCAAAAGGTGCGATGGAGTAAGGAATGCAAATTTCTCAGCAAGAAAGTGAAGCAGATGAAATCTTATAGTTATCTCTTGAATCAGTCTATCCAGCTGAATCCTACACTAAGGCACTCTATGAGCACATCCACTCATGCATGAATCGTGCCATCCCAAATAGAACCAAGATGCTCTCATCCAAAAAAAGGAAGCCAATCTGGTGGTCCCTTGCCATAAATAACCTTTACAACAAAAGGAAGAAACTGTTGCAGAAAAGAGGAAAATCCCAGGATGCAAAAAACTCCCTTACCAGCCTCAGTAAGAAACTGAGATCCCTCATAAAATTCTCCAAAGCTAGTTACGAAAATAAAATTGCCAAAGATTCCAAAGACAACCACAAGGCATTCTATAACTATGTCAAGAATCTAAATGGCAATGCTCAGATCTGCTCTGAGCTAAAACAGAATGGCATTAAATATACTGATCCCAAGGATATTGCCAATATCTTGGCAGATCGATTCAGTGCCAACTTCACCCCCCTGTCACCCCATAAATGGCCCATCTCAATACCGGAAGAGTGCCAAATTCTGGTAATAACGGCCACACAGGTAAAAAATGCACTCTCCAAAGCTAAGAGTACAGCATCCATGGGACCAGATGACATCCCAGGCTGTGTACTACATGAACTACAATATGAACTGGCACCTCACCTAAGTGTCATGTTTAATCATAGCCTCACCTCAGGTTTCATGCCCACTGAGTGGTGCAGAGCTACATTTATCCCACTCCATAAGGGGGGATCCACCGTGGATCTCGGAAACTACCGTCTCATCAGTCTGACAAGCCTTATCTGCAAGGCCATGGAGCGCATTATCATGGAACTTATAAACAAAGACATTGGCAACCTTCAAACACTGGACCCCACCCAGTTTGGGTTCGTGAAGGGCCGATCTTGTCTCCTGAACCTGATTGACTTCTTCAAATCACTCTCCAGAGCCATGGACAAGGGTAATGTGGTCCAGACAGCCTATCTGAACCTTGCCAAGGCCTTTGACACCATCCCCCGCTCTGGAATCATAGATAAACGTACTAAGCTGGGCATTAATCCCTACATCATCCAATGGGTTACTAACTGGCTTACTGATAGAACTCACACTGTAAAAGTAGCCGACTCCAAATCCAGCTTCAGACAAGTGACAAGTGGAGTACCTCAGGGTTCAGTCATGGGACCGCTCTTGTTTGGCATCTACTTCTCTGAAGTACAGGCCAGCACTAAGGGACTCTGGCTAACAAAGTTTGCAGATGACTGCAAACTGGGAGCCATTACTGAATCTCCAAATGATGTGGATACTCTACAAAAGGGCCTTACAGAAACAGATGCTTGGTGCCAGAGCCATGGGCTCAAGCTCAATGCCAAGAAATGCATAGTTATCCACTTTGGGAAAAAACATGTATCCATGAATTACCATATAGGTGGCAGTACACTAAACATGGAAAGTGTGATAAGAGACTTAGGGACACAGGTGGACAGTGGTCTCACCTTCGATAATCACATCGCCACAACAGTCAGGAACTCCTTCTATGTGGCACACCTCATCACTAAGGGTTTTCATCCAGAAAAAAGGAGGTCATTGTCCCACTGTACTCATCCCTCATTAGACCCATTATAGAATACAACGCCCCATTTGGTATGTACCTCTCAAGACATCTGCAACAACTGGAAAGGCCGCAGAAATACCTCACTAAAAGAATCACAGGCCTAAATCAGATGCCCTACGCTGACCGTCTTAAAAAACTCCAGCTATACTCTGTCGCATATCGTCTACTCAGAGGCGATCTCTGCTTAACATATAAGGCCATGTCAAACCCAGAGCTTTTGGACATGCTACACTTAAAGAAATCCCAATTCCTCAGAGTCACATGCTCCAGGGATCTAAACCTTGTCATCACAATAAACAAAACATGCTGGAGGGATAGGTTCCTGAGCCAGAGACTCCCCAGACTCTGGAATAGATTGCCCATACATGTCAAGCAGAGTGCCTCTTTGGCCCTCTTCAAAAGGAACCTTGATGATTGGATGGGAGAAAGGAAATTCACCCCGGGGATCACGTCAGTCACCCTGTTAGACAGGGGTCCAGAGAAGTAAATAGTGTGGGAAGAAATACCCAGGGAATTGTTATGGCTAGGCTTTTATAGGCCCTAGGGCTGATAGCCTAGTACCAACCTATGAACCTATGAATACGCCTTCCCTCACCTTGCCCTTTTCTCTAAAAGCAGCACGACTCTCTTTTCTTCACTTTGTCTTGGGAATGGGATTAGATTGACACTTGATAGAAACAAAAATATTAAAGATGCACAATAGTAAAGAAAAATGACAGCCATGAAGAATAACAGCAACACAGAGGAGAATAAATGAACCTCAAACAAAGTAAACTAAATTTTTAGTTTGTAGAGAAATAAATGCACCATGTACAATCATGACAAACATGATACTCTCCATCTTCGCTTCTCTGTGGAAAGAGGCAATTGCACCAAGTAGTGCAATCTGCTGTCAGACCAACAACTTAAGAAGTCTATAAAATTCTAACAGTAACAGTAAAGAAGAAGTATTAGCAGTGTATATCTTTTATATGCTTCATCATGTACCATATACATTTTCAGGAATGCAACAAGTCCAGCTCTTTTAAAACTTAACACAACTATTTCACAATATAGTTAAATCTTTTTTAGTGAAATAATAATAAAATGTTACATATATTGTGCTAATTGCTGTTTAGATGGCATTCATGTGATACATACCACCCAATTAACAAAAACAGTATTAGAACCTAAAACATTTGGAGAAGTTAAAAAAAGGGACAGCCCACACAGTATCAGTATGCAAGGCATTCCAAGCTGCTGTGCATAAATAAAAACAAGCTCATTAAGGTATCATGTGTCCCTAACGATCCCTTTTTCCCAGTTGCTGTAGGATACCACTATCAACAGCCTACCTGTTCTTATGGATAACAAGTTTTTTAAAAATACAGAAAATCAATACAGATGACTACAAATGCTCTACTGTGCATACACATACAATGAATCAACCAGAAATCTGTGCTTACAGGGACATGCATAGGGTCCACTAAGCCAAGTACTACCATAATTGCATAAACCATACAGTCACAGCACTGTACTGTACAAATGTTGTCACATAAGTGCCATGGAATCTTTGCACTTGAACCGTAGCTCTTAACTAATCAAGGAGGACTAATCTCTAAAGAACCAGGGAGTGAGATTAAACTAATCCAAAAATAAGCAGGGGCAGTCACACTCAAACTATTTGTAGTACTATAATTAAATTGAGACTTTGAATGGACAAAAAAAGAGAATGTGAATTAATATGTAAGCTAAATTCACGTGAAAACACCCAGAATACATATAGCCATATCTCACATCCTCTTAGAAGAAGAAATCTGGACAAAGACATAAATAACAGTGACACAAAGGCCCCAAAATAAGGACATATCACAGTGATTATTTCTGAGCCATGTTTGCTGTGTTTTTAGCAAAAACGAATATATGAATAAACAGACATATAAAACAAATAAATAATTCTGATTACAACTGCTGTAAAGAGAGCATTTGTGAGCATACCAGTTCTATGTTGTGTGGCCATCAACATGACTCCCAGAGCTGATTTGACATTTATCAAATGTAACTGAGTACCTATGTATGTATGCAGTACTGTCTAACAGTATATCATGAGGATGCTGTGTAGAAACATGTAGTAACAGGGGTGCACACACACACACACACACACACACACACACACACACACACACACACACACACACACACACACACACACACACACACACACACACAAACAATACAGAATGGTGTGGACAATGATGTCAGAATGCAAGAAAAAACTCATCTGTTTCAAATTTTGCAATCTTGTTTGACATTGAATTTTTTGGAAGTCGAGGCTAATGTCAAAGGCCTCTGTCAACTAGGTTCTCAGATGACTGTAAATATGAAGCTCTTATAGATTCCCCCCATGACACCAATGTGATGTAAAATTAGGAGTTCACGGGGCACAACCTTGTGTAAAGAAGGTGGTATAGGCTTTGCTCCATTTCACCTGCACAAATTTCATTCTGTATTTTCAATCTAAAATGAGTTGACATACACTTTACCTCATTTTGTTATGTACTCAGGTTTATAATACCAGTAGATCCTACGAGCTAATATATAACTGTAGTGCCAAAACAATGCCATACTGCCACCAATTAGTGCATCAGAAATGGAGATGATAAGCTTTTCATCTGTGCTGCAGTCTCAAATGAAAATTATACACAAGGTGCCTGGCCATTACAGAATATAGCAAATCAGCACTTTTGCCTTTACATATGACCCTTACCAAAACACCCAAAGAAGGTTCATTCTAAACAGTAACAAAGCAGGGTTATGAAGCATTTCTTCATCATCATGCAGCGACAGATTAACAGGAACAGTCTTTGCTGAAAGTACTTCATCAATATCCACACCTTTTTCATAAGAAATTCATAATACTTCTTCATGCTATAAACCTATTCTTTCTTCTACAACAGTTCAGTTTCATCCTAAGCTACTATTACTGCATATTCTTAAATATGAATTACCTGCACTGTAGTATCTTATTGCAGGTACGGGAAATTAATACCCAGTGATAACCTTCTGCCTTTTTATATATTCTTCTTCCTGGCCCAGGGCTGCTGCTATTTTTCCTACACTATTCCACATCTAGGTGTGTGACTGTGACTGCTCGATCATCAAAGGGCTTCCTGCTAACCTACTGCTGTGTGCATGCATGCGTCATGGTGTGCAACTCAGCCAAATGGAAAGAAAGCCACCATGGCACCACCTGACTTTTGCCTTTCTGCTGCAGCCACCACTCCAAAAAAACCCTCCATCCCTGCAACAGCGTCTTGTTTATTAAAAAGTACCACCAAGGGTGGACCTCCCTTCTTGCCCCCCCAGCTACGCTACTGATGTTAGGGTGATAGAAGGTTTAAATCGGGAAATTAGGAAGGTTGGGAGAAAATGAGGTAAGTGAAAGGAGGGGCTTAACTGGTTTTGTGCGAGTGTAACTAGATAAGGGATCAGATTTTGGCATGAACTTGCTATATTACAGACTTACATCTGAGACAGTCTGTAAGAACTTTAAGGGACAGGTAAGCCTTGGATTAATAATAATAAGCATGGAGGAGAGGGGTAATGGTTGCATATTTTTCTTTTTCTTCTCTGCTTTGGTGGGAGAGTTACTGTTTACATCTTTGTGTTTTGTACTGTTGATGGGGGCATATGGCTGAGTTCTGTTTAAGGGGTAAGTCATAAGCGTTACTCTTTAGGCTGTTTGGTTTATGGGGTGGCTATCACTGTGGTTCTTTGGTAGTTCCATTTGTGATAAGACTGCTGGGGTTAGCTGGACTATCTCCTTTGTCACTTAGGTGTACTTTTAGTTTTATAACTGGTAGCTGTAGTTGTAGATACAGGCGTTGGTAGTCTAATATGGTGAGGTTTGTGCTCCTGAGATCGGTTAGACAGGGTAGCAGACTGGTGAGCGGATTTTGGTGTAGTAGTTCTTGAAAAATTCATTGGCGGTAGTGGGATACTAACTCACAACTTTCCTGCTGATAACTGAGCCAAAGTGATGGTTTATGCATTTCGCCAAGCACCTGCAAATAACAGTTGCTCGATGCACATGTGTAGTGTGGCATTGACTGTTAGGGGGATAGGTGATAGCTGAGATTTGCAGGTGAACAGTCTACCTGTGGATTAACATAGGCATAATGTAGTTATGCCAGCTCAGGTAGGTGTCTGCATGACTGCAAATCATTCCCAACACACAACCAAGACCTTGTTATTAATGGATGCTGTCTGAGTGAGAAAGATTGTAGCTCAGCTCCATACCCATAGGAGCATGTAACTTTTTGAAGAGAAGTTTTAATCTCACAGGACTGGAACAATAAGTCAGCATTGATTATTACAATGCCTACCACAAGTTCACTGAAAAGTGAATAGGAAGATTAGACAAATATTAAGCATAGCTATGAGATGAGATCAGACTCACTTACATGGTTACCTCTGCTTTATGTAAGGCTTTTTGCTCCAGTGCTACAGTAATATAATTCCTTTGATATAAATAAATAAATAAAGATGAAGGCAAAAGAAGATTTATAGTAGTGGAGCCATACTGTGGGTGCAGTAACATGGATGTGCAGGGGAGAAATAGAGGTTGGGCAGTGGACATCTTAAATGCCCCTGAATTCAAGGATGTTTGTTAGTATAATGTTAGCAGAGGTTCAGTCTACTTTTCGCAAAGTGGAAGATGTGTAGTTTCATTTGTTTTTGCTAAAAGCATGTCTGTGAAACCCAAACATAGTAAACTGACATCAAAAAGGTTAACATGATTGGATTGGGAACTGAATGAATGAATGAATGAATGAATGAATGAATGAATGAATGAATGGAATATTCCTTCCTAACATTCTTGTGCAGACATTATTTAAATAAATCATGGTTACTATGATATTTGCGAGCAAGGGCCATTAGTTGCCCATGCATGTAGTGAGATTAACAGTCAAAGAAGGTGGTGTGGAATAGTAGGGAAAGACTGTGTAGTCAGATGGCTTTCTGATATATATGGCTCTTTCCATTCCTATCAACTGTGGTTGTTGTCAGATTGGACAGTAGATCCAGAATTTTGTCTCTTATTTTGGGTTTGTTGCTCAAAACATTGGTATGTTCAGGCAAACCACTGAAGTTTGCAGTGACTACATAACAGCAGACATTTAAGTTTCAGACTTCATATTTTTTGAAAATACATACCAACGTGAATCTTGTTAATATTCTGTGCCAGGAGGTGCAACATTTTGGGTGATAAAGTAGGGGTTGTAATCTGTTGCTATGAGGTACTTTGGTCTTCAAATTCGTTCAGGATTTATTCAGATTCTCTGTGCCAGGAGGTTAAGAGGTATGGCCACTTTTTATTTAACACATTCATTACTTTAGATGTAGCACTTCTCTGTGTGAAGGGACAGGGTTGGGCATAATTAGCAGATCATGAGTAGGGCTTAGCATAGCACCATGCTGAGAGACTGGGTTGCTGGCAGTTTGTTAGGTTTCTCACTTGTGTGGATAAGAGTCAAATATGGGGGCATTAAGGAATATTATAGGATTTCAATTGGAGAGTAATTGGACAATTAAATTGTTGTGTTTGTGTGTTTGAATGTGACAGATGGCTGGATCATGCAGTTTGTGGCAGAAGTGAGTGGCTGTTGTAGTGCAAACTGAAGAATCATTTTGAGAAGTAATAGAGAAAGAGGGCCCAGCTGCTGTTGTGGGCAGCATTTTGATTAGAGGAATTCTCTCTCTTTCAGTTGGTTTACAGTTGTCATTTCTTTTGCAGATGGCAGAAGCACAGAGTTTGCATCAGCCGGTAGATCGAAGGAAGTGGAGTTGACAGATGGCAGAAGCGCAATTTAGCATCAGCCAGTGGCCTCAAGTAAGTAGACTTGACAGGTGATGGATGCTGCTGCAGTGGATGTTCTGGCCAATGAAGTGGTGCACAATGAGGTCACAGGTAATGATACATTGTTAGTTGCTCATTTAGGCATGTTAGACTTGGTGCAGTTTGGGAGTAGTGTGGAGAAAGGAGAGGATAAGGTACATCAGGGACAGTGTGAAGCAGGTGTTCTGGTTTCATTATGGGGATTTAGGATTGTAAAAACAAAAAAGAACAAGGACCGGAGGAACCCAAACTGCAATAACCTTTATTCAATAAGTTAAGCGCTTTTGTCAGTAGTACACTGCAGATGCCTGAGGAATGGAGAAAAAGTGTTTTGGTACTGATTTTTAAGAATAAGGGTGATGTGCAGAGCTGTAGTAACTACAGAGGGATTAAACTGATCAGTCGCAGCATGAAGTTATGTGAAAGAGTAGTGGAAGCTAGGTTAAGAAGGGATGTGATGATTAGTGATCAGCAGTATGGTTTTATGCCAGAAAAGAGCACTGCAGATGCAATGTTTGCTCTGAGAGTGTTGATGGAGAAGTACAGAGAAGGTCAGAAGGAGTTGCATTGTGTTTTTGTAGACTTAGAGAAAGCATATGACAGGGTGCCTAGAGAGGAGTTGTGGTATTGTATGAGGAAGTCGGGAGTGTCAGAGAAGTATGTAAGAGTGGTAGAGGATATGTACGAGGGTAGTGTGACAGTGGTGAGGTCTGTGGCGGGAGTGATGGATGCATTTAAGGTGGAGGTGGGATTACATCAAGGATCAGCTCTGAGCCCTTTCTTATTGGCAATGGTGATGGCAGGTTGACAGATGAGATCAGACAGGAGTCCCCGTGGACTATGATGTTTGCAGATAACATTGTGATCTGTGGTGAGAGTAGACAACAGGTGGAGGAGACCCTGGAGAGATGGAAATATGCTCTAGAGAGAAGAGGAATGAAGATTAGCAGGACTAAGACAGACTATATGTGTGTGAATGAGAGGGAGGGTAGAGGAATGGTGAGGATGCGAGTAGAGGTGGTGAAGGTGGATGAGTTTAAATACTTGAGATCAATAGTTCTGAGTAATGATGAGTGTGGAAGAAAGGTGAAGAAGAGAGTACAGGCAGGATGGAGTGGGTGGAGAAGAGTGTCAGGAATGATTTGTGACAGATGAGTACCAGTAAGAGTGAAAGGGAAGGTCTACAAGAGAGTAGTGCGACCAACTATGTTATATGGGTTGGAGACAGTGGCACTGACAAAATGACAGGAGTTAAAGCTGGATGTGGCAGAGTTAAAGGTGTTAAGATTTACACTGGGTGTGATGTGGGTAGACAGGATTAGGAATAAGTATATTAGAGGGTCAGCCCAGGTTGGAAGGTTTGGAGACAAAGCCAGAGAGGCAAGATTACGTTGGTTTGGACATGTGCTGAGGAGGGATGCTGAGTATATTGGGAAAATGATGCTAAGGATGAAGCTACCGGGTAACAGGAAAATAGGAAGACCTAAGATAAGGTTTATGGATGTGGTGAGAGAGGACATGCAGGTGGTTGGTGTGACAGAGCAAGATGCAGAGGACAGGAAGAAATGGAAACAGATGATCCACTGTGGCGACCCCTAACGGGAACAGCTGAAAGAAGATGACACCTTGAATTCATCAGAACAATTAAGACTTCCCAAATCATTGCAGTTATATAGCACAAACAAAAGCACCTGACAAACTCAATTAAAATCATTTAGGTCAATAAATTGTGTTCATAAAGGGAATACAGTAATAATACCGACCACATAGCTAATGTCATAAAACATGTCGTATTGACTTGAATTGCTACTATAACACATGTTCAAAAGTGAGTATAAAAATAAATTTGTGAACAAATCATACTATTATAAATTGAAAAACTATATACAAAATAAACACAATCTGTAAAAAAACTTTCTATAAAAAGAAATACTTTCTATAAAAAGTGTATTCTATAAAAAGAAATCAGCCTTTAATTTTATGGAGGTCGCATCATTGATACCAGGAAACTCCATGGCATTATATTTTAATTGCCATTTTAGCTCTTTGTACTCAAGATAAGGATCAGATGGTCCACCTCTGGTCAATTGCAATAAATCTAGGTTTCAGGCCAGGATGTTTCTTCACATGCTTAGCCAGGGCTTTAGAATCTGTCCCCCTCTGAATATCAAACAGGTGTTGGTAAATCACGTTCTTAAACATTTTTATTATTTTGCTGATATAAAAACAATGACAGCCCTGGTGCTTACCCACATAGACAAGCCTAATATTCATGGGTTAAAGTAATTACTCCATAATTTCGAATATTGATTTCCAAACCTCTAAAATGTGCTACATTGTAAGAAATTGCCACATTTTATCATGGCACCTTTCTTGTTTGGGATTGTCCACAGGTGAGGTGGAGTCACAACAGCATGAGGTTGGGTCAGACTTTGGGATCTGGCTGGCTGATTGGTTAGCTAAGCAGGTCCTGAGGGCAAGAAAGGACTGGTTAGCTAAGGAGGCCCTGGGGCAAGAAAGGGGAGACTTTTGTCCCCCTCACATACTGCTTTTAGATAAAAGAAAGATATGGAAGGGGAAGTATGTTGATAATTGGAATTAATTGATGTGGATGGGGTTCAATGTCTGATGGAATCAGGAGCTGCACACAATAAAGTATTTTGTCAGCTTTAGCGGCCTTGTAGGCAAGGAGTATAGGTAGACTGTGGCCAAGGTCATGGGACAACTGTGTGTTAGGCTTCATTTATTTCATGATATTTTGGTTGGAGAAGGATACTGCCTTGATGTTACCAGTCTTGGTTAATTGTTACATGATCTCTGAGGCACAGCACCTGTAGGTGGGGAATGCCTGGTTGTAGTACGTTTTGAAAGCAGAACGTGGTGGATCAGACATTGCATTGGGATGTGACATGTCCTGACATTTGGCTAGATAATCCCCTGCTCACAGCTCTAAGTCTAAGTTGTGGGGGATGGGATGGGGGTATAGTGAGGCTTTAATGTGGGGTGTTGCTTGTGGGTGGTGTGTAGGTTTTCGCAAATCTGTTTGAAGTGTGCAGGTGCATTTAGCTATGCAGTTTGCAGATGGGAAGGCACATGGGTTTATTGTAGTTCACAGCAGCCTGAATCAGGTGGGTTACATTTACATTGATTTCAGGGTAGTAGGGGGTAGAGGGATTATTCAGGGGTGGAGAAGGGGGGTGTTCTTTTGTGGGCCAAAAGGAAGACCAGGGGACGCATTTTCCCAATAATGTACATGTATTGCATCAGCTGTTCGTGCAATTTCCTGATTCAGCAGTTGTGGATAAATTAATAGATGGGTTTTCTGAGGGAGTTTCTATTAGATTGAGGTTGAGAAGATTAGCACTACTCTCCAATCTATTTGGCAGCAGTGGGTGGGCAACCATAAGGTGGTACGTTATCTGGGTGACTTCTTAAGAGTAGGTGAAGTGTTTGACAGTGCATTGGAAGGTATGCATGTGTTTTTGGGGATATGTGAGGAACTGGGTGTTTCATTGGCTAGGCAGGCGTTAGAAAGCCAAAGCAAGGCATTGTTTTTCTGGGAGTACTAGTGGATGCAGGCCATGGTTTGTTTTGTTTACCAGATGTGATGGTAATACATTTAAAAGAAAAGATTCAGTGGGTGAAATCCAAGGCCAAGGTGTGGATTAAAGATATCATAGAACATTTCAGGCTCCTCAATTTTGCAGGTCAGGCAGTTGACCTAGGTCATTTTGTGGGTTCATGGTCTTTTTTGTTGAATGGTGGAAAGAAAACATCATTGGGTGAGGGTTAATAAGTTGGTGCTTGCTAATTTAGCATTGCAGTGAAGTATTGGGATGGGGGCATATTTTGAAGGAATGGTTTGTGGCTCACTGTCTGGCAAGAGGGAAGGATGATTGGAATAGGGATGTTGTTTGGAGTTAGTTCCAATATGACTGGTGTCAAAGGTCTAGTGGGTGAAGGTGTGGGAGAAAGGAGTTAATTTTCATGTGGGCACTCTGATAGTGGTATGAACATATGGTACTGCCAGATGAGGTGTGTGAGATTGGCCTGGAATAAATATATGCTTGGTACAGGAATCGTGCACAGCTTTTAAAAGGAAGGTATATGGCAGGGCATTGCAAGGTTTTGGTAAATTTGAGGTTGACCTGGAATAATCAAATACTTGGTACAGGAATCTTGTGCAGATTTTAAAGGTGTATGGAAGGGCATTGCAATATTTTGATAAGTTTGTGTTGCAGCTGCCTGAGGAGAAAGAAGTTTAGTCGGAAGGATCATGGTTGAAATATTTGGTTCAGTCTTGGGAACAAGGTAAGACAGTTCAGTTGGTTAAGGTGGACTTAGCTGTGATTAATATTGTTGCAGGGGTTGCAGGACTGATGTCTGGTTAATATCCCACCAGACTGCCACCAATTAATGTGGCATACTAATAATATCCCATTCAACTGCCACTGAACTGCCACCAAATAATGTGATGTCTCCCACTCTCCTGGGTGAGTAAGTAAGGAGTTAAGTCCTCACTGCTGACTGCAATGTGAGACTGTCAGGTAAACAGGAGTAATATTTCATAATTTCCCCCTAAGATCACAACAGGAACACGCTCTATAATCTGGTACTTGATTGTATACTTCTGTTCACCCCTATTCAGAGCAATGTGTATCAGTTTAAAAACTCTGATATACTCACACTATTTTAAATAAATTAAATTTCACACATCCAAATACTTCTGGGAAAGCCTAACACAGATTTCCAGCTGTGTCCCTTCCCCAAAATAATATGGTAATGCTACCACCAATCAAAGTGTCTTCATGCCTTTCTACAGGGGTGTCCAATTACAAAAATTTAATATTAAAATAAATAGTAGCAAATGACTTAAGAAGCCAGGCATTTGGAGTGGCCCTGGGAATTATCAAAACAAGTATATGCACTCTCAAATCACTAAATAATAAAAAACACTAATTGACCAGCCACAATGCAAGTTAATAAAATATTTAATATTGAGCAAAGCAATTAAAAATATAAAACAGTAATTCCCAATAAACAAACAGAACTCAATCACCAGGAAAATTAATTCAATACTGTAGGATAGAGATCCAGCATTCAGGAAAACTCTAACTGATCTAGCAGATTAGTTATAATTTACTAGCTAACTAAAGAACACTGTCCCTGATCTAAACTAAATTACTACAACAGAGCAAAGGCAAGCTTACAGTTTTTGGTGAGTCCTTTTTTGGGTATCCACTGCCCAGTTCAACTGACAACTGTAACTGACAACTGACTACAGCAGGCTCTTTTATAAAGTAGCCTAACTGTCAACTCTTCCAGTTCTAATTTCATTGTGACTCAGTAGCTCAGTGTGTTAAATGCCTGGCAAACATTACATATATATTTTTTAATTCAACCAACAGCTGTTTTCTAAAAGTTCCTTCCTGTCCTTCAGCTTCTGACAGTAACACATAGTAGCTGTTAACATTCTGATGACATCACCTACTGATCAGCTTAACCTGAGACAGTTTGCCTCTAGAATCTCTCTTCACAAATATGCACAGTTAGAAATGTAAAAGGACAGTGTTCAAATCTTTAAAATATTCTGTTCAAATAGATCATAAATCAACACGTAATAACTTATTTACAATATCATAGCTAGTCATGCTGGCATGCAATACACAGATCAATCTGAAAGTATGTACAAAAACTCAGCCAGCCATGCTAGCACAAATAACAGTGTCTAATTACTTCACAGAAGGGTTATGTGACTTTATAAAATTTTTGACTGTGGCTCATATGCTGAAGTATTAGGGTAGGGTTATTGTGAAAGGAAATCTCATTTTGATCATTCTTACATCCAATTGGTGGCAAAAGCTGGCTGCAGTTATGCCAGATGGCACACACTTGGGTTGGCATTGTTTTGTGTGGCATTTGGCTCCTTAGAGTCCTGGTGGTACATTTGACAGGTAACAATCTGGGAATAACTCAAAGATACAGTT
This sequence comes from Protopterus annectens, assembly GCF_019279795.1. Classification (NCBI taxonomy): domain Eukaryota; kingdom Metazoa; phylum Chordata; order Ceratodontiformes; family Protopteridae; genus Protopterus; species Protopterus annectens. The sequence goes on along the minus strand of NC_056729.1, from coordinate 231,506,936 downwards.
GGTAGTTAGGATAAGTGAGGATCTGTTTATTTTAAAGAGGTTATGCACAGGTATGTGCATTGTGTGGTCAGAGATAGTACCACAGTTATTTTGGCTTTGGTGAAGACTTATCAGTTTGTTAATTTTAGGCTAGTTAAGCAACTGGCTGCTTTGGGTATTTATATGATAGGGTATTGGACTGTCAAAGACAGGGAACCAGTTTGGTTCAGAGATGACAGAGTATACATGAATGATTTTGGTGGGACCTCCGTAATATACACTTAGATTTGTTTTGAAGGTTGTGCTAAATGTTTTGGAATGAATGAGGGAGAACAGCCTGTGTCAGGCTGGTTGGCAGAGAATAGGGGCAGGTCCACCCCTCTTCTGTTTCCTTTCTGGCATTGAATGTTTAATTCAATGACTTGGGAATGAAAATGAGTTGTGGGATGCTACTTGATAAGTAAAAGTAAGCGAGCAGAGGTGAGGATCCTGCTTATTTGGTTAGGGTGTGCGAAGTTAAGCTGCCCTATTAAATGGTTATATGGATGTTCATGCTGTGATCAATACATTAAAATGATGTTCAATAAAGTTATGTTCATGGAAGTTTAATAAAGGTCATCAAATGTCATTTGGTGTGGTGTGTTTATTGAAGAGGACTGGGACAAATGAGGTTTGGGAACAAACCAATTTGTCCAGGGACATCTTCAGGTGTAGGTCAGATAGGAATAGTAATGGGAGTTAAGATGGTACTGGAAGAAAGTTAGTGTGGGGAAATGGAAGTGTTAAACTGGGAAAGTAGGAGGGTCAGGAGGAAATGAGATGAGTGAAAGGAGGGGATTAACTGGTTTTGTGTGAGTGTAACTGGGTAAGAGATCAGATTTTGGTGTGAACTTTCTACCCTCTCTCTCAATCTCTCTTTTAGGAACATGGGGGATAGCGTGGTTATTTCATAGGTTTGGTGTTTAGGCAGAGATGAAGGGCAGGTTTGTCTCTCTTCTGTTCCCCGTCTGGTGTTGGATGTTTAATTGAATGAGTTGGGGAATGAAAGGGAGCTATGGGACACTGCTTGATAAGTAAAGTAAGTGTGCAGAGGTGAGACTGCTGCTTGATAATTAGAAGTAAGTGAGTGAAGGTGAGGTTGCTCCTTATTTGGTTAGGGGGAACAAAGTTACACTGCCCTAGTAAATGGTTATAATGATATTCTTGCTGTGATCAATAAATTAAAATTTTGTTCAACAAAGTTATGTTTATGAAAGTTTAATAAAGGTCATCAAATGTAATTTGGTGTGAAGTGTTTATTGAAGTGGACCAGGGCAAAAATAATTGAACAAGGTGATACAAGCAAGAGTTCAGCTTTTTCATGGGATGAGATGGCAGATAGATTTTTCAGGAGTACTGAGGATGGTGATGTTCATAGGTTCATAGATTCATAGGAGTGTACTAGGCTAATGGCCCTGGAACCATTGTAAGCCTAGCCCATAGGATTACCCTGGCATTATGCCACCCAACCTTAGTTCCCAGTGCCTCTGTTGAGTAGAGCCACTGGAGTGATCCCCAGGGTGAATTTTCTATTTTCCATCTACTTATCAAGATTTCTCTTGAAGAGGGCCAGTGAGGTGCTCTGTTTGACATGTATGGGAAGTCTATTCCACGGCATGGGCAGTCTCTGGTTTATGAACCTGTCCCTCCAGCATGTTCTGTTGATTGTGGTAATGAGGTTGAGGTCTCTGGAGCATGTGGTGTGGAGGGATTGGGATTTCTTTAGAAGTAGCATTTTTAACAGCGGTGGATAAATCATGGCTTTGTAAGTCAAGCAGCGATTGCTTCTAAGTAGGTGATATGAGACAGAGAATAGTTGGAGTTTTTTTGAGTCTGTCCAGATAGGACAAGTGTTTAAGGCCTAGGGTCCTCTTTGTGAGGTACTTTTTCAGCCTCCCCAGTTGTTGCAGGTGTCTAGTGAGGTACATGCCAAATGAGGCATTGTACTCAATGATTGGCCTAATGAGGGAAGAGTAGAGGGAGACAATGACCTCTTTCTTCCTGGATGCAAAACCCTTAGTAATGAGATGTGCCACATAGAAGGACTTTCTGACCACAGTGGCAGTGTGCTGGTTTTTACATTTGGCCTGGTGGTTACTGCCTTACTATTGCCTGATTTTTGAGGTTTGGACTTTTTGGCAATACCTTTAGTGGAGGATACCCTTTATTTTTACTTTGTGAAAGAGAGGTTGCTGTCAACCTGTGTTCCCCGATCTTTTATAACACCTTCTGTGTTCAGTGGAGTACCATCAATGTGGTAATGCATGGGAACTGGGTTTTTCCCAAAGGGAATGACAACACATTTTTGGCACTGAACTTAAGGCCATGGTTCTGACACCAGTCGTTGGTATCAGTGAGGCCTTTCTGTAGGATGTCAACATCACTTGGAGAGTTAATAATGGCTCCCAACTTGGAATCGTCTGTGAACTTTGTCAGACAGAGTCCCTTCATGTTGGCCTGGACTTCTGAGAAGTAGATACCAAACAGGAGAGGACCCAGGACTGATCACTGTTGGACTCCATTCATGACTGGTTGGCAGTCTGACTTGGAGTCAGCTACTTTTACACTGTGGGTTCTATCTGTGAGCCAGTTTGCAACCAATCTAGTGATATAGGGGTTGATGCCTAGCTTAGTGAGTTTTTCTATGATTCCTGAGTGCAGAATGCTGTCAAAGGCCTTGGCCAGATCAAGGTAGGTTCTATGAACCACCTTGCCTTCATCCAAAGCTCTGGTGACTGACTCAAAGAAGTTAACCAAGTTGAGCAAACATGATCTACCCTTCACAAAACCAAACTGTGTGGGATCCAGAGTTTGGGGATTCCCTATATCCTTGTTTATTAGGTCCATGATGATGCGTTGCATAGCTTTGCATATCAGACTTGTCAGGCTAATATGGGGATAGTTCCCAGGGTCTATAGTGGCTCCTCCTTTGTGGAGAGGGATGACTGTAGCAGTGCGCCATTCAGTAGGGACAAAGCCTGAGGTGTGGCTGTGACTGAAAAGGGCACACAGGTGAGGTGCAAGTTCACTCTGTAGTTCATGTAGAACACAGTAAGGGATGTTGTCAGATCCCATAGAAGCTGTATTCTTGGCCTTGGACAGTGTTTTTTTAAACTGTGCAGCAGTAATACTGGGTGCCTGGCAATCTACTGGTATTGTGATTGGTCCTTTGGGGGGGTTCTTTACTATCTGCTGCAATTCTGTTTTCATAGCTAGCTTTAGAGGATTTGATGAGGGATCTCAACTTTTTGTTGAGGCTGATAAGGGAGTTTTTCCAGTCTTGGGACTTCATCTTATTCCACATCAGTTTCCTCCTTCTGTTGTAGAGTTTGTTTATAGCAGTGGACCACTAGATTGGCTTCCAGTTTTTGGAGGAAAGCGTCTTGGTTCTTTTGGGGATGGCGAGATCCATGCATTTGTGTACGTGTTCGTACAGTTTATTGGTGTATGATTCAGTGGTCGTGCAACTATTCTCCATTTGCATGGGTGCCACGAAGTTAGCCACCTATGTTTTTAGAAGCCCAAAGTTAGCTTTGGAGAAATTCTTAATGGTGGTTACCTTTGGGGGGGGGGGGTTGTGGGAGGGATGTGGATTTCCAAGGTGATTAGTTTGTGGTCGGATATAACCAGGGAGGAGTTGATTATTGGTGTAGAGCAATGGTCACCCATGTTAGTAATTACCAGGTCATGGATGTTGCTACCTCTACTGGGGGTAAGAATGAGCTGGTCCAGGGCATTGGAATTAATGAATTCCAGGAAACTTTGGGCAAATGTATAGGTACATGAGTAGTTTTCCCAGTTAATGGAGGGGTAGTTGAAGTTGCCCAGTATGACAGTGTTAAGTTGGACCCTAATATTCTCCAGGTGCTTAGAAATGTGGAGTACGAGTCTTGGAACATGGTTGGTGACCTATAACAGGCTACAACCTGAATCGCTGTCTTACCCAATTTTAGCTACACCTGAAGTATCTCTGATGCGTTATGTTGGGCTACCACTCTGGAGGTGTGCACATCCTTTATGAATATGGAAACACCACTGCCTTTGGAGCTTCGGTCCAAGTTCTGGGGTCGAAAGGTGTGGAATGAGTTATAGCCTGGAAGTGCAGAGGTGCTTTCTGATGCCTTGAACCAGGTCTCTGTTACAGCACAAATGCTGATGCTCCCCATTTTAAGGAGTGCTTTGAGTAGATGCATTTTGAGATTTAGACTTCTAGCGTTTAGCAGCATGACTCTCAGATTGCATTTTTTGTAGCTGTTATGGTGGTAATTTGGTCTTTGGAACACCACCTAAAAAGGACACTATAGTAGTGGCAAGAGCCTTGGCCAGTATCTGGAAGTCCAAAGGTGACAGATGCAGGCCATCTCTGGCAAAGCATCGAGGTCTGTTAGTCATGTCATACCAGGCAGATACTGGATCCCATTAGAATGACACCAGAAACTTAGCCAATTGTTGAAATCAATCATTTTCTGCTTGTACTGTGGTATCATTCTGGGTGACGGTAGGATGCTGCTCAGGGCTAGGGCCATACCCACCTAGGCTACATAATCCAAGAGCTCCTCCATGTCTATTTTTATGTAGTCCAGGGAGGATTTGTCTGAGGTTATTCACACCCACATATACAATGACAGAGTCATATTTTTACCTATTGTTGAGGGACCTGAGTGTGTGCAATATGTGGTGGATCCTGGCACCTGACAGGCAGCTGACTGTTACTTTTTCCTTATTCAAACTAGTGAGTGGGACATCAGTGTGCCTCACTATCGAGTCACCTATGACTAGTGTGCTGGGCATGCTGTTTTGCTTTAGGAGCTTTGGTTGAGTGGCACACTGTTTAGGAGAGTTATGTGTCTCCTGATTAGTGTTGTGTTGTGCTGGTCGAGTGTGTTTCTGCTGTGGAGCTCTCTGCTATTTTGGTAGATTTTTATTGAGAGCCTCTACAAAGGTGGGTGTGTGGTTTGTGTATTTTTGTGAAGGCAGTGCTGGTTTGTATTTTGGAGGGCTGTGTTCCATGTGGTGTGGCGCAAGTGTTGACCTTCACCTCGACCAGCTATTCCAGTCTTAGCTGTAGAGTGTGTGGAAAAGAAACCAGGAAATGTCTTTTAGAAAATGCAGCAGTTAAACCTTATGCAGCAGTGACAGATATAATAGAAGAAAGCAGTAATAAACTGAGAATGTGTCTGCTTTTGAGGCAGCAGTGACATCAAGCAGCAACAAGGTGTAAGTAAACAGTTTTTTATAAAAAAGAGAACACCAACTGTGAGAAAAAGAACAAAACATGACACTGTAATAGACAGATACATATAGGACAATTTAAAAACTCTTCTGGGATTTAAAGCTCAAGAAATCTCATCTTTTATACAAATTGGAACAAATACTTTTGTGACTTAATATATGAGACTGATGGACTGATGAAGACATTTCTGGAACTGTGTAACAAAAAGGATATTTATCCTTGAAACAATTATATGTTTTCTGATAGCAACTTAAATGTTAAAAAGTGTTGCTTTGCAGTTTAAACCTTATAAACTGGAAGAAGACAATATTAAAAATGCATTCTGGGTCTTTGTGAAACTATTGATAATACTGTAAAAGTTAGAGATGAGAAAAACTTATCGAATGGACCCTCCAGGTTTGGAGTTGTTTTGAAATGTGAAAAAAAAAACAAACAACATAGTTAAACATTTGCCAAGTGTCACTTTTGCAGCTGGTCGTAGAGGGACATTAAGATATGCTGGACAGCCTAAATCATGTTTCTTTTTTTGGTACTTTTCTCATTTACTTTAGGATATTGAAAAGATACAGTGTAACTTGCGTATGGAGAAAGAAACTACAGCAAGAAGGTTTATGCTTGAATGCAGGTCCTGTAAAACAGGGACATTTTTAGTGGCTTGTCAAGAACAGACTAAATAATGAAAGAGAAGGGGAAAGGGGAAAAACAAACATGAGGAAGTACAACAAAAAGCTGGGGGAGAGGGTGAATTAGGTGAGGAAGAAACTGTAGAAGAAGAAAAAATATAGGGGGGGGTGAGCAGCGAGATAGTGCTTGCAGGAAGAGAGGTCAGGAGAACAGTGAAATATCTGATTCAGAGGAAGACGAATTATTTTTACATAACCCCGGAAAAAAGTATTAATTTGGGCAAAGAGTGAAAATAAGAAAATTACATTTTAAAATTGTTTAAAAAAGAAGGAAAAGCAGCAATGTTAGTGTACTAACACTGTAAGAAAGTTAGGGATACTGGAATAGTGTGCAAAATTTGATATGGATGCTATTCTGTTAGAGGATATAAGATTCCTGATGAGTGAAGAAAGATTGCAAAAAGATGAAATGTGGGATGGAAATATAATATGAAACTTAGGAAGTGAACATTTTTCTGGAGAGGCTGTGTTGTGTAAAACACAGTGAAAATACTAGATGTAATGTTGGTAAGGATGGGAAGGTTAACTACTGTGGATGTGAGATGGAGAGAACATGTTTATAGAATTATAGCATTATATGCATATATAACCAGCAAAGGAAATAGATAATCTGTTTTATCAAATATTAGACTATGTGATGGTTAACAAGAAAATTATAACTGTAGGGGACATTAATCATCATATAAGTGGAAAATGTAAAAAGAAAGGGACAGATATAAAAAAATACATGAAGTGATAAACTGTATTAAATTAGTTGTATGGATCATAAATCAATTTATTTACAGAAGGGAGTACTTCAATCTGAAATTGATTATTATGTATTTTAGGAATGCTTGGAATAGCTGGTGGTGATACAGTTGTCATTTTTTTTTTTACTATATGGAGGTAATGTAAGAAATGGGGTTTATTAAAATAAGAAAGGGAATTAAATGAATAAATGAGAAATTATGGGATGAAATTGGAGAGTGGGAAGTAGTGCCATTTTGTAAGGCTCATACAACTATGAAGGACTTCCATAATACCTGGACTTAATGATGGACTGAAAATTAAAAATAAATATAGAAAAAGTGTTTTTTCCAATGGCAGGAAGATGTAAGAAAAGAAGAGAAAGTGGTGTATGGGACAATGTATAGAAATGTATTACAGAATTTAAAGAATAATAGAGAGAGAGTATTATAGTATGGAAAAATAAATATATAAAAGAAATTGAGAAAAAAATAAGGCATTAATGTTTAGGCAGAGATATTATTTACAAGACAGACTGGAGGGGGTATCTGAATATTTGGGTAAAACAGTAAAGGAAGATATTAGTATAATGAGGGAAATTAAAAATGTAAAAGTAGAGGTAAAATTAACACAAGAGTAAAATATGAGTATTGTGGTGCAGCATGTGGAAAATATATATAAGAGTAAAAATAAGGAAAAGAAGAGAGAATGGAAAGGAAAAAAATCCAGTACAATTAAGGAATAATTTTGAAAAAGAAATTAATGAACTGTATGAAGTACTTAGGAAAGTAAATGTCAATTTACTATCAGGCCCAGATGGTATATGATATGGGATATCCAAGAAATTATGGCTTGACAAAGACAGTTCCCGGGATTCATGAAGCTCGGCGCAAGGACGGTGTTAACCTTGCACTGACCATGCGGCATAGAGATGGTGCAGCAGCACCATATGCATATTAATGAAGGCACGCTGCCGTACCACCCATGTGCACAGAAAATGTGTGTGAGTGCAGGGGGCGTGTTTAAGTGCTGCACAGAGGCGTGAACATGTTGGCTACAGTCGCGCAACCTAAAATGCTGACTAGTACACCCTGCCTCTAATAGTAATCACTCCTGTCAGTGTCCGTGAATACTGAAATGTATGCAAAGCATACAAGAGAGTTCTGCAAACACCAAAATAAAAAGTAAACACAAAAGCACGTAGCTGAATTTTGAGCCCATGTCCCTCGAACAATGACATTTAAAACCCCATGTCCGTATTTCATTGTAATGTTCATTTTTATACCAAGTGGAAGGGAAACACAGCTCATTTGTGCGACGCTGCCCTTTGCTAAGCCTAGCCCAATGGTCAGAGCATTTGCTCAATATTTGCCCATTCGAGCTCCAAGTCGTCCTTGTCTGGACAGCCCAAAGATGAATGGGTATTACCCAGGTCTACCTACCATGTCATGAAAGATAAGTATTTGCGTGTACCTATGTGCGTTAAGTACAGCATGTGGAAGACTAAATATGCTAGGGTTGTCCTCACAACCATATTGGTACCAGAGATATGTACAGTACGCAATGTGTACTGCTGTTTGTGCCATGGGCCAGCAACCAGAGAAGGGATGGATGGTGTGTTTGTGGAATTTGGGGGGTGATGGGCAATGTAATAATTCACCAAGGGGAGACTGGGTTGGATGTACAATAGGTGAACTGGATGTGTACGAGGGAGCAGTGGGTGAATGAGAAAGGAAACCAAAGAACATACATTCACATCCCCAATACACCCTGACAGGCCATACTGCAAAACACAATCCTACAAACATATGAACATTAAAATGTGCGATACACATGTACAGAAACAGTACTGGCTCACACCCACATAATGGTCTGGCCTGAAATGAGCCATCCAACACCAACACACCTGGATACATAATTGAATACCCATCATCCCTTCCACAGCACACCACTCCCCATTGCTGAACGTCCACCAAAACCACCCATACTCGGGCTGCTAGCTTGGTCCAACCATATCTGCACATAGTGCCCCCTACCCACATCTAGTAGGCAGTCTCACCCTAGGCAGTCTCAGGCTTGCAAACTAGGTATCCCATGCATGCATAACCCTCCCTCATTTTCATACAACCAGAAGAACGGGGTTCATCGTCCACAATTTTTGGACATCCCTCATGGGATAAGTGTCTGTTCTCAAGATTAGACTTTGTGGCATAACACGATGTCCACACCCGTTGACATCCGGGCACAAGTCAGATTAGCAGTACTTGTCCACAGCCCTGCTCAGCCTCCACCCGGTCCTGCAGAACCTACGACACGGGATTAAACACCTGACCATGATGCACATCTCCCCATGTGCATTATCGGGAATATATACCTTTCACATGTTCCCAAGAAGCTTCCCCATAGCCATTTTTCAAATAGTACATGTTCACAAATTGTATACCCTGTCCAGGTTCCTCATCGTAATGATGCACACAACCCCTGTATACAAATGGTACTGGTCCCTCCCAGATGCGGGTGTTCATATACATGGCCATATATAACTCCAGATATGTAGTCATATATCTATAAATGCACATACTTATATTCACATAGCTACACATCACACATACATGCATATAAGTAGTTGTCAAGTATGTGTCCAATTCATAAATATGTATACTTGCAAATGTATACATATGCTTCTCAGAAACATATGAACATTAACATGTACTATACATATGTACACCAACCAACTGTCACATTTGTTGCCAGTAGTGTGGAATGCCTATAGTAAAGTCATATATCCTAACTAACATCCATACAGAATGTATCACAAATGGTTTAGTGGTAAAACCAGTGACTATAGTGTTTCTGTTCCTGGGTCCAAGTCATGCAAGGGCTGCTAATTTTATATGATGCCCAGAATAATGGCAGTCAGATATAGGGTGATTAAGTCACTTTCAAGCAGATGTAAGAGGGTATGCACGACAGTAAATGGCGGCCATTCATCAATATGGGAAATGTAAATAAGCATGTAGGTGTATATGCATGTGTATGTACAGACAGATATATATACACACACACACACACATATAGATATATATATATATATATATATATATATATATATATAGATATATATATATATATATATATATCCATGAAGCATGAACATGGTCACAATAAAGTAGTCATAACGAATGTGAAGGGAAACAGCAGCAGAACCCCCCCCCCCCATTCCAGGGTACAAGCCATGCAAGGGCTGCTAATTTTATATGATGCCCAGAATAATGGCAGTCAGATATAGGGTGATTAAGGCACTTTCAAGCAGATGTAAGAGGGTATGCATGACAGTAAATGGCCGCCATTCATCAATATGGGAAATGTAAATAAGCATGTAGGTGTATATGCATGTGTATGTACAGACAGATATAATACACACACACACACATATATATATATATATATATATATATATATATATATATATATATATATATATATATATATATATATATATATATATATATATATATATATAGATATATAGATATAGATATATATATATATATATATCCATGAAGCATGAACATGGTCACAATAAAGTAGTCATAACGAATGTGAAGGGAAACAGCAGCAAACCCCCCCCCCCAAAGTAGTCATAACGAATGTGAAGGGAAACAGCAGCAGAGGTGTGTCATGGCTGCGATAATAGGTGAATATTGGAAGTTACACATGTAAGTTGAATACGGTTGGGGTGGAGGAACTATGGGTATGAAATTATGGATCCAGGCATGCTAGGGTTGGATGGCTCGGTTCTAATTGGACTGCCCCATGGAGGTCACCAAGTTCGTAATAAGTATATATGCATACACGCATGCAGACATCAATATATAGAAGTACATTCTCTGTAACACATGCATTCCATTTGTTGACATAGATAACAGGAATGTGCACATACAGACATTGACAGTAGATGGAATAATAGGCTGTGCAGAAGAGGGACGGGACCAAACTGCTAAAACGCAGAGGTGTGTACAGTGTCCAAAGTCAGTGCTTTGCTGACGATAATCAAATGTGAAGGCTTCCCCACACATGGAATCATTCCTTTGATCTGCATGCTACAGCAACGCCAAGTACTAAACTGGTCTATTTGTAAAAGAAATATGCTGAACACATACATAATTAGTCTCCCATGTGTAATGTGTGCATTACCACATAGTCATACATATTAATTAATTGTAGAGTCATGTTAACAGGAGTAAGGATGTAATGAAGTATAGAGTCTAATCTTGCCATAAACACATGCCTGTTCCATGTGGTGCAACCCAGTAATTGTGAATTGTATTCCTTCGGTCGCTCACATCACCAATGTTTGTAGACTAAACGTATGGTAGTTCTGAGGATATGTGGAGTGAGTAAACCAATGGGGTGGCTCTGTAGGAGTACGGAGTGGCCAGTGTGTAGTGGTGTTAATACATCACGAATCCGACAGGAGAATGGATGACAGCAGTGTTACGGAGGCATTGTGGTGTGTGTTTGGGGAACCAGGAGCCATGGGTATATGGGTATATATGCATATGGAGCAGCACAGCAATAATGCATTCGTTACACCAACCCCCTAACAAACAGATATTCTCGTACCGAATTTCACTGTATCACATTCCAATTACCATCGGTAATCTGTACATGAACATATTGCGACATCTGTCCACTTTATAACCTGCTAGACATCGATTACAAGATAAGTGGAGTGAAGTGTCAGTGTCATAATGAATAAGACACTAGTATGCAGGTGAAGCATATATAAACAAAGATATCGCACCTTAAAAAGTTTAATGAATAAAGCTTTCAGGTCTACACCCTTCATCAGTATAACACTACAACAATACTATTACATTTAAATAGGAGACATCATCAAATCAGCCCATCCCTAATCAAACACACAAAGAAACTTAAAGAAACAGCACTATAGGTGTAACCTATGTGTTATAAATATTAAAAACAAAATATAAAAAACTTACTATCATAGTAATGGTCTAACAGACTCTATACATCTAAGTGTAATATAATAATATACACACATATATATAATTAATTTACTCGTGTCTAAAATATGCAATAAAAATTGCAGTATAAATGCAACAAATGCAATAAATATAATAAAAAGAATTTTTATATAGAAACAATATGATATACTCATCTAAATTTGCATACATAATTAACTAAAGAATATATACAAAAGTATAGCCATAAAATTTATAACCTTTCTCTTTGTTTTTTAACTAATATTGGTTTCAGACTAACAGCATTATTTAACCCAGGGGAGACGTCTGCCTGAAGTCTAATAATCCATTCTAACTCTTTCAGTTCTAGGAAATTATTAATATCTCCATTCCTTAGACTAATATTTACTACAGCTAATACTCTAAATTTAAATGCATGATTTTCACCTTTTTCTATAATATGTTTGCTTAAAGCATTCGTTACTACTCTCCTCCTGATTTCTGATTTATGTTCTGTTATTCTCTCTTTAAGCTTTCTAATAGTTTTACCCACATAAAATGAAGAGCATGATAAACATGTAGCCAAATACACCACCCTATCTTCATTACAAGTTGTTAACGTGGTCATTCTAATAATTTCTCCATTAGTAGGATGTTCAAAAAAATCACCACCTTCAAATAAATCATTACAGCAAGAGCAGTTGTAACATTTCCTTATTCCCATCAATTTATTAGTCTTAGGCTTAGTATGGAAGTCTTTATAACATAATTTCTGTTTTAAAGTTTCGGCACTTCTATATTGAAAACTAGGTTTATCACCTACTATGGATCTCATTTCAGGCATGGCTAATAGAATCGGCCAATTCTTTTCTAGTATAGCACTTACATTACATGTATTTAAATTATATGTGGTCAGATATCTAGTTAACTTTATATCTTTACACAAATTGTCTCTCCTCATCATTATACCTCCTAGCAATATTGGTTTAAATTTCGTCTGTCTCTCATTTTTTACTTCACATAATGCTTTATCAATAAGTTGCTTTGGGTAACCACTCCTTTCAAACTCTTTCGCCATACTTTCAGTTTGTTCATTAAAATTAAGCTCATCAGTATTTAACTTACTTAGCCTAATAAATTGTGCTTTAAGAACTCCTCTAAATATATGGGGTGCATGCATGCTATCCTTACTTATGTATCTCAGTGAGTCAACATCTTTTTTATATACTTTAGATTCCAATTTGTTATTACTCTTAAATAATGTTACATCTAGAAAACTAATGTTATCACAAGATGCTGTCATTTTAAACCTTAGAAAGTCTGTTGACTCATTCATGTATTGCAAATAATTTTCCAACTCTGAATGGGAACCTTTCCACAATAAAAAACAGTTGTCTACAAACCTTTTATAAAAGACGACTTTCTCATTCATATAACTGAGCTTGTTTAGTATTACCTCCTTCTCCCATTCATATAGCACTAAGTTGGCATAAGTGTTTGCCACTGGTGTGCCCATTGCAACACCCGTTAGTTGCAGAAACAGTTTCCCATCAAAAATAAAAACATTATGTGCTAAAACCACTTCTAGAAGAGCACATATTGTTTCAATCTCCCTCCCATGCATTTTTATCTCATTGTTTAAAAATTTTTTCCCCCAAAAAAATTTTTTTTCCTTTTTTTTTTTTAAAAAGAAAAAAAAAATTTTTTTAAAAAAAAATTTTTTTCCCCTTTAAAGGTTTTACCTTTAAAAAAATTTTTTTTTTTAAAAAAGGGGTTTTTTAAAAAAAATTTTTTTTTTTTAAAAATTTTCCCCCTTTTTTTGGTTTTTTTTTTTTTTCCCCCTTTTAAAGGGCCAAAATTTTTTTTTTTCCCCCCTTTTTTTTAAAAAGAAAAAAAAAAATTTTAAAAATTTTGGGGGAAAATTTTTTTCCCTTATTTTTTCCCCTTTTTTTTTTTTAAAAATTTAAAAAAAATTTTTTTCCAAATTTTTTTTTTTTGGGGCCATTTTTTTTAAAATTTTTTTTCCCCCAAAAAAAAATTTTAAAAAAATTTTAAAATTTTTTTTAAAAAAAAACCCCCCTTTAATTAAAATTGGGCTTTCCCCAAATTTTCCGGGGGAAAATTTTTTTTTAAAAAAAAAAAAAAAAAACCATCCCCTTGTTTTTTTTAAAACCCCCCAAAACCAAAAAACCCCCCAAAAATTTAATTTGGGTTTTTTTCCCAAAAAAAAAAAAATTTTTTTTAAAAATTTTAAAAAAAAAAAAAAGGGTTTTTTTGGAACCCCCGGGGGAAAAAAAAAAAAATTTTTTAAAATTTTTTTTTTTTTTTTAAAAAAAACCCCCTTTTAAAAAAAAAATTTTAAAAACCCCCCCCAAAAAAAAAAAAATTTAAAAAAAAATTTTTAAAAATGTTTTTTTTTTAAAAAAAAAATTTTTTTCAATTTTAAAAATTTTTTTTAAAAAAACCCTTTCAAAAAAAACCCCCCCCAAAAAATAATTTTTTTAAAAAAAAATTTTTTTTTAAAATTTTTTTTCCCTTTCCCCCTTTTTTTTTCCCCCTTTAAAATTTTTTTTTCCCCAAAATTTTTTTTTTTTTTTCCCCCCCGGGGGGAAAAAAAAAAATTTTTTTTAAAAAAAGGGGAAAAATTTTTTTTTAAAAAGGGGGGTTCATTTAAACCCCCTTTCCGGGGAAAAAAAAAAAAAAAATTTTTAGTTGAAGAAATAGACGCTAAAGAATAATTTTTATGAAGATCAGAACCCACCGTTGTTACATGTTGTTCAAAAATATCCAACTGATCTTCATAAAAATAATTCTTTAGCGTCTATTTCTTCAACTAATTCACCGCTTGTACCTTTAAAAGATCAAGGAACTATTCCACAGCAATCAGCTGTTGACAATGAAACAGACGTCAGAAAGAGTGACGATGTACGTCCTAAGGTGAGGACCAACATGGCTCCTGAGGCTACAGTTACGAGCAAGAGGGTGTCGCAAAAGGAAATAACTTCATTTTCTCCCTTTCTTTTAAAGCAACCGGAGAAGGTTGCTTTACAAATACAGAAAAAGGACTCTTTTTTTATTGCAACAGCAACAACATCCAAATTTGAACGGAAAGAGAAAGAACAGCAGCCCAATGGTACACAACAAAGTGAGCAGACGCTAAAGAAAGTTGTTAGAGGTAATTTTAAATTTATCTAATATTGAATTAACGGAGGCCCAGCGTTACTTTGAGTAAAGGGCTTAAATTTATTCGAATGAGAGATAATATAGTACAGGTGATACTGACTTAAAGATGTTTCTACAAATGCTGCACTTAAACTTATTTTAAAATGATAATACCTATGTGCCAGTATGTAAGAAGTCAAGTATATTTATGCCTATTTTATGTCCCGTTCTGACTGCTTTCTCGAATATTGTTGAACGTGATTTACGTGTTTATTATAAAGGGAATGTAGTAAATAAGAGAATATATAATATTACTTATCAAGAATATTTAGGTCTAAATGAATTAAAGTTTAATGATACTATAGTGATTAAACAAGCAGACAAAGGGGGAGCAACTGTTGTTATGGAAAAGGAGTTTTATTTTACAAAATTTTACGAAATTTTGAATGATGTTTGTACTTTTAAAGAAATTCCATATACTAACATACAGAGTATTATTGCTGAGGTGAATATGGTAATTTATGAACTGCAATTAGTGAATGACATAAGTTTGGAATTATTCAATTATTTGAGCGTTCCATGTCCAAGAATACCTCAAATTTATGGTAATCCGAAAATTCATAAAATGTTAACCCACCCTGAGACCTATTGTCTCAGGTGGTGGTAACAGAACCCATTTCAAAGTACCTTCAAAATGTGTTGGGGAACTATATAGCAGTTTGTAGTACTGTATTGAAGGATACTAATGATTTCTTAAATAGTCTCTATATGTGGCAAATTGATAACAATGTTGATGAATATATTATGGCCACTTTAGATATTACGTCCTTGTTCACTGTGATTCTGAATGACTATGCAGTGAATGCACACGGAATTTTAAACAATGAGATAAAATGCATCGGAGGGAGATTGAAACAATATGTGCTCTTCTAGAAGTGGTTTTAACACATAATGTTTTTATTTTTGATGGGAAACTGTTTCTGCAACTAACGGGTGTTGCAATGGGCACACCAGTGGCAAACACTTATGC
>NC_056729.1:231313596-231486096 GCF_019279795.1 Protopterus annectens | reverse complement strand
ACATACATATATAGAGATATATCAGGAACATACCATGTGACAACAAAGTATTACAAACGAATGAAAAGGGAAACACCAGTGATGCCTGTATTATGTAGTGGTGTTGTCCTATGTAATATCAAGACTCCCTCAGACAGACATGTGTCATTCATACACACAAACAGTTGTACATTGGCCTTATACATCACTCTGTGCATGTAATGTACATTAACACAACAGTACCTGTCCAATCATTATGTGAGAGCAGTACTCTTGCAAGGTGCTGTGTGCAACATTATCATCATGATAAAGATAAATGGGGTAACCATAGAGGGACCGGTAGTGTTGTGTGTACAATGGGGTCATCCACATCACTTGTACCTGGATCATTTAGGAGTGATGTGCATACCAGGATCATGTGCCTGAGGGACAGGGGTGAGGATAACAGGAGTATGTTGTGATGCATATTATAAGGGTTACATGTGTCCAGTGGGCACGTGTGTGAAATGGACAGCTATGTATTGGGCAAATGTTGTCCTAGGAACCGATTGGTCTTATGTTTCCATAGGGTGAGAGTGGGATGTGGTGAAAGGAGAGTAGCTATGCCTGTGGAGGATAGGTAGGGTAGGATCACACACAAGACAGCATACAGTGTCAGTATATGACACATGTGGGGGGATACACCTCAGAGGGGAAGAGGTGGTCGGCATTCACAAGCCCATGGGAACATTGGGATGGAGGTCCCCAGCCATGGGCAGCCGCCACTGCACCAAAACAGCTGCAGTGTTGGGGGCTGTACAGGAGGGGCAACCTCACCCTGTAAATGTGACACTCCGCCCGTGAGCTTGTGTATCTGGCTTCAGAACCCCTTATTGAGCCCCCAACACACCACGTTTGGGATCGCATGACAGTAGACATGTTCCTGTCTGGTCTGCTCCCAGGGGGGACAAGCTCCATCCTCAGTGGTGTTACCACCAGAAGGTGGTGCAGATCCAACAGAGGTTGCGGTCCAAGGCTGGGCCCCAGATGTGCTGGTGCCCAATGCCATGGTCAGCTGAAGTGGGACAGAGGTTCTGCAGGGACATGTAAACCCATACAGCCTATGGTGTTGCAGTTTAAACAGAGATATGGCTTACTAATAGACAACAGCATTCAAGATTACTTTCAACAGTATGCATAGATATGACCATCAACCCAACACAACAGATGGTATTCATTTGTAGAGGGAGCACAACACATGCATATATACTGCATGACATCTTCACAAAGTGTAGAAGATGTGTGAATGCAGCTATGAACAGTGGCCCATTATTGGCTTTCCACTGAGAACCCCAGACAGTGTCTGTCATGCCACTATTTCATTTGACATATGTCCACTCAGGGATGCGATGGCAGTAACACATCCCTATCACCATGTACTGGCAGCAATCCTCACACTAGGCTCCTGCTGTGCAAAGATGTGTGTCCAGTGTGTAACACAGGAAACAAATGGTTCCACACATTGACCAGTCCACAGATGGCCCTACAGATGGGGGTCCCTCATGAACAGAGCACTGTCATGTCTATTATAAAACATGCAGAATAGCTATTAACACACACAGCATGTTAAACAGGCAGTAGTCTCAATGAAGCATAGCTACACTTACATGCTGTAGTCATGCCTGGCACATCACCCTCCTGTATTTAGGCTATTTCCCACTGTGTATGATGTTTGAGGAACATCCAGATATAATCCGTGATGCCGTTTCCAAACACCACATCCAGGTAGCACTCACAGTGACTGTCATGGCCAAACCCCTACATGATGTTCCTAGATATTGTATTGTGTTTATCATGCAAATGGCTATGGGAACATCATCACAGCTGTTCCACATGCAATCAGTTAGAGGAGGACTGCAATAGGTGCAGAGGTCATCACCTGATCATGTCCATCACTTACAATACACATGCTGCTGCTGAGCAGGTGTACACCTCCACATCCACCAGAGAGTGTGTGGGGGGGACAGACAAAGTACATCAGAGAAGGGCCTGGAGGCTATAACCTAAGCATCATCTGTCACACACCTACCAGTACAGGGGTCAAACCCCTGACTGACTAGTCATTACTATTACAAGTGCATGCAGTTACTACATGTGCCACAAAGCCGACATGTTGCTGTGCTGTAAGAACATATATGCGTGTTGGTGAGAGACATGCAACAGAGATATAGTAGACATACATTAGGTGTAGCACACATGGCTGTCCACATGAACGGATGCCATTCTCACCACAACCAAACTCTCTAATGGACTTTCATTGACACTCTTTTCCAGGGACACAAATACAGTCTCTAACTACTTAGTTTGCCACACTGCAGTAATGCACAGGTACTACATGCACCACAGGGGATATCTAGAGGTTCTATGGGCTAGGGCATGTGAACGTGTTTGACATCTGTCGACATGCCAATGGGGGTTATACTGGAAGTGACTGTGGTTGGGAGCATCATAACCCACATGCAGACACAAGGTGCCAGTACTGACATGCATGTATGCATTGCTTCATGGGTGTGTAGTGGTTGGCTGTGCAAGTTGGCTGTACAAGGCTGGGTGAGGGGTACTCCTTGGTCACCCCACCCAACAATGGTGTGCAGTGTGGTACAGGGGTGTAGTGTCTGCAATGTCCCACACATATGGGTACTGCATGAACTGCCCTGACATCCTGGTTACCATTGTGTATGGCCATAGCTTTGCAATGCATGTAGTCCTTGACATGGACATTGCCCGGGATGTGCATATCCCACAATACTGTACAGTGACATGTACAAGTGTACCTGGTATGGCAGGCACATGTTGTGCACACAGACTGTTATCCTCCGATATGCCAATACTGACCTGTTGTGGTGAAACCTGCTTATAGTCAGCAGGTCGACCCTGCACCACATATGTTGCAGGCATTCAGTGGGGAACATAGTGAAGGCACATTGTCTGCAATTATGTGCCTATTGTACTGCTGTACAGGGTACCATATCCTCTGCAGCTCACTGCAATCACACCATGCCTACTATCTGTCATAATTTGTGCATGGTACTAGCAACATAGCAGGATATCCTAGGCAAGTGTGTTTGTGTATGACACATGGGTTCAGGACATATACCAGGTACTTGTAGGGTTGAATACTTTGTTCACCAGGCCTTTTGCCAGATGTAGGGGTATGGCTTGCTAACACAGTCCCTTGGCTGACTGACATCTGTACGCCTCGTGTGGTGGGCATTATGTCATAAGACAGACACCATATAGGAAAACTACATAATCCACTCCCCAACATGTCCAGTGGTTAGACGCTCACAGCCACCCCCACACAGGCTCTGACAGTCAAACACCTACCATGTCCTGGATTCGAAACCCTACTTACCTAGTGTATCATACTGCAGCAATACGCATTTATGGCATGCACTACGGAGAATACTGGGTTACAGCAGTCCTAGAGGTGTATTTCTAGGTGTGTGACATCAGCAGGATTACCAAAGGTGAGTATATGACTTGTACGGAGTGTGAGTACTCTAAAAGCATTGGTCTGTCCTCAGGCAGATGGACACTCACACGCACACAGTTGGCAAGTCTGGGATTACAACACTGGTGTAACTATTCTATCACACTACAACAATACACAGTTACAGAACGCACAACAGAGACTACTGGTCTACAATGTTCCTAGAGGTGTATTTCTAGGTGAGTGACAGCAGCATTGCCAAAGGTGAGTATATGATTTGTACAGACTGTGGGTAGCCTATAAACCATTTCTCTCTACACAGTCTGAGACAGACAGACGCGCACACATTCACACACACAATTGGCAAGTCTGGGGTTAAAACTACTATCTAACTAGTATAACACTACAGCAGTATGCAGTTATGGGACGCGCCATGGAGATTACGAGCTACAGGTCTCCCAAAGGTGTATTTCACAATGGATGACCTCAGCAGGCTTGTCATAATACCACTATGGGGAGGGCAGTGTGTGCAAGGGCCATAACCCAGTCATGTAGGGGGTGACATGCCACATGCAGGTGCACACGGGGCCATATGTCACAGGTACGTGTATACAGCTACTAGATGACTACTTCCCTGTACAGTCATGTTACACAACCGGCACATGCACCATGTAGTCTGACATGCTGACAGATACAGGTGGCTAGTATCTGCAGTGAATGACATCTGCTCCTCATGTGTTTGGGGCCCTTTGGCTGTGTGCTGGATGGGACAGGCACGGATGAGTCCCTGTCATGGTCACCCTCTTCCACACATCTATGCCCATCTACCTTAGACATATTATAGTGTGTTGTCCTTACATATATGCCTGTATACCTATCCACTGTGTGTGCAAGGCAGGCATGGTGCATACTGACATTTGTCTGCACTAAGAACTGGGACTGCCAGATATGTCCAGACCACTGGTGTTTGCAGACATGGCCTTCATAAGTGTGTGAGCATGCCCAGTATTACCATTCATTATGTTGTCGACTGACATTGCCTTCATACCTTCAAGTGTGTGAGCATGACCAGTATGGCCATCTGTATCGCATGCATTACATGTCCAGGTAATCTGTACTGTGGTGCTGACCTTTGTGCTGTACACTGACAGGTAGCATACTGTGTCTGCAGGGTATCCATCGGTCATGTGGCATTGACTGTTGCTACACTTCTGCATAGCGGGGGGGGCACCTGACTGCATCTACATTCTAACACATGAGCGGCGGGGCACACCTGACTGTTGCTATAAATGTACGTTGCATGTGGGGCACACATGAAACTTGTACACATTTGCTAGTATTGTACTGGTATGTCAGGCACTCCATTTCAGTGTGTAGTTTACCCATTGTGCTGGCTAGAGGCATACCAGTTTACTACAGATCTTAGCTTTAATTACCAACATATTAGTTTCTGACTTCCTAGCCTTCACAACCTACATCCAACTGCCTGGCCTGCTGTAGTCTGTCTGTGTGGGTCTGTGGGAGGGGTTACCCATAGGGCACATTCAGAGGCCATAGTACACCATTTGTTTGTGTCGGTCTACACCTGTCCAGCTGGTTGAGACTTGTGTGGGTCTTATGGATACACATGATGCTCAGCCCATTACCTGCAGTGGGTTTTGTCACCCTGTGTAGTACTGGCTACTATGGTGACTCCAGTATGTGTTACAGAAGTCATGGTGCCACTATGGGTGACTACTGTCTGCTGCCTTAACATTCAGCCACCCAATTCTCTTGCATGCTCACATCCATACCATAGCTACAGGTACCAACACATTCTACTACATTTGGCAATTGGTAGGTTGATTGACTTACCTTGAGGGGGTGCCAGACTTGAGGATGGTGCTGGAGGGCTGCCTATGTCAGATGCACATAGTACACTCCCTATACATGGCTGAGCAAAGGTAGTGTCATGTTTGGCATCCCTTTTATTGTCTGTGCGAGTCAGACAGAGTGACATTCCCTAGGTCCCTACTGTGTCAGTGCATATGCTATGCATTGCCTCTTTGCCAAGGCCAGGTCATACTGGGCACTCCTCCTTCTGCCTACTGGGTCAGGCTCAGGTTGTTCCTCCTCCGAGTCACTCTGTGCCTGTACAAGTCTTGGCATTGGTGGGGGGCTGTGTGGCCTTGCTCCATGCTGTTCCGGCTGCAGCTGTTTCCGCAGGACACACATTCATTATAATGCCCTGGGCATCACATACAACCTGGGAGTTGATGGAGGGGATGCCCCTGCAGTTGATGTAGGCCCTACCCTGCTCACCGGGTGGTGCTTTGATGCATAAATGCATGCAGGCTATAGCACCCACTACTCCAGGATATTCTGCTATTTGGTGGAAGAGATGCATATTGCTGGTCAACACCTCACGTGTGTTAAGGAAATGTACGTGCTCACTGGCATGTGCTGACATAGCATCCAGGAACTGGTGGAATACTCTGGATGCTGATGCCTGTGAGATCCCCATGATATCCCCAGTTGTGCTTTGGGAGGTACCTGTGGCTAGTATACCTAGGCCTACACATACCTTGGTATCCACTGGGATGGGTTCCCCTCGGCCTGTTTGATGTGTCAGGTGTGGCCGGCACAGCTCAACAATCTGCTGTAGGAGGTCTCTGTCCACCCTATAGCAATCCACTATCTCCAGCTCATGTAGCCCCTTGTAGGTTGCCCTGAGTCTATACACTCTTCTCTGTCTCCTCACATAGGGTTGTTCGGCAGCATTCACATCTTCACCACCCTCAGCCTCTTGCACATGTTGGTCTATGTTGCCTGCTGCAGCCCTTCTCATTTTGTAGGTTTGTTTGTTAAAATTTCCCCACATGTATACACCGGTGGTGTAGAGTGTGGAAAAACCAGAGGAGAAGGTGTTTGCTTAGTTTATAGTAGTGTTCTGGGCTGGGCTGGTTTCCTGCCCCTGTAATAGTCTGATTCTGATACATATCACCTGTCAGCTCAGCTTCTTCACCTTGATTACTCTTCTACTGCTGTTGTCCCTCCCAATTGCACTAGGCAGGTATAGACACACCCCTAGCTTAGCTGTGCTAAGCTAGGAGCAATCCCGAGCCACAGGGCTCCAATCCACGTACAGTATGCCTGACACACCCCCCATGATGTCACCCATATCCGAGTCCTGCACCCGGCTGTCTATACACATACACTCTTGGGACCTGCCTCACACCCTGGAGATAACTGGGATTCACTATCCTTTACTTCATTTGTATAGGATTGCCTGCTAATGCATAGTTACATGACCCATACTGAGCCTCCCCAAAGCTAACCACTGCTTACCGTCGTGCAAACCTGCACACAACTGCTTAAAAGCGCCTTACTCACACCGTATTCAATGGCCCTTGTTCTGACCCGCAAAAAAACAACCAGCCTTGAAACCAGGACACTGCACACCACAGACGATATGCTTTACCACTAAGCCATGGCAGATATGCATACATTGGATGTTAAAACATACATATCATCCAGCACAGGCATTCAACAGTATAGGACTATGTATTTCCATCTTGTAGATGCATTTGTGTTAATTTCCATAGATACATATATAGATATATATATATATATATATATATATATATATATATATATATATACATACACACACACACACATATATATATATATATATATATATATATATATATATATTCACACACACACACACATATACATAGATTTAGAATATATATCTCAAGAACAAACCTTGTGACACCAAAGCATTAGACAAGAATGAAAGGAAACCACCAGCGACTCCTGTATTATGTACTGGTGTTAATCCCAAGGCAAGTGTGTTTCTGTGCGACTCACGGGTTCAGACTGTATTCAGGGTAATATTAGGGTTGCTAACAGTACTCACCAGGCCTATTGCCAAATGTATGGGCATGTCGTGCCAACCCAGTCTCTTGGCTAATTGTGACATTTATAGACACTATATAGGAAAACAACAAAACACGCTCCTCAACACATCCAGTGGCTAGCCACTCACAGCCACCAACACATAGGATATGACTGACAGACACACACACCTGCTATGTCTTGGAACAGAACACCTACCTGACTACTTTATCACACTACAGCATTACACAGTTGACAGAACGCGCTATCAAGATTACTGGGTCACATCAATCCCGGAGGAGTATTCCTAGGTGGGTGACATCATCAGCCTTGACAAAGTTGAGTATAGGAATCATATGGAGTGTGAGTACTCTAAAAAGCATTGTTCTGTTCTCTGGCAGACGGACACACACACACACACACACACACACACACACACACACACACACACACACACACACACACACACACACACACACACACACACCAGTGATGGGATCAGAACACCTGCCTATCTACAGATCACTATTACAGTACTACGCAGTTATGAGTTGCGCCACAGAGAATACACATTCCGAGGCAGTCATCATGACCTTCTAGGATGGCGGACATCAACTGGGATGCTGACAGTTATGATGTACATAGCTGTGAACCTGTGTGTTTAATGTAGGAGTCCATCCCGAACAGGAGTATGCCATTCTGTGGAATGGATGACTATTATCACTATACAGATTTACAATCACCATGCTCATACACATAGTAGCACATAACATACACAAGGTGTCAGTGGGCATGCTCACACACTTAGTAGCACAGGGCTGTTTGGAATACACTATGAGTCCAAATACAGATGGTTATACTGGGCATGCTCATTCACTTAGTAGCACAGGGCTGTTTAGGATGCACTCTGATTCTAAACACGGAAGGCCACAGTGGCCATGCTCATACAGTTAGACGTACAGAACATGTTGTAATGGTCTCCAGTGTTTGTAGTTGTCATTGTTAGCAGGAACGCAGCACTACATGTATCTGACACTGGTCATCTACACAACACCTGTTGCTGTCTGACACCTTAGATATATCAGTCTATAGCAAGCACAATACTACCACTCGCAGTGATTTCATGCTAGGAATGGTAACTGCTTGACCAACACAATGAGCCAATGTTCTGCTGTAATTATGAGGTTGCCCAGTGTCTGTCAGTCCAGGATGACATGACTGACAGAAGACAAGCCTTTGTAACAGATCACATGCATCCATGATTCAAGGGAGTGTTGATAATACCTCGTTCGCATTTGCCCATATAGTGCCATTCCAAGGCAAATGACCTAAACACAGGATAACACCCTGACACCTAGAAGACAATTGCATTGTATGCTTATGCTAACTAGTGCTAGATGTGTTGCTGTCATAATCACAGCTGCTCACTGTTGAACCTACAATGGGAAATACTGACATCTGTGCAGTGAGGAACACCTGGCTGATGGCTCTGTTGTACACAATATTACTACCACCATATAACTCAGAACCAGACATGAGGGCCTTAACACTGGTACGGACCACACCAGGTGGTGGTGTCCCCATATTCCTAATGGCTACTCACATGTACAGACCAGCACTCCAACATATATCATCATAGATGAGCCAGGTGCAGGTCATAGTGTCAAAAGCTGCATTCTAGGATGTAATCCTCAGATACCACCATGTCCTCAGACCACCAACACACATCCATACATGTGATATGACATGTAATGGAACAACACCAAGTAACCTTTGATTGGTGGACTGTACCTAGCCCTACAACATCTGGGCAGAGTACCCATGCACTGACACAGTTACATTATATGTCATGCAATGTAATTATACCACTGTTTGTAACCAGGTCAGCTGTATACATACCAGGGTCCCTTGGATACTGACAGCATTAACAGATGACTGTTGCTATGCACCATTGAGTGTGTGCACAGCTTGACATGAAGCTATGATTGTACAAGATGTTTATGTGGGGAGCAGATTGTTTTGAAATTTGTGAAGGATATAACCTGGGATGTGGAAAGATCCCTCGCAGCCTGTATGTATGGCATTAGAGAGTGCATCTTGTACCTGCATAGTTGTTATTACAGGGGCTCTGTAGTGTACATGGATATATGAGTGTGTACCTGTTGGGGGGACAGTGTGTTTATGTTATCCAAGACCCTATCTGGCTGAACAGGTGCTATTTCCATAGGTGCAGTACCTCTCATGCCATAGTTCTGTGAAGCACAGCAGGTCTTGTTGTTGCCATTATGTTTCATGACACAGCTATGGAATCCTCTGTGTTTGGCCTCATAATATGTGGATGAGTAGTTTCACAGTAGCGTTGAGTGGCATTATATGGTGTATCTGCATCTTACTGAGGCAGACCATGGATCAACTTCCACTCATGTGTGTTGACCCTTGCAACAGTTACTACCTTCTGTGGTACAGTTTAGGCAGAGTACCACTGGTTTGCCTTCATGGTTGTGTTTGTTTGAATCCTGTTTCTGTTTCAATGGCACGATCACTGCACATATGTGAGTGCCTAAAGTGCATTTGTGTAGGACCCAACATTTGCACATGCATTGTACATCTGCATGGGTGCCATGACAGTCACCACTTCACTCTTAAGGAGCATAACATTGGCTTTGAAGACTGACCATGTTTGGCATACTATTAGCCCTGTTGTTGTGACTATGGTGATCCAGGTCATTGGTAGTGATGACATCCAACATGCATTGAGCACATGTGTTGGTACATGATGAGTCTTCCCGGTTCATAATGGGATAGCTGAGTGGTTATGATTATGCTGTCCTATCTCACAACTGGTATTCCCCATTACAGCACAATGACAGTTGGTATTTCTGAGGCATGGTGGATGATCTGTCACAAGGTGCAATTTGGATTACACTTTGGCACAAAGGTAGTTGCTCAGCATAATGCATCATACATTGTGCAAGTGCAACTTGTGTGGGGGTGTACATATCCCTCAGGAGATTGGACACACCTGTGGCCCATGTGTTCCAATAACATACGTTGGCCAAGAGGTTAGGTATGTGTTATAACATGGTCATGCAGGGGTTCTCTCCAAAGCGTTTAATCATATCTCAGTCACTGCACAGATATGTTCTCCATGTTTCAGATTTCCATAAGTGAGCCCATATTGAGTACCTGATTTGTATCATTGAGTACCAAGACCCACAGATTATTTCTTGGCTGTCCCTGTTGCACCAGTGTACTTTCACTTGAACCTGGCATGATGAGGGCACTATAGGGGATGCATGGGCCGTTGCCAGTATCCAGATTCTCAAGGGTGACAGGTGCAGACCCTGTCTGGCAAAGCATCATGGTCTATCAACCATGTTATCCCAGGCAGAGATTTGCTGGATACTCTTTGAATTACACCAGTAAATGTCACAATTGTGGACTCCAATCCTTGTCCCTGTACTGCTGCATCATTCTGGCCACTGGCAGAATGCTACCAAGACCTTAGGACATACCCACATGGGCTACATGACCTGACAGTTCCTACATGTGTTTCCATGCAGTCCAGGCTACTGCATCACAGGTCCTGCACAACAACATAGCATATGCCAGTGACATGTGCATAGTTCTAAAGGTGGTCAGAGTGTATGGGTATGTGGCTAATCATGGCAGACTGGCAGTTGACAGTATGTTTGCCCTCATATAGCTTAGTGTGTAACATAGTGCTAGGATTTGTGTTCACAAATGAGTACTGTTGGCCATGTTTCCGCCCACATGTTCTGAGGTGTGACACAATTATGTGAACTATGTCATACAGTCTTTGTATTTTGTTGTCGGTCTATTCCAACTTGGGAGGCCTCTTGCTTGGCCAGATACTTAGAGGCCTCTGTGGATGTGTGTGATATCTGGTGGAATGTGTGTGTGTCCTTACTGTGTTCTGGTAAGGGTATGTGTTGGTTGTGTGATGAGATGCATGTGTTAACTTACACCTCTTGACTGTCTAGTCCAGTCATGGATGTAGTATGGACTGCCTCCAAGATCACCCCTGTAGCTGCATCCCAGACAATGTGTGGGGTGTGGTGTTAGGTGGGTTTGGCAGTGTACATGGCATAGAGATTGCATTTCCCAGGATGACCACATACACAAAGCTGACATTAGTAAACACCAGTAGCTGAGTAGTGGACATGCCTGTATGAGCATTCAATACTACAACTACCACATACTGTATTTAGTATACTTACTGCTTATGAAGATGTTTTAGACAGTGATGCTCACATGTAAATATTTGCATTATGGACGTGGCCACACTAGCTATTACAGGAACATGGTAGCTACCTTTAGTAGCATTCCCCCTCTGAGGGCCACACGACATCATGATAGTTGATTACAGATGATGCAAGTGTGAACAGGGCTGTATCCTTGTCTGGGTATAAACTCACATACCCAGCAGAACCATGAGCTCTGTTGGACACAGACACCCACTCCCCACACAGAGTCAGATATCAATAGACTCTGCTGCCACTACCGACATGATCAGGATATAATCAGATAGTGTATGCCATCACCTATGAAGCTGCTATTACACATGGGCAGCAGTTTCCTACATCTTCCATGCCTACTGCAGATGTCACAATGGAGTTAAAGATGATCTGCACCCTGTTTCATTACCAGTACTGTCAACATATTTCCAAGCAGCTGTTAGTCTGACAATAAGAGGTTAGGCTACACAAATCTACACGTTCAACCAGTGTGTCTCTACTGTCAATATCCACTCTATGTAGGTGTGCACATAACCATTTGGCACAGCACTGTAACAAGGGTCAGTACACATTTGCAGAACATGTACACATGAACAGCTGCCATTGATTGCAAACAATAATAGAGAGGTGGATATTAGGCAAGGTGGACTTTTAGGCAAGGCTCAAAAGATAAACCCACCACCGTACATAGCACATGTAACCAGAAACTGAGGGTATTGCTACTCAACGCCAGAAGTCTAAACCTGGCTGATGTCAACTACCCAAACATTAACTGGGAGAACTACTGGAGTCCTAACTCCCTTGCCCAGCGCTTCCTAGAATTTCTCGACTCTAACGCCCAGGAACAATTGGTCTACACCCCTACCAGAGGGAACAACATATTGGATCTGGTCATCACCAACATGGGCGACCGGTGTTCCACAACCCCTTGCTGGTTAGATCAGACCATAGACTAATCACTCTGGATAGCCACATTCCCCCCACAACACCAAACAAGGAAATCACCATGGAAATATTTTCCAAAGCAGACTTCACGTTGCTTATTCCTGAGGTGGAATGGTTCACAGCTCCCACGCCAATGGACAATGCTGTCCAAGATGCTGAAACCTATACAAAGGCACACTATGATCATCTGCAGGAATGCATGGATCATGTTATCCCAAGTCTAACTTAGACTCACTCCTCTAAGAACAGGAAACTGGTCTGGTGGATTCCTGCCTTACACAGGCTCTACAATAGTAGGAGGTAACTAGTACAGATAAGAGCAAAATCCCTAGAAGGACAGACATCCCTGATCAGTATCAGCAAGAAACTACAATCCCTCATGAAATCATCCAAGGCTAGCTTCAAAAGACAATTTCCCAAGGACGGGACCCTACAGACAACCACAAAGCATTCTTTAGCTATGTCAAGAACATAAGTGGGAACTCTCAGATCTGCTCAGAGTTGGTGCAGACTGGCACAAAATACACTGAACTGACTGATATTGCCAGCATTTTGGCAGACATGTTCAGTGCAAACTTCATACCCCTCTCAACCCCCAAACGGCCCTTAACCATACCAGAAGAATGTACGGGCCCAGCAATCCCCGACACACAGGATAAAGCAGCCCTATTCAAAGCCACAAATACAGCCTAATGGGACCGGACATTGTCCCAAGCTGTGTCTTACATGAGCTCCAAATGAACTAACCCCTCACCTGAACACACTGTTCAAACACAGACTCTCTACAGGCTACATCTCCACAGAGTGGCACATAGCAACAGTGATCCCACTCCACAAAGGTGGCACCACAATGGACCCCAGGAACTATTGCACTATAAGCCTGACTAGTCTGGTCTGCATGGCTATGGAGAGCATCACCATGGAACTCATTAACAGAGAAATTGGGAACCTCCAGACACTCGACCCAACACAGGTTTGCTTGATGAGTGCAGATCATGCCTACTGAACCTGTTTGACATCTTACAGTCACCTAGACTTTATGTGTGGGATGTTATAGTTCACACATACTACCTGGACCCCGCTAAGGATTATGACACCATTCCCACTCAGGTATTGTTTATAAACTCACTAGCCAGTACATACACCCATACATCACAGGTTGGGTTGCCAACAGGCTTACACACAGAACCCACATGGTAAGCCTAGCAGCCTCCAGGTCAACTCTTAACCGGTCACAACTGGTGTCCCACAGGACTCAGTCCAGAGACCCCTACTGTTTGACATATGCTTCTCAGAGGTACAGGCAAACACAGGTGGACTACAGCAGACCATGTTTGGTGATTACTGCAAACTGGGGGCAATAATTGACAGTCCAGCTGTCACAGACATCCTTCAAGGGGCCTCGCATAGACCAATACAGGATGTCACAGTCATGGCCTCCAGCTAAAGGCCACAAACTGCATGGTTATTCCATGTTGGGACAACTGAACACCCACATATTAACACATGAGTGGCAGCCACTTTAATAAAGACAAGGTAATGGGTATGTGGGGACTACATTAGACAGTGATCTATCCTTTGACAATCATATCTCCAAAGTACTTGGGCATCCATCTATGTAGGTCATCTGATTACTTAAGGGTTCACATCTAGACATACTGAGGTTATTGTGCCCTTTTACTCATCACTCATCAATCCCATCATCGAGTATGATAACCCATTTGGGATGTACCTCAGAAGACACATCCGACAGATGGACGGTCCATGAACATACCTCGCCAAGAGCATTACTGGCCTCAGACATGTGTCCTATGCTACCAGACTGCATGAACTCTTGCATTACTCAGTGGCAACTCATTTACTCAGAGATGATCTTTGCTGCCCAACAAATCCATGTCCAAGTCAGGCTTAATGGATATGCTCCACCTATGGCAATCCATGTCACAGTGAGCCACACACTGTAATGAGCTAAACCTTGCCACAACCATAACTGGAAGATGCTGGTGTGACAGAGTCCTGTCACAGGTACTCCCCACGCTTTGAAACTACATCCCTGATTACATTATACGGAGCCCCTCACTAACACTCCAGGGACACCTTGCAGACTGGATGGGGAACAGTGGGTACACCCCAGGGAACCCACAATTGGCTCTGCTCCACAGAGGGACAGTTAGTTAATCAATGGGGTGGCAACAGCTGAAACATTTTGGCTAGATGTATGAATGGCCTCGGGTAGTTAGCCAAATACCTACCTATGTACCTATGAACCTATACATACAGTATCAGCACATGCTGATAGCTTAATTTACTGTTCAGGTGTTGACTTACCTTCTACCAATAGCAGTTGTGCGTGCAATAGTTGAGGGCTGCCTCTGTAGGATGCACACACTAGACCACCTATACACGACAATTTACATTTGGTCTTGTGTGTGTGCCATCCATGTTTACTGTGTGTGCAGGTGGAGAAGGGTGTCAATCCATAGGTTCCTACACTCTCAGTGTGTGTGCTATACATTCCCTCTTTGCCAAGGCATGGGCATACTGGGCATGTCTCCGTCTGTCTACTGGGGCTGGCTCAGGGTGTTCATGGTCTGAGTACCTCTGTGCCTGTGGAGCCCTTGGCAATGGTGGTGGGCTGTGAGGGCCTTCACCATTCTATCTATGCTGCAGCTGTTTCTGCAGGATCATATTGTGTAGCATGGCACATACTATGAAGATGTGGGCACATGTGCCTGGAGAATACTGCAAGGCTCCACCAGATATGTCCAAGCAATGGAACCATGATTTCAGCATCCCAAACACATGCTCTATGATGATTCTGGTTTGTGCGTGTGCCTCATTATGGCATTCCTGCATGGGTGTATGTGCATTTCTGATGGGACTCATCATCCATGGTTCCAGTGCATAGCCAGCATCTCCCACCAAATGGCCATATGGGATGTCCCCCCTGGCAAATACCTGATACAGCTGTGAGGCATGCCAGATGTGGACGTCGTGATAGCTTCCAGGGCTGCCAGCACACACATCCATGATAATGCCCTGGGCATTGCACACAACCTGGCAGTTGATGGAGGGGGTATCCCTTGCAGTTTATGTAGCACCTACCCTGCTCACCAGGTGCTGACTTGATGTGTATGTGCGTGCAGTCTATTGCACCCAGTACCTTCAGGTATTCTGCCACACAGTGGAAGTGCCGCATATTGCTGGCCAACTCCTCTTGAATTCGGGGGAAGTATATGCGCTAAATGGCATGTGGTAATATGGCATCCAGGAATTGGTGGAGTACCCTGGATGCTGATGCCTCTGAGACCCCCAGGATATCCCCAGTTGGCCTTTGGATGGTACCTGTGGCTAGTATTCTCAAGCTTACACATACCTTTGTGTCCACTGGGATGGTTTCCCTTCTGTTTTGTCTCGCTCTGAGGCATGGCCAGCATAGCTCTACAAGTTGCTGTATGGTGTCCCTGTCCACCCTGTAATACTCTACTATCTCCAGATCATTTAGCCCCTGGTAGGTTACCCTTGGTCTGAACACTCTTCTCCTCCTCCAGTGCCTGAGGTGGTTGTCAGCATCATCCTCCACACCACCTTCAGTCTCCAACACATTCTGATGAATCAAAGCTATAGCAGCCCCTACCATGTACATTTTAAAAGTTCTCCATCTGTTTACACCAATGGTGCAGAGTGTTTGGGAATACACAAGTGTGTGTGAGGTGCTTTCACACTTTATACTATTGTGCTTTGGATGCTGCTGATGTCATTGGGTGTGTATGTGCAAATCCAGCTGCAGGGTATCTTAATTATGAGTTTTACAGTGAGTACTGCAATTGTGGGGCCTTTGGTGTTAAATTATGCTTGCCTACCATGATTAATCTGTTGCCCTTTATTTCACTTTTCAACCCGAATCCCCTCCCATTGACAGGCATGCATCCAGCTGCCGGCTTTCTTGTTTTGTACTTTCCCTACCCAGGAATGTGTTACGAAATGTGTTTTGTAGCTGTTCTACTGCAATTTTGCTTTGTTCTGCTGTGACAGTTCTGTTTTCTTTGCAGTATGGCACCTCCCCTTTCCTGTTCTTCAGGTAGCTGCTAGCAGCTTTGTTAGCTGTTGTCAATGGCCCACTGTGGGTTCCTAGGTGTTAATTATTCATTTGTACACCTATTTCCATGCTGCAGCATTTCCTTATCTTTTCCCATATCCTTCCGTTTTCCGCTCTGGTGCGCTCCACACACAACCGTTTACCGGGTTTACAGTGTATTTTCATCCACATTCACATGCACATTTGGTTACCTTGTGTGCTCCCAGCTAAGCCAAGCTATGGCTACTTCAACACACCCCTATCCTGCAGCTTTGCTTAGCAACAGGCAAACCGGGTTAGCAATGCTCCAATGTGCTTACAGCAATGGCGACACGCCCCTCTCTTGATGTCATTTTTATCTCAAGGGCTCACCTCAGTGTTATAACGCTATGCTGTTTTGTGCATCCTTACACCAGTGGGAAATCTGCAATTCAGTATTACTCCTCTCATTTGCATGGCATTGCCTACTAATTCCTAGCTACTGCGCATAACACTGTCACTGTCCCTTAGCAACCCTTGCGCCATGAGTGTGGTGTAGCATGCCTGCCATTGACTATTATGGGGAAATCGTGATATGTGTTTCATTGCAGTTTTATTCAATATTTTTGTATATTCCTTGCCATCCCCTTTGCATACCGATGCCCTGTGCTTTAACTTCGCTTTAGTGTGGGCATAATATTAAATGTTCTTTTTCATATTTTGTGCATGTTGTTTTATGCCAATGACTATATATTTAGCCACTGGCATATATTAACAGTATAATACGTGAGTTTGGTCCGCTGTCATGGCTCCGATTTTATGTTTGAAAAATGTAAACCGTTTTTCTCGGTTTGCATTTCTGCATGCTTACACTACGTCTGCACCACTTCCTGAATTGCTATATACCTTCATTTGCATGCTACGCTGTTGCACATGGGGTAATTAGCATACATGCATCGGGAGCTCTATGGGCGTGGCATATGCAGGTAGTGCATGTGGAAACAGCTCGTACCTGAATTGCTCGGCAGCCATATTTGGTGTTAGATCACCAATGCTATGCATGTACCTGGAGCAAGCTTCATGAATCCCCGGGAGTATTTTGTAAATTTACTGAATAAATGGTTGAAGGAATGGTTTGTTTATGAAGAGTTATGTAGTTGAATTTTAATAATTATATGGAAGAAAGATAACAAGAATTAAATCAAAATGAATATTTTATCATATTAAATAACACAGATTATAATTTTTATGAGAATAATATAGAAGAGAAGGGAAAGAAAGATAGGGATATTATGGAAGAAAGTCTATATGGTATATAATGGAAGGGATGTCAAGAATTTTCATTTTTTGTGAGACATATTGCATGTTTATATTATAAGTAAAATGGACGATGTGAAAGTCATGGTTGGTGATATAAGCAAGGCATTTAATAAAGTTAGAAATTGTGCTTTGTGGGATGATATGCAGAAGTATTAAACATAGGCAGTAGAATTAGGAGAATGTACATATCAACATATCAAAATAATAGAGTAAGAGTGTTAGTAAACAGGTGGCTGAGTAAGGAAGTATGCAGGAAGTGTGAAATACAATAGAGTAAGAGTGTGAGTGAAAAGGTGGCTGAGTAAGAAAGTATGCATGATGTGTGGAATTCAAGGATGTCCCATGAGTGGAAGTAGCTTATAAAATGAAAGATGCTAGATACATGATGCAAAAGGATATTGCCATTCCAGTCATCTTGATATATACCAGTGATATAGCTGTAGTTGCTAAAAGCAAAATATGGATGAGAGAAGTGTTGGTTTGTCTAAACAGATATTTAAAGGAAACCAGAATGACCTTGAATAAAGATTAAAGTATGGGTCTGGGTGATGTGGAAAAATTAGGGGTGTGTATTTTTCAGTGAAGGAAGTGTCTTTGCTAGGGATATAAATTATGAAAAATAATGTAATTACGATGCAATGGGAAGGTCTGATAAAATAAATGAAAGAAATCTGTCTTCTGTGGAAGACATCTAGATTGGTATTCAGGAAAATGGTTTATTGGGTGAATTCTATATTAAAGGGAAAACAGCATATATGTCCACTGTTTATATAATTCCCAGAAAAATATGAAAATGAAATTATGCAGTTGCTGTTTTCTTTCGTATAGGATTGATGATTAATCCCAGTGAAAGGAGATGGGCTGTATATGAATGAAAATGAAGAGGGATTAGGATTACTAACTCTAGTTGTTTATTCTGCTTCTTTAAACTTATGTATGGCATTAAAGCATGGAAAGTAAGAAAATGAGAAATTAATAATGAGAATGTTTAAATATAATAGGTTCATAGGTTCATACTAGGCTATCTGCTCAAGGGCATTTATAAGCCTAGCCAGAGTGTGTTTGGCTTTCGCCACCCATTTTAAATTAATTTTGCTATGCCCTTTTTCGAGGTTAGTATACTGTGCCTGTGTCTAACAGTGACACAGAAGTGATACCCGGGGTAAACCTATGATCTCCCATCCACTCATCAAGATTCCTCTTGAAGAGAGTCAATGAGGGACTCTGCCTAACCTGGACTTGGATTTTATTCCAGAGTGAAGAGAGCCTCTGGGTTATGAATCTGTCCCTCCAGCATGTCCTATTTATTTCAGTGCTGAGGTTCAAGTCTCTCGAGCACATAGCTCGATGGGATTTGGACTTTCTGAGGTGCAGCATGTCCATTAATTCTAGTTTGGACATGGCTTTATACATCAGGCACAGATCGTCTCTGAGCAGGCGGTATGCCACTGAGTAGAGCTGGAGTTTCTTTAACCGGGCAGCATATGGCATCTGTTTGAGCCCTTTGATCCTCTTGGTGAGGTACTTTTGGGGTCTTTCTAGTTGCTGCAGGTGTCTGGTAAGGTACATCCCAAAAGGGGCATTGTACTCAATTATGGGCCTGATGAGGGATGAGTAAAGAGGCACGATGACCTCCACTGATCTAGATGTGAATCCCTTCATGATTAGGTGGGCTATATAAAATGCTTTTCTAACCACTTTGGCCATGTGGTTGTCAAATGAGAGATTGCTATCAACTTGGGTCCCCAGGTCCCTAATTACTTCTTCTGTACTTAATGGATTACCACCTATGTGGCAATTTGTGGGCACTTTGTTTTTGCCAAAGGGGATGACTATACACTTTTTGGCATTTAGCTTGAGGCCATGGCTCTGGCACCAGTTGTCTGTTTCTATGAGGCCCTTTTGGAGGATGCTTGTGTCGGCTGGAGAGTCGATTATGGCACTCAGTTTGCAGTCATCTGCGAACTTGGTCAGCCACAGTCCTTCTGTGTTGGCCTGTACCTCCAAGAAATATATACCGAACAAGAGAGGTCCCAGGACTGAGCCTTGTGAGATGCCACTTGTAACTGGTTTGGAGTCTGACATGGCTCCTGCAATTCTAACCATGTGGGTTCTGTCTGTGAGCCAGTTTGCAACCCATCTAGTGACATAGGGGTTTATATTTAAGCTGGTGAGCTTATCTATAATGCCCAAGTGGGGTATTGTATCGAAGGCTTTTGCGAGGTCCAGGTAGGCTGTGTGGACCACCTTCCCCTCGTCAATGGCCTTGATGACTGTTTCAAAGAAATCGACCAGGTTTAAGAGGCAGGATCTGCCCTTAACAAAGCTGAACTGGGTAGGATCCAGTGTCTGTAGGTCCCCAATATCTTTATTTATGAGGTCCATGATGATCCTTTCCATAGCTTTGCAGACCAAGCTAGTCAGGCTTATGGGGCAATAGTTTCCAGGATCCGTTGAGGTACCACCTTTGTGGAGAGGGACCACTGTTGCTGTACGCCACTCTTTGGGTACATATCCTGTAGTAAGGCTGAGATTGAACAGTAGTTTTATGTTTGGGTTTAGCTCTTCTTGGAGTTCATGTAGGACACAGCCCGGGACACCATCTGGTCCCATTGATGCTGTGTTTTTTGCTTTGGAGAGGGCAGCTCTTATCTGAGCATCTGAGATGTCAGGGGGGCAGCACTCTGCTGGGATAGATATTTGCCCTTTTGGTGGGGAGGGGGGGAGAAGTTTGCACTGAACCTGTCAGCTAGGATGTTGGCAATGTCTGTGGGTTCAGTGTATTTTTTGTCATTTTCGACTAATTCTGAGCATATCTGGGAATTCCCAACCAGGTTCCTAACATAACTAAAGAAAGTCAAGTTCTTGGGGATTATAAGAATAAGAACATGAAACAAGAAATATGTAAGCAAAAAGATTAAAAATTATCAACAAAAAAAAACTAACATGGAAAATAAAAATTAATGATGTAGAGAAAGATCGAAGGATGTACTATAATAATGTGGTGAAACTATGTTATTATGTAAGTACATGCAAAATTTACCAGAAGAAGTTATTTATACCATTAAATAAAGAAAAGATTCTAAAGCAAGATCAAATACCAAGACTTCCCATAAAGACTGGTAACATATAAGTTATTAGTAAATGGGAATATACCATATAAAAGGAAAGTTGAAAGATTATCCCCGGGATTCATGAAGCTTGTGCCAGGTGCAAGCGTACCGTCAGCGTTCTAACACCAAATATGTCCGCCAGGCGATTCAGGTACGAGCTGTTTCCACGTGTTCTACTTGCGTACGCTACACCTGCACAACTCCCGGGCCCTATATACTAATTACCCCATGTGCAGCAGTGTAGCATGCAAATGAAGGTATGTAGTGATTCAGGAAGTGGTGCAGGCATAGTGCAAGCATGCAGAAATGTAAACCGTGGAAAATGGTTTACATTTTTGCAAACACAAAATCGGAGCCATGACAGCTGACCAAACACATGTATTATATTGTTAATATATCCTAATGGCTAAATATATATTCATTGGCATAAAAAACATGTACAAAATATAAAATAAACATTTTATATATATAGTCGCACTATCGTGAAGTGGAAGCTCAGGGTAGCGGTGCGCAAAGGGGATCGCAAGGAATATAGAAAAGTATAGAATAAAACTGCAATGAAACACATATCACGATTTCCCCATAATAGTCAATGGCAGGCATGCTACACCATACTATGGCACAAGGGTTGCTAAGGGGCAGTGACAGTGTTATGCGCAGCAGCTAGGAATTAGTAGGCAATGCCATGCAAATGAGAGGAGTAATAGTGAATCACAGATTCCCCTCTGGTGTAAGGATGCACCTCACAGCATAGCATTATAACACTGAAGTGTGCCCTTGAGATAAAGATGACATCAAGAGAGGGGTGTGTCACCATTGCTGTAAGCACATTGGAGCATTGCTAAACCGGTTTGCCCCTAGCTAGGCAAAGCTGCAGGATAGGGGTGTGTTGAATTGGCCATAGCTATGCTTAGCTGAGAGTACACAAGTTAACCGAGTATGCATGTGAACGGAGATGAAAACGCAT
The DNA here is from genome assembly GCF_019279795.1 of Protopterus annectens. Classification (NCBI taxonomy): domain Eukaryota; kingdom Metazoa; phylum Chordata; order Ceratodontiformes; family Protopteridae; genus Protopterus; species Protopterus annectens. Next base: position 231,464,102 of record NC_056729.1, on the reverse strand, counting down.
GTAAACGGGTATGTGCGGCGCGCACTGCAGCTGAAACAGGAAGAATATAGGAAAGAAATAAGGAAATGCTGCAGCAGTGAAATTGGAGTACAAATGATTAATTAATACCTAGGAGCCTACAGTGGGCCATTGACAACAGCTAACAAGACTGCAAGCAGCTACCTGCAGAACAGGAAAGGGGAGGGGCTGTACTACAAAGAAAACAGTAAAGTGTTAAAGCAGAACAAAGCCAATTTGCAGTATATCAGCTACAAGGCACATTTTGCCAGGACTGGGTAGGGAAAGTACAAAACTAGAAAGACGGCAGTTGGATGAATTCCTGATAATGGGAGGGGATCCAAGTTTAAAAGTGAGTTAAAGGGCAACAGATTAATCAAGGCAGGCAAGTCTATCTCCACAGTAAAGGCCCCACACTTGCAGTACTCATTGCAAAACCCATAATTAAGACACGCTGCAGCTGGAATAGCTCATACACACCCACTGACATCAGCAGCATCCATAGCACAATAGTATAAAGTGTGAAATCACCTCACACACATTTGTGTATTCCCATACACTCTGTGCCAGTGGTGTATACAGGTAGGGAAATTTTAGTATGTACATGTTATGGGCTGCCATAGCTTTGATCCACCAGCATGTGTTGGAGACTGAATGTGGTGTGAAGGATGATGCACACGACCACCTCAGGCACCAGAGGAGTAGGAGAGTGTTCAGACCAAGGGTAACCTACCAGGGGCTACATGATCTGGAGATAGTAGAGCCTTGCAATTTGGACAGGGACATCCTACAGCAACTTGTGGAGCTGTGCTGGCCATGTCTCAGAGCCAGAACAAACAGAAGGGAACTCATCCCAGTGGATAAGAAGGTATGTGTAAGCCTGAGAATATTAGCTACAGGTACCTTTCAAAGACCAACTGGAGATATCATGGGGATCTCACAGACATCAGCATCCATGGTACTCCACCAGTTCCTGAATGCCATGTTACCACATGCCAATGAGCACATATACTTCCTCCGAACACAGAAGGACTTGACCAGCAATATGCATCTCTTCCACTGTGTGGCAGAATACCCAGAGGTACTGGGTGCATATACACATCACGTCACCACCCAGAGAGCAAGGTAGGAGCTACATAAACCACAATGGATTCCACTCCATCAACTGCTAGGTAGTGTGCAATGCCCAGGGCATTATCATGGATGTGTGTGCTGGCAGCCCTGGAAGCTATCACAACTCCCACATCTGGCATGCCTCATAGCTGTATCAGTTATTTGCCAGGGGGGACATCACAAATGGCCACCTGGTGGGGGATGCTGACTATGCACTGGAACTGTGGATGATGACTTCAATCAGAAATGCACACACAACCATGCAGGAACGCCACAATGAGGCACACACACAAACCAGAATCATCATAGAGCATGTGTTTGGGATGCTGAAATCACGGTTCCATTGATTGGACATATCTGGTGAAACCTTGTAGTACTCTCCAGGGATGTGTGCCCACATCTTCATAGTATGTGCCATGCTACACAATATGGCCCTGCGGAAACAGCTGCATCAGGAACAGAATAGTGAAGGCACTCACAGCCCACCACCATTGCCAAGGGCCCCACTGGCATAGAGGTACTCAGACCATGAACACCCTGAGCCAGCCCCAGTAGGCAGAAGGAGGTGTGCCCAGTATGCCCATGCCTTGGCAAAGAAGGAATGCATAGCACACACACTGACAGTATAGGCACCTAGGGACTGACACCTTTCACCACGTTCACACACAGCAAAAATGGATGGCACACACACAAGGCTACCTGTAAATTGTCATGTATAGGCAGTCTACTATGTGCATCCAACATAGACAGCCCTCAACGATTGCACACACAACTGCCATCAGTGCAAGTTAAGTCCTCACCTGAACAGTAAATTAAGCTATCAGCATATGCTGATACTGTATGTATAGATTTATAAGTAGGTACTTGGCCAACTGCCAGAGGCCATTCATAAGCCCAGCCAAAATGTGTCAGCTTTAGCCACCCCGTTGATTCATTAACTGTCCATCTTTGGAGCAGAGCCAATGGAGGGATCCCTGGGGTGCATCCACTCTTCAAGGCTTCTCTTGCAGAGTGTTAGTGAGGGGCTCTGTATAATGTAGTTAGGGATGTTGTTCAAAAGTATGGGGAGTGTCTGTGACTGGAATCTGTCCCTCCAGCATCTTCCAGTTATTGTTGTGGCAAGGTTCAGCTGACTACAGTGTGTGGCTCACTGTGACATGGATACCCATAGGTGGAGCATATCTGTCAAGCCTGAGTTTGACATGGCTGTGTTGGCCAGCAGAGATCATCTCTGGGTAAACGAGATGCCACTGAGTAAATCAGGAGTTTATTCAGTATGGCTGCATAGGCCATATGTTGGAGGCCGGTATTCCCCTTGGTGAGGTACATTAGTGGACCTCCCAGCTGTTGGAAGTGTCGTCTGAGGTACATCCCACATGGGTTATTACACCCTATGATGGGACTGATGAGTGATGAGTAAAGGGGCACTATAACCCCAGTATGTCTAGATGGGAATCCTTTAGTAATCAGATGGAGATATGATTGTCAAAGGGGAGATCACTTTCTATCTTAGTCCCCAGATACCCCATTACCTCATCCGTATTAAAGTGGCTGCCACTTATGTGTTAATATGTGGGTGCATAATATTCCACAATGGAATGGCCATGCAGTTAGTGGCACTTTGCTGGAGGCTGTGACATTGACACCCTGTGACTTTCTCTGTGAGGCTCCTTGAGGGATGTCTGTGTCAGCTGGACTATCAGTCATGGCTCCCAGTTCACAGTAATTGCCAAACATGGTCTGCCATAGTCCACCTGGGTTTGCCTGTACCTCTGAGAAGTATATGCCAAACAGTAGGGCTCCCAGGACTGAGTCCTGTGGGACACCAGTCATGATTGGTCAAGAGTTGGACCTGGAGACTACTAGTCGTACGAGGTGGGTTCTGTGTGTAAGCCTGTTGGCAACCCAACTTGTGATTAATGGGTGTATGTTCAGGCTGGTGTGTTTATCAATAATACCTGAGTGGGGCATGGTGTCAAAAGCCTTGGCAAGGTCCAGGTAGTATGTGTGAACCACCTCCCCTGTCATCTAGCGTCTTGATGACTGTATGTAAGATGTCAAACAGGTTCAGTAGGCATGAACTGCACTCAACCAAGCTGGCCTGGGTTGGGTCGCGTGTTTGGAGGTTACCAATGTCTTTGTTAATGAGTGCCATAAAGATGCAAACCATACCATTGCAGACCATCTAGTCAGGCTTATGGGGTGGTAGTTACCATGGTCAGTTGTGATTCCACCTTGATGGAGTAGAATAACCGTTGCCACGCACCATTGTATGGGCATGTAGCCTGTGGAGAGGCTGAGGTTGGAAAGCTTAATTAGGTGGCGGGTCAGGTTGTCTTGTACAGTTTGCAAGATACAGTCTGGGACAACATTTGCCTCCATAGACGCAGTGTTCTGCTGTTAGAGAGGGCCATTTCTACCTGTGTGTCTCTGATGTGTGGGATACTGTACCTTTTGGGTAGTGTTGTGGGCTCTTTAGGGGGTGAAGTATGCACGGAATGTATCTGCAAGGATGTTGGTGATATCAGTAGAATCAGCATATTTTGTGCTATATTTCACCAGCACAGTGCAAATCTGTGTGTCACCACTTAGATCCTTGACATAGCCAACGAAGGCTTTGTGGTTATCTTTCGAATTCTTGCATATTGTCCTACTGATGTTAGCCTTGGATGATGTCATGAGGGACCTACGTATCATACTAATAGTGGTCACGGATGTCTGCCCTTTGTGGGATTTGCTGTTTGTCTGGAACACTGTTCTACTTCTGTAGTATAGCCTGTTTATACTAGCATGATCCATACATCCATGTAAGTGCTTACAGACTGCATTTGTAAATCTGTCTGTATCTTGAGCAGTGTTTTCCCTTAGCATGGGGGCTGTGAAATCCTCCACCCCTGTCACTAGTAGTGTAAATTTAGCTGTAGGAAAGGTATACACTGTGGTATCCATGGGTGGGGGTGATGCTTGGGTGTGGAAACAGTGAATAGTGCATGGTCAGATCTCTCCAGTGACTGTTTAACCTCTGCTGTGATGCACCTGTTGCCCATGTTGGTGATGACCACTTCTAGTTTTCCACCCCTCGTTAGGGAGGTTATCACCTGATACAGGGCATATGAGGTAATAAATTCCAAGAAGCACTGGGCCTGGAAGTGAGTACTGGAGTAAGTTTCCCAGTTAATGGTATGGTAGTTGACATTGACCAATGCTAGGGTGTGCATTAGGACTGTCATGTTCTCCACTGTCTCCAGGTAGGTGGAGTGATGGTCCTGGGTCATGGAGGGTGATTTGTAGCAGGCCACAGTTTACATTGCAGTTGTGGCTGATGTTAGCTGCACATGGATGATCTCAGAGGTATCATGCTGCCCCACTAACCTGGAGGTGTAGGTATCCCTGATGAATATGTATACAGCCCCTCCATGTCTGTGTCAGTCCATGCTCTGTGGCTGAAATGTGTGGTATGGGTTGCAGACTGGTAGTGCTGGTGTGCTCTCAGGAGCTTTAAGACAGATCTCAGTTACTGCACAGATGTTGATGTTGTCCATCCTGAGGAGTGCTGTGAGTGCATGCATGTTGTAATCACAACCCCTGGTGTTGAGTAGCATAACCCTCATTGAATCTGCTATTGTGCCATTTACGGAGCTGGTCTTCACCTTCGAGACTCTCCTAAATAAGACACCATGGGGGCGCCAATAGCCTTGGCCAGTATTCCAAAGCCTAAGGCTGATGCATAGGCCGGTATGATATCGTTGCATGCATGTTCCCCACCTGTGCTTGTTTTTCATCCCTCCTGTAGGTAACCTACTGGTAAGCAATAGAAAGCCTTATACTTATACAAGTCTTCTAGCTTCCAAGATAGGCTTTTGGAGCGACTAAGTATCAGTGTTCTGTATGTTCTTGCTGTACTTAACTGTTTCCTGACTACATGGGGATTTCTCACTGTATATTGCGATCTGAAGGTCTGTTTATTCACATATTATGGCTATGATGGCCTGCATTTTAGAGGTTCACAGATAGCCTGCTACCTATCTGCCCAAGGCCAATTAGAAGCATAGCTACAGTGTGTTGGCTTTCTCTGCACCATTGATGAAGTAACTGAGTCTCTATCAAACATAGTCAATGAAGCAATTCCAGGCAGAGTTGCTGGAATCTGTTGAAGATTGGGGTTGTGGAGGGTCATAAGTGCACTTAGTGATCTAAAGAGGGCATGTTAATTTGACAATTCAACACCATTCAATTTCCCCAACAGGTCTCGCATCTATCAAACTGGACAGGCACCCCGCCCCCCCTGGCTGTATGGTTCTGGGACACATGATCCCAGAGGTGTATATTCTGTTACCCATTCACACAACAAAGTTTCCTTGAAGTGTTATGCCTAATGTTGTTAGGAATGTAATGTATGGTCTCACAGTACATTTGTTATATGTTGTTATTTCAAGAGTATGTAAAGCTCAGTGAGTTTGGGGGCCTCCGCCCTTTGCTTAGACTAGCTTACAAATACAAATCATCTAAATAAGAAATAGGCAGAAGCAATGTTAATGACAACAGTGTAATGGTTATGCAAATGTGTAGTGACCCTTCTTACAGGGCTGGACCTCTCTAGTATCATTTGCAAGCAATAACAGCTGTGCATGTGTACATGTCATGCAAATGTGTAGTGACCCTTCTCATAGGGCTGGACCTCTCTAGTATCATTTGCAAGCAATAACAGTTGTGCATGTGCACATGTTATACAAATGTGTAGTGATCCTTATTACAGGGCTGGACCTCTCTAGTATTGTTTGCAAGCAATAAGACCTGTGCATGTGTACATGTTATGCAAATGTGTAGTGACCCTTGTTACAGGGCATGACCTCTCTAGTATCATTTGCAAGCAATAACAGTTGTGCATGTGTACATGTTATGCAAATGTGTAGTGACCCTTGTTACAGGGCTGGACCTCTCTAGTATCATTTGCAAGCAATAACAGCTGTGCATGTGTACATGTTATGCAAATGTGTAGTGACCCTCGTTACAGGGCTGGACCTCTCTAGTATCATTTGCAAGCAATAACAGCTGTGCATGTGTACATGTTATGCAAATGTGTAGTGACCCTTGTTGCAAGGCTGGGCCAAATGGCTATGTGCACACCTACGTAGAGTGGATATTGAGAGTAGAGACACACTGGTTGAACTACCAGGTTTGTGTAGCCCAACCTCTCTTTGCCAGCCTAACAACCGCTTGCACATACTGTATGTAAGATAGTGCACAGTACTGGTAATGAAACAGGTTGCATATCGTCTTTAACTCCAGTGTAACATCTGCAGTAGGAGTGTAAAATGTAGGAGATAGCTGCCCATGTGTAATAGCTGCTTCATAGGTTATGGCTTACACTATCTGATTTTATCCTGATCATGTTGATAGTGGCATCAGAGTCTATTGATAGATGACTCTGTTTGGAGAGTGGGTGTTTGTGCCCATCAGAGCTCATGGTCCTGGTTGATATGTGAGTTTTTACCCAGAGAAGGAAACAGACCTGTAGACACTTGCATCATCTGTAATCAACTAACAGGATGTGATGTGCTCCTCAGAGAAGGATTGCTGCTAAAGGTAGCTACAATGTTTCCGTAATAGCCAGTGTTGTCACGTCCATAACACAAATATTTACATGTGAGCATCACTGTCTAAAACATCTTCATCAGCAATACGTAAACTAAATACAGTACTTGGTACTTGTAGTATTGAATGCTCATACAGGCATGTCCACTAGTCAGCTACTGGTGTTTACTAATGTCAGCTTTGTATATGTGGACATCCTGGGGGGAATGTAATCTCTATGCCATGTGCACTGCCAAACCCACCTAACACCATGCCCCACAAATTGTTTGAGATGCAGCTACAGGGGTAAGCTGGAAGGCAGCCCAGTCTACAGTCATGACTGGACTGGACAGTCATGAGGTGTATTTTAACACATGCATCTCATCAACACAACCAACACATACCCTTACCAGAAAATAGTAAGGACGCCCACACACACTACCAGAAATCACACACATTCACAGACGCTTCTAAGTATCTGGCCAAACAAGTGACCACCCAAGCTGGAAGAGATAGACACTGAAATACACAAACTGTATGACATAGTTTGCATAATTGTGCCTCACCTCAGAACACGTGGATGGAAACATGCCCAGCAATACTCATTTGTGAATGCAAACTCTAGCACTATGTTACACACCAACCTATACGAGGGCATACATACTGTCAGCTGTCTGTCTGCCATGATTAGCCACATACCCTTACACTCAGACCACCTTTTGAACTATACACATGGCTCTGGCGTATTCCATGTTGTTGTGCAGGACCTGTGATGCAGTAGCCTGGACTGCATGAAAACACATGTAGGAACTATCAGGTCTTGTAGCCCATGCAGGTATGTCCCAAGGCCTGGGTAGCATTCTGCCACTGGCCAAAATGATACTGCAGTACACGGACCAAAGAATTGTATCCCACACTTGTCTATCTGTCTGCCTGGGATAAAATGCTTGACAAACCATGATGCTTTGCCAGACTCGGCCTGCACCTGTCACCCCTGGGAATCTGGATACTGCCTAGGTCTCATGCTTCCCCTATAGTGCCTTCATCATGCACAGTTCAAGTGAAGGTCCACTGCTGTTACAGGGACAGCCAAGCAAGAAACTGCGGGTCTCGCTACACAATGATACATGTCAGAAACATTATAAGGACACACATATGTCAATCCCTAACATGGACAGCATATCTGTGCAGTGGCTGAGACATGTTTCAATGCTCCGGAGAGCATACCTCCATGACCATGTTATAACACATACCTCGCATCTTGCCCATTATCCTTTATTGGAACACAGGTGTGTCCATATTCCTGAAGGATATGTACACCCCCACGCTAGTTGCACTAGCATAACTTCAGATGCATTATGCTGAGTAACTATCTTTGTGCCAAAGTGGAATTCAAATTGCACCTTGTGACAGATCACCCACCATGCTGCGGATTTCCCAACTGTCATAATGTGCTGTAATGGGGATGATTAGGTCTGAGACAGAACCATAATAATGGCTACTCTCACCTATTCCATTATGAACTGGGAAGACTCCTCATGTACCAACACTTGTGCTCAATGTATGTTGGATTCCATCGAAACCCAATGGCCTGGATCTCAGTAGTCACACAAACAGGGCTAACAGTATGCTACACATAGTCAGTCTCCAATGCCAATGTTATGTCTCCTAAGAGCAGCGTGGTGACTGTCATGGCACCCATGCAGCTGGACAATGCATGGGCAAATGCTGAATCCTACACAAATGAACCTTAAGCAGTCACATACTTGCAGTGATTGTGCCATTGAAACAGAACCAGGATTCAACCAAACAAAAACAAGAAGGCAAACTGGTGATACCATGCTTTAAACTGTGCCACAAAAGGTAGTAACTGTTGCAAAAGTGAACACACATGAGTGTATGTGATCCCTGGTCAGCCTCAGTAAGATGCAGATACACTATATAAAACCACACAAAGCTACTGTGAAACTAATCAGCCACATATGAGGCCAAGCACAGAGCATTCTATAGCTGTGTCATTAATCGTAATGGCAATGACAAGACCTGCCTTGCTGCACAGCACTATGGCATGGGAAGTACTGCACCTACAGAAATAGCACCTGTTCATCCAGATAGGGTCTTGGAGAACCTAAACCCACTCCCACCCCCCAACAGGTAAACTTAGTAATATATCCATGTACACTACAGGGCCCCTGTAATAACAACTATGCAGCTACAAGCTGCACTCTCTAAAGCCATACATACAGTTTTCATGGGACCTGTCAACATCCCGTAGTGTATCCTACACAAATGTAAAAATAATCAGCTATCCACATACACATCATGTTGAATCATAGCTCCATGTCAGACTGTGTACCCACCGAATGGTGCACAGCAACAGTTATCACACCCCACAAAGGGGGAGACACCATTGATAATGGGAAATAGTGCACAACTACCCTGCTGAGTCTGGTCTGTAAGGTCATGAACCGTGATCAATGTATTTGATGTACTCATTACAGATGTAGATGACAGTAGGGTTGATTCACACTGCATATCATGATCTTGCCAGGTCGTAGGACACCATCGCCCATACTGTGTTCCAGCTACACTCAGTAAACTAGGTGTATATTCCTATGTCACAGGAGTGGTTGGCAACTGGACTGCTGGCAGAACCAACACTACAGAAGGTGTCTGACTATAACAGGCACATCAAACCAGTGCCAGCCACATTAATACAGGGTTCATTCCTGGTACTCCCCCACTTTGTTATCTATATCACACAGACTAACGCAGAAGGCATCAGCCTATTGATGTTTGCAAATGACTATGAACTAGGAGCAACAGTTGACTCAATCTGTGCTGCGTTCAACATACATAAGGGCCTTAGTGTGTCAGATGTGTGGTGTGTGATGTATGGCCACAATCTGACAGCTAAGTATTGCATTGTCATCCCCTATGTTACAAACCCTGTACCTATGAACTACCACCTAGGCAGCGGTCAGCATAATGGCAACTGTGTGTATGGGATGCAGCTGGATAGTACTCTTTCCTTTGATAGTTACTTCACCAAACCAGACATGTAGTCATATGTGGCACCCCTAATCATGACAGGGTGCCATCCAGGAGGATATAGATAATTGCTCAGCCATACTCAACATCCATGTGACCCATAGTAGATCACATATTTCCTTTAAGGGTTATTGCCCATGTGTAGATGACCTACACTGCCCTTCCCAATCCCTAGCTCCACTATGTAGCATGCAGCCTACCCTGAATAAAGCCGTGTCCAACCCAGAGGTGTTAGACATGGTACACTTCACACATCCTGATCCCAAATAATCACATACTTCATGGACATCCACCTTTCTAGTACAAGGACCACAACATGCCTGACAGATCTCTGTCCCATAAACTTAACATACTCTTGCCATACTATGCATCCCTGTCCAGCAAAGCTGCACATCGCCTCTCTTTGACATGGTGTGATGACCGCATGCCAAATATATCAGTAACCCTGTGGATCAGTTCTGTGGCACTGCTTGAAATGGCCACTGAAACTTGCCTGTCTGTTGCCTCCAGCTAGGTAACCTGTCTGCCTAGGCTCATAAATGGCCCTGGGCATATAGCCTACTAGATCACTATGACCATACATGCTATAGTTGATATCCAACCCTGCAAATATCATCAGGCTAGCTATTGTCCCATGTGTTACACATGTGCAATGCAGGCAATACATGGCAGGATGCTACACAGCTGTACAGTGCCATGTAGATGTATATGGCAAAACACATACATGCTTGCAAGTCTGCAGGGTCACAGGCCATGTTCCTAATGGCTATGTATGACTATATATGTGAAATATACACAGCATTAAGGTCTATTGCATTAATGTGAACACATCCAGGCATGTGCTGATAGGTAAAGACACCAGTACAGGCAAACAGACATGCCCACGTCCAGACGACATCCACATGGAGTATGAGCAACGTCATCACATGACACACACACATATATGGTGATAACATCCCATCACCAGTAAGTGTCAAATGTGTGTAGTATGTCATGTAGATTTGTAAAGACTTATTTGTAATCTTAATAAATGTGATACACATGTATGTTCAACAAGAACTAGCAAAAACCACAACAGGAAGACTGCTCCTGCAGTAACGAAACCAATATAATAAAATCGCAAAGTCCAGAGCATGTACAGGAGCAAATAGGCAGTCCACCAAAATGTAAATAAGTAATGCAATTCCAAGATACCAGAACAAACTCAAAAACTGGTACAAGTATAAAAACACCTTTTATTCGAACAACTAGTAAGCACTTTCACCCTGAGGCTTCATCAGACTACAAATCAGCAAAATCTTCTTGTCCTTATAAAGGGAGAAATGCAACTAATTAAACAATTAAACTCATAAAATCAGTAAACACAATTAAACATTTAAAGCAATAAGCATACACATCTAAAACAATGTATGTGCATACATAAAAACACTTTCATTGTGAATAGTGATACCTTACGCATGCCCATGTCCAGACGACATCCACATGGAGTATGAGCAACGTCATCACATGACACACACATATATGGTGATAACATCACATCACGAGTAAGTGTCAAATGTGTGTAGTATGTCATGTAGATTTGCAAAGACTTATTTGTAATCTTAATAAATGTGATACACATGTATGTTCAGCAGTACTTCTGTACTTCTCTGTGAGTTACTGTGACCTGTCTCCATCATTATGTCTTCCAGGTATGCCACATAGAAGGCTGCTGGCATACAGACACTTGGAGGATGAGGTCCTCATCCCATACCTCCTCGACAACCATACAACACTCTTCAGCCATGTGCCACAGGATGCAGAGCAGTGGGATGCCCTGTGGGAGTAACTCTGCAGGAGGGTAAATGATGTTAACCTATCAGCAGGTGCGTCAACACTGCACTGACCTCATAAGATGGGCGAAACAGTGTGCTAATGCAATCACCAGGGAACAAGGTGCAACAGGTGGGGGGCCACTTACCCAGCCCCCACTCACACATACCGAGGAGCTACTGGCCAACATGGGGACACCTGCAGACCTCCATCTGCAAGCTTTTGCTGGTATTGTGGAGGTGGGTGTCTCATAACCATCGAGCCTGTAGTTGCCTGGTAAGTCAGTACTGCACATATAACACAACTATATTTCACATAGTTACGTGTTACTGTACAATATGTAATGTACCATCATATGCAAGACATGTATGGACACATGCGGCATACTATAGTCTGCTACTCTATGTATGCACAGATGTGCATACTTCATAGTATAGTGTATTGTACTGGCGTATGTGCTAACATGGACATTGCACCCTGTAGCTATCACACAGGTGTGGATAATGATCTTACTGCTGTGACACTCCTGTTTAGGTACCTTTGGCATTGTGCAGCGACAGCAGCCTGTCACAGGTGAGATTATTATTCACCAGGCTTGATAATGCACAGATCATATTAATTTCATGCTATCTGCCATAACACGCGTACACATAATGTATGGTGGTCCTGTTAATAGACACTGGTTAGACCTGCAATGCATTGCAGTGGTTACCCATGTGAAACAATTAAAGACTATATGAAACACCTACATTAAACCTTCCAAGCTGTCATTGCCAGATATGTGGAAAACAGTGAATACAATGGTGGAGGTGTGTTTCACTGTAGGGACAGGTACTACATATCAGCATTACACATGTTGGGAATACGAACAGTACTGTACAGAGAGCATATGTGTGCACACACTCTAAATGTGTTGGAGCTGGAGTATGACCTGCCCACAGGATACACCCTTTTGGATTATACCCTTGCTATGAATGTCACACAATATCATGTGCTATCTGACATGTCCATGACATGTAGTGGGTTGATTGCAATACTGCTCAACTAGCCTGAAAAACATGATGTCTCACATCCCATACATACGACCCTTTGTCTGCATAACCCTGTCCTCAGTGGAGCATATGGCATATATGGGTGTATGTCATATGGGATAACACTGACATGTGAAATAAGATGGCCATCACAACCATTGGACAGAACATGTGTAAACATGACCATGGAGGATGGCCAGAGACATGAAGCAACACACACAGTAGAAGTGATGTACATGTGTGTACACCCTGTTGTACATTGGCTCGACACAATACAACTATGGCCTTTGTGTAATGGTGATGTTGCAGATGTGAATCACTAAACATCATACAGGCCTGTGCACAGCTTGTGTAGACATAACATGAAACCACCACATAACATGTCTTGAACATCTTGAGTGTGTCACGACATGAAAGCATTCACTTATATAGTATCCAAATACATTCATGTGTTGCACAACATACACATACAACCACATCAGGCCACAGATACAGTGCATTCACCTTGCTGGTGTCAGACATCACTGTCATGCAGGCTCCTCATGTGTGTGAGGTACACAGATGGCATGTGGGACAGAGAGTACTACCAAGTTAGCCATGTGTGGGCGTAGTTGCCAAGCATCAGTAATATGGTTGCAGATGTGCAGGGGTGTCATCTGTATACCCTACTGTGACCTGTGTCACACTTTCCACATTAGGGTTTCGTGTGTATACACCTCAGTGACGTGGGTCACATTCCACATTAGATATGTATTGTATGTGAAAATAGTCAAGGCTATGTCAGTAGCTCACACTGTATAGCAATTGTGAAGCCACATGATGCCCTGCAATGGCTATGCACATCAGTTCAATGTGCAGTATGTCACTGCATATTTGTAGGGCGGACAGACAAAATTGCTTCAGCTGAAGTCCCATGTTAGTATAACACGTCCCTGCATTGGGACACCATTACCGTACTGTAGGTTGGAAAGGACACCATTGTGTTACGCATGTATGCATGTCATTCAACACATCAGCAGAAGACATGTCATACTACATGTGATTGGCAAGGTCATACGCCACACAGCAGGGCGGTGTACTGTAAACCTGTGCTGGTCTGTGGCACCATTGCAAAGTAGGGACAGCCATGCCAAGCATGTGTGTACAGCCACATGCACAATGTCTAGACTCAGCTCAGGGGTAGGCGGAATAATGTTGAACAGACATGCAGTACTTTGGAGGAGATATGCAAGCTAGGGCTCAGGCAAACATAGTATGCAGTTGACATACCCTTCTGCTCATGTCCTCACACATAGGGGCAGTGGCCAACACAAAGCATCAGTGGCAGATGTACAAAGGTCAGTGATGGTCTGTTAACATGTGGTGTATGTTGCACACACCATGGCAGTGTGGTGCAATGGTGCAAAGTGCATGCATTGTATTGCAGGTATGGGGCATAGTCTACTAACACAAATGGTGCAATACAGGTATGTATGCTAACCACCAGTATAATTGTGTAAAGTGCATGCCATCTGCTATAACACATGCATGCTGTTGTGTGCAACTCAGGGATGTATGATAACTACCACTATAATTGTCTAAGCTGAAACTATAATTGTCTAAGCTGAATGCCATCTGCCATATCACTTGCATGTAGCATGTGTGTCTGTGTGTCTGTGTGTGTATGTGTGTCTGTCTGGTATAACTTGTAATGTACAATTCTTGTCTTCCCCTCACAGGTGTTGATGTAGGTGCATTTCCCTCCTGCGGTCCACCTGATGTTAGCGTCCCCATAGACTCTAGCAGTGATGATGATAGTATGATTGATACACAGGCAGGGTTGTCAGGGGCTGAATCTGTGCCATTGGTTGCCATTCCATCTGTATCTCCCTCATCCTCACGCACAGTTCTCCTGCCTACACATACCCCATCATCACTGGCCATAGAGGAAGGACAGTTGGCAGGTGGTAGCATGGAACAGGGAAGTGTGGAGACTATGGAAGGTGTGCCTGCACACCATGATCCCAGTAAACTGACTGGTGATGTCTCACACAGGCATGAGCCCAGCGCTGCTCATAGGAGGACCACTGGCCAACATGCCCCTGCAAGATAAAGCATATCAGCTGCAGTCACCAGACGCATGTTTCAGGCTGTAATGGAGGCACAGGCATGTGCTGAATAGCACAACAGAGATGGTCTGAGGCTTCAGAGGGCTGTTGTCTGTTCATTAACTGATAACTTCCAGGCACTTACAAATGCTCACCATCATCTTGCAAATATTTTGGATAGACAATTGGGTGACATGGTGGGAGGCCTTGACCATGGCATGTCAATCCTCGAGCATGGAATATCTGTGCTGGAAACTTCTGGTGGGAGTGAGGCATCGGGCACATGGACGTAGGTCAGCTACATTAGCTGTTGAAGGTCTATGTGAACATGCTACTGCACATGCCCGCTCCAATAGTGGCGGTAGCAGCAGCAGTGCAGCTGGTGCTGTGCAGTCCACACCAGGACACAGCAGACCACGTGCATGTGGTCCTGGATGGTCCCAACAGGGACACAATTCCAGTGGACATGTGTCATCAGACAGTACCCAATCTGGACATCTGCCTGGTAGTGCCCATGCAACCCCTGGCAGGCGCAAGTCACATGGCCATGGCCAGACATCGTGAACTGTAAAACCTGCCTTGTACAGTCAGCAGCTGTCAATAATACCACTGTGTAGGCCAGCCACATGCCAAACCTCTGTGCATGCATACACACACACAACGGAAACAAATGTAGGGCACCTCAACACACACACTCATAACATCCACACACGCCCAATGATATCACAGGCCCTAACACACATATATGATGTCATCCAATGGTGAAGCTTACGCCTCTGGCAAACATTATCACCCTGTGTATATGATGATGCCTGTGCCACATCCCTGTCATCCACACCATCAGTGCAGGGACATGCTCATATGGTCTGATGCACAGGGTGACCATACTAGGTATACAATTGTAGATTAATAATGTTGAGTAGTGTTGACAGGCAGCACGCATACCATGTATTGCAGTTTTCAAATGCATTTTGTACATTTGACAGTATGTATCATGTGTAACAACACTAACAGCATGCTGATCTTGACATTCTGCCTTCCTCTTTCAGGTGTAGTTGCATGTGCCAGGGGATGCCGGTGTTTGCGGTTAGTGTCCCATATGTACATGTTGACTACCCACAGGTCAGTATGACAATACATGCATGCACTTTATAGCTTCCACATGACAGTTATATTCTCCCATGTTTCAATTATGTTTACTGTTGTAATGATACAAGAGCATGATAGCTGTGTAGTAAGCTACTGTGTTCAGAGCCATCACATCCATAGTGGGTGACATCTCAGGTATAGTTACCTGGAACGGGGTGGAGGTAAAAGAGTGGTATGGTGGAAGACAAGGGTAAAGGCCAGTGGAAATAGTGGCTTCTCACTGGGAAGCAGTAATACTCACTGCCATGACAGCATGCAAACACAGACACACCCACACACTCAGGGATTCACAGACACAGTAACGCACACTCTGACACACACAGTGCCAGTATTTGGATGAGAACCCCTGCCTATGTGCATATCATAATTATAGTACTACGCAATTACAAGATGTGCCACAGAGATTACACATGTACAGGTAGTCGGAATGGCCTAAGATCAAGGACATTGACAGGGATACTACAGTGCAGTGAGTGTATGTGAGGAGGGAGGTCCATCAGTAGGCCATGTAACAACAGGTCACACCCCAGGGTGTACATGTTAACAGGTGGTTAGAATGCCCGTCTATGATTGATGATATCAACAGGGATACTAGATTGCATTGAGTGGATGGGGGAGGGGCATTAACATTTCGCTGTTGCAAAATACAGCCTCACTCCAGGGACCAGACAGCCATACACACAAACACACACACACACACACACACACACACACACACACACACACACACACACACACACACACACACACACACACTGTGGCATTCACAAAGATATACACCTATGTCACACACATACAGACACTTTACATGTGTGAAGTTCAACCACCTGCCTATGCCTTTCTTTCTACACTTCACTCTGTACTGGTATCAACAACAGTGTTCAGGAGAGTGAAAACATATGGGATGTATTCCCAACCATAAGTGACATATATGGACACACACACACACAAACACACACACGCACACACACACACACGCACACACAAGCACACATACACACACGCACACACACACACTTTTTGCCTTTTTTTAAATTCAAATGCCTATTCAGGGAAAGGGATTACGAAGGGGCAGATTTCCCATTCCCCCTTTCGACTCTTTCCCTTTTCCAAATTCAAAATTTTCAAAATATTTTGCACAAGGGGGGTTTAAATGGTTTAAAAAGGGTGTCCTAGGGTTTTCCTTCAAAAAAGGCCCCCCCTTAATTTATTCCAAAAATTGTCCTTCTTTCCACTTAATTAACAAAACCTTAAAATTGGGAAGTTAAAAGGTTATTGAAAAAATGTTTGAAAAACACCAGTGAACCTGCCCCAGGAATCAACCAAAAAAACAAAAGCCCCAACCAATTAGTAAATCATGGGGCAAAATCTTCCACATTCCCCCTGCCTGTTGAAAAATTTGGACATTTTCACCAAAAATTTGGAAAGTTGACTGTATTGGCCCCCCAACCCCCATGAATGTACTAAGACAACAGCACCTTCAGCATAACACGCAACCCTGGAAACTCCAAAAAAATTTTGTTAAAATTGCAGTCCATGGGGAAAGGGCACTGAAGGTCAAAGGAACATTCCCCCTTTTCCCCCACCCATGTTTTGGAAAACAAAAGGGCCGGGGCAACACCATTAAGGATGTTTTTTCTGTCTTGGGAAACACCACCCCACAGATGGGAAGTGGGACTAAGGCAATTCCAAAACACACACAGCATTATTCCTTTTCAATTTTTACAATGGGGTTTTTGACGTGGCCCCCTGGTGAACCCGGGGGTGAATTTCAACCGTGACACTCAAAATTTCCCCAACAACCCCATTTTCCCGGGGGTCCGCAATGGCCCCTTTTTGTAGGCCAGTCCTTTTTTTTGGGGTGTTTGAGGTTCTTGGGGGCTTTAAACATCTCCCCCCGGGGGTTGGTATTTTTGGATAGGTTTTCCCGGGGACCAGAGAGGGGAATTTTGAAAATGGGGGTAAATTAGGACTGTTGGCCCCCATGGCTGTGTGTAAAGAATTTTCCCCCTGTATTAGGAAAATAAAAAAAGCAGGAAGCAATTTTTGAGGGGGTTTTCAATCCCGGGGGCCGTTAGGTCCTATAACCTGGGGTTTGTTTTGGGCAGCAAAGGGGGAAAATGTTAATTTACAACATTGGGCCCACAATGGGGTTCCTGGGATTATTATTTATAAATTATGGGTGCCGTAAGGGGACTTTACCTTGTTAACCTAGGTAAGCCCCCAAACCTTATTTGGGTTTCCCTCTATTTTCCCATTGGATGTGTGTTGGACTGGGGGCCAATGGGGGATGTAAAAGGATAAACCAAAAGCTTTGGAATGTCATTTATTTGTATGAGTTGGGTTGGTTTTCATTATCCAAAAGGGCAACCCCCTTGGAAAATTTCCCAAACCCCTGAGGGTTGGTTGGGTTTATTTGGGGTGCAAAGTCAACCGGTTAATGCCCCACCCCAAATTAGGGGGCCCCTTGGGAGGTTTACAATTTAGCTGGTTACAAACCCCCAAAATTTTTGCCCCTTTGCATAACACCCAAAGCAATTTTTGTTGTCAGGGGTTTCTTTGGTTGGAAATTTGGGCCCGGAATCCCCCAAAAGGGTTTTTGGGGGACCATATTTTTCCCCAAAACCCCATAAAAGGATGTGTTTGGGGTTGGGAAAAGGTTGGTTATTAGGATACAACCTGGGAAAGCAGCATTTTTCCCCTTCACCGGACCTTTCTCATTGTTTTGGTTAGCAGTTGGTCTCCTTACATGTGGAGTAAGGCCCTTTAGAAATTATGTGGGACACACCCCCGGAAAATTTTGGGATAATGACCCCCAAAGTTTGGGTTATTTAGGGGGGTTGCAATTTGCAAATACAACCCAGCCAGGGTTCCTTCACCCGCACCTTTAGTAAATTCCCCCTTTTGGTTTTAAAATTAGCTTGGAAAAAAGCCACCCACTATAAGCCCCTGGGACAAAGCATCCCAAAGAATTTTCCTTTAGGGCAGGGTGTTACCTGGTTTTAGGACATTTTCCTTGGAAAGCCCCGGTAATATTTTTGGGTAAATGTGAATGGTATTTTAAAAAATAAACTTATGCATGTTCCTTTTGTTAAAGGGGCCAAAATTATCATTTTTAGGGCCAATACAGGACATGGAAACCTTTTATAAACGCAGGAAATTGGTCATTGTTTTGGTTTTTAGGAGTTCCATTCAACCCTGCTTCATGAAAATTTGGGAGAATGTGGCCCCTTTGGTTTGCAAATGCCCCAAAAGTGTGACGGAAGCAACCCCCGAAATTGTGTAAAATTTTACCAAGTGGAAAAACAAGCCCTTTTTTCTAATTAAAGACAATATAACCGGGAGGGTCATTTGACCCTGGGCCCCCGTCCTTTCAAATGTTTGGGTCCCCCAACCCAAAAATTTTTGCCTTCCCCAAAGGGCCAAATGTTCAGGGTTCCCTTTTTCCAAAAACCTCTATCAAAGTATCCTTTTTGGGGGAAGGTTTTTTTGTGAACAGGTTTTAAGGACACCCCCTTTAAACCCAGGTTTTAACCCATTTTCTTCAACCCTCCCCTGTTTTTGTTAAAACTTAAACATTATTTATGTGTAATTCTTGGGGCATTGTAACTGTGTATTAAAGGACAGAACAGGGGTTTATCCCCCCAAAAGGCCAAAATTTGGGGTTTTTGGTAGAAACCGTTGTGTGCAAATCTGAAGGGTTTGTGTTTGCTGAAACCCGTGTATTTGTGTCTACATCATGTCATGACAGTGGATTTTGTTGCATTCCAAAGGGATACCACCTTTTGCACTGGCCTTTATTCTTGTCAACCGCTAAACCTCTCTCTTTCCCCCTCCCCACTGCAAGTAATCAGTCCTGTGATGTCACCCAGCTCAGAAGTGGAATCAGAGTAAGTGTAATTGTATGTGTTCTGTAGCACATACCCCAACTGCATACCACTGTACTAGTTACCTTTACATAGGCAAGACGTGTATGCACAATACTGGCAAGTGTGTGTGTGTTTGTGTGTGTGACTACCCTGTAGTCAGGCATACACATGTGTAATATCTTTTAGCACACTATGGTAGCCATCTGTGGTGACCGGTGTCTACAAAGTATTACATAGTTAGGAATGGTAAAGAATACACAGTCAAGCACGACTACAGTTGGGTATGTTATTTACCTGTGCCACTGTCGAGCAGTGACACAGAAGTGGTCGCCGGGGTGTAAGTCCATACCCATTATTCCCCCACCCAAACTCCACAATCCTCCAGGTAGATTACATTAGCCATCATTCCCCACCCCAAACTCCACATATGCAACAACCATCCCTTCTCTGGTGAACTGATTAAGATTTAAATGTTATAAAACAAGAGATGCCTCTGTTTTGTGTACACGTCAGTTCCTTTGGAACCCTTCTGTGTCAATATATATATATATATATATATATATATATATATATATATATATATATATATATATATATATATATATATATGTATATATCTATCTATATATATATATATATAGTAGAGTTGTCGCCTCACAGTAAGAAGCTGTCCGGTTCGATTCTCAGCTAGAACGCCTTCTGCGTGGAGACATGCATGAATGGGCGCACCTTTGTTGAAGGTTGTGCATCAGGCCTGACAAGCCGGTACGTAAAAATCAACTGCCAATCATTAGTGGACCGGAGTTCTGCGTGGCGACCCTAACGGAAAAAGCGAGAAAGACACAAATATATATATATATATATATATATATATATATATATATATATATATAGTTATAGTTATGACAGTTGTACAGATGTACACTTGTCTTTGTTGTTTCACAGAGTACAGTGCATTCAAGGGTACTGTACATATGTACACAAAGTGACTGTCCCATTTATTTTCATTACTGTGGAATACCTGTAGTAAGATGTGCATTATAAAATCCATGCAACATGTATGCAACCAAGATGGCTTAGTGGTAAGTCCAGTGACCTCATTGTGCATGGTTCATGACCTGCAAACCTTGTTGATACTGTCAATTAGGACTGCATAAGGCAGTTATAAGCAGGTGTAAATGTGTTTTCATGAGAGTAAGCAGTGGGTACACGCAGGTAACAGACATGTACAACTTGCAGTACACCTAAAATGCTCTTCTTTGGCAATCCTGTTGATGTCACCCACCTACGAATACACATCTGGGACTGATGTAACCCAATAATCTCCATGACGTGTGCTGTAACTGTGTAATGCTGTAGTATGCTAAACTAGTTTGTTAGGTGTTCTAATTGCAAACAGGCCAACTGTGTGAGTGCCTGTCTGCCTGCCTGAGAAAGCAATGATGTTTTTAGAATATGCACACTCTTTACAATTCAGATACCCACATTTGGCAATCCTGCTGATGTCACCCACCTAGAAATACACCTCTGGGACTGCTGTAAACCTGTATTCTCAGTAACAGGTGCTGTAACTGCTTATTGTTGTTGTAAATTAGTTAGGTAGGGAGTCTATTCTAAGGGAGGCCAACTGTGTGTGTGTGTATCTATCTGCCCGAGAAAGTAATAATGCTTTTTAGAGTATGCACACTCTTTACAACTCACATAACCACCTTTGGCAATGCTGCTGTTGTCACCCACCAAGTAATACACCTCTGGGACCGCTGTAATGCAGTAATCTCCATATCATGTGCTGTAACTGTGTAATGCTGCAGTGTGATAAACTAGTTAGGTAGAAATTCTATTCCAAGACATGGTAGGTGTGTGTGTGTGTGTATGTGTGTTTGACAGTCAGAGCCTGTGTGGAGGTGGCTGTGATCTGTGTGGAGGTGGCTGTGAGTGTCTAACCACTGGACATGCTGGGGAGTGGAATTTGTAGTTTTTCTATATGGTGTCCGTATTATATGTCACAATGTCCACCTCATGAGGAGTGCAGATGTCAATCAGCCAAGGGAGTGTGTTGGCAAGCCATACCCCTACATCTGGCAAAAGGCCTGGTGAACAAAGTATGCAACCCTACTAATACCCGGAATACATTCTGAAACCATGTGTCATACACAAACACACTTGCCTAGAATATCCCACTATGTTGCTAGTATCATGCACATTGATAACAGATAGTAGGCACGGTGTGATTGCAGTGGGCTGCAGAGGGCATGGCACCCTGTACAGCAGTACAATAGGCACATAATTGTGGACAATGTGCCTTCACTATGTTCTCCACTGGATGCCTACAACATATGTGGTGCCATCAAATGTTATCCACAGAGGCCATACAATGCCTTACACATGTGTCCTGTATGGACTGATGCCACTGACAACAGGGAATACCTGTATCATGCTATCAAAGTAGGTGCAGGGTCAACCTGCTGTCTATAAGCAGCTCCTGCCACACGAGGGCAGTATTGGCATATCTGAGGATAACAGTCTGTGTACACAACATGTGCCAGCCAAACTAGGTACACTTGTACATATCACTGTACATTATTGTAGGACGTGCATATCCCAGGCAATGTCCATGTCAAGGACTATCAAACACAGACATGGCATGCATTGCAAAGCAATGGCCATACACAATGGTAACCAGGATGTCAGGACAGTTCATACAATACCCTTCTGTGTGGAACACTGCAGACACTACATCCCTGTATCACACTGCACACCATTGTTGGGTGGCATGATGCCAAGGATTACCCATCACCCAGCCTTGTACAGCCATCTTGCGCAGCCAACCACTACACACCCATGAAGTAATGCACATATGCATGTCAGTACTGGCACCTTGTGTCTGCATGTGGGGTATGATGCTCCCAACCACAGTCATACCCAGTATAACTCACATTGGCATACCGACTGATGTCAGACACGTTCACATGCCCTAGCTCATATAACTTTTGGATATCCCCTGTGGTGCATGTAGTACCTGAGCATTATTGCAGTGTGGCAAACTAAGTAGTTAGGAAGTGTATTTGTGGGCCTGGCAAAGTGTGGCAATGTGAGTCCATTAGATAGTGTGTTTGTGTTGACAATGACATCCGTTCATGTGGACAGCCATGTGTGCTACACCTAATGTATGTCTACTATATCTCTGTTGCAGATGTCACTCACCAGCACACATATATGTTCTTACAGCACACCAACATGTCAGCTTTGTGGCACATGGAGTAACTGCATGCACTTGTTATAGTAATGACGACTCAGTCAGAGGTTTGAGCCCCTGTACTGGTGGGTGTGTGACAGACGATGCTTAGGTTTTAGTCTCCAAGCCCTTCTCTGATGTACTTTGCCTTTGTCTGTCCCTCCCACACACGCTCTGGTGGATGTGAAGTTGTACACCTGCTCAGCAGCAGCTTGTGTTTTGTAAGTGATGGTCATGATCAAGTGATGGCCTCTGCACCTATTGCAGTCCTCCTCTAACTGATTAGATGTGGAACAGATGTGGTGATGTTCCCATAGCCAGTCACATGGAAACACAGTGCAATATCTAGGAACATCATGTTGGTGTTTGCCCATGACAGTCGCTGTGAGTGGAACCTGGATCTAGTGTTTGGTAAATGACATCACAGATAAAATCTGGATGTTCCTCAAACAACATACACAGTGGAAAATAGCCTAAAGACAGGAGGGTGATGTGCCAGACATGACTACAGCATGTAAGCGTAGCTATGCTTCATTGAGACTACTGCCAGTTTAACAAGTTGTGTGTGGTAATGGCTATTCTGCATGTTTTAAAACTGACAAGACAGTGTTCTGTTTGTGAAGGGAACCCCCATCTGTAAGGCCATCTGTGGACTGGTCAGTGTGTGGAACCATTTGTTTCCTGTGTTACTTACTGAAAACACATCTGTGAATTGCAGAAGCATAGTGTGAGGATTGCAGTCAGTACATGGTGATAGTGATGAGAGTTACTGCCATTGCATCCCTGATTGGACATATGTCACATGAAACAGTGGTATGACAGTCACTGTCTGGGGTTCTCAGTGACATGCCAATAATGGGCCACTGTTCATAGCTGCACTCACATGTCTTCTACACTTTGTACAGATGTCATGCAGTATATATGCATGTGTTGTGCTCCCTCTGCAAATGTATACCATCTGTTGTTTTGGATTGATGGTCATATCTATACATGCTCTTATAAGTAATCCTGAATGCTATTGACTATTACTAAGCCATATCTGTGTTACAACTGCAACACCATAGGATGCATGGGTTTGGTGGTCCCAGCAGGACCTCCTGCCCCACTTCAGCTTGCCATGGCACCGGGAACCAGCACATCTGGGGCCCAGCCTTGGTCCTCCACCTCTGTTGGCTCTGCACCATCTTCTGGTGGAACCGCCACAGAGGATGGGGCTTGTCCTCTTGGGAGCAGGTCCAGACAGGAACTTGTCCACTGTTGCACAGTCCCAGACGTGGTGTGTAGGGGGCTCAATAAGAGGTTTTGAGGCCAGATGCACCAGCTTGAGGGCAGAGTGTCACATTTACAGGATGAGCCTCCCCTCCTAGACAGCCCCCAGCACTGCCACCTTTGCGGCTGTTTTGGTGCAGTGGTGGCTGCCCATGGCTGGGGACCTCCATCCCACTGTTTCCGTTTGGGGGCTCATGGGCATGCGACTGCCAAACACCCCTCCCCATCTAAGGTGTATCGCCCCACATGTGTCATATACTGACCCTGTATAATGTCTTGTCTGTCATCCTACCCAACCTATCCTCCACGAGCATACCTACTCTCCTTCCCCCACATCCCAATCTCACCCTACAGAAGCAAAAGGACAATCAGTTCCTAGAACAACATCTGCCCCATACATAGCTGTCCATGTCACACACGTGTCCACTGGACACACGTAACCCTTTTGATATGCATCACAACATACTCCAGTTGTCCTCACCCCTGTCTCTCATGCACATGATCCTGGTATGCACATGACTCCTAAAGGTTCCAGGTACATGTGATGCAGACAACCCCAATGTACACACAACACTACCAGTCCCTCTATGGTTACCCCATCATGATGATGATGTCGCACACAGCACCTTGCAAGAGTACTGTTCTCACATAATGATTGGACAGGAACTGTTGTGTTAATGTAAATAAAATGTACAGAGTGATATATTTGGCCAATGTACAAATGTTTGCATGTATTAATGACACATGTCTGTCTGAGAAAGTCTTGATATAACATAGGACAACACCAGTGCATCACTGGTGTTTCCCTTTTCATTCCTTTGTAATGCTTTGTTGTGACATGGGATGTTCTTTATATGTATATATATATATATATATATATATATATATATATAGATATATATGTATATATATAGATATATATGTATATATATGTATGTATATCTGGACATAAACACACACACACGTACATCTACATGATGGAATACATTTCCTATACTGTTGAATGACTGCACTGGATGATATGTTTGTGATAACTTCCAATGTCTGCATATCTGCCATGGCTTAGTGGTAAATCACATTAGCTGTGTGTGCAGGGTCTGGGTTTCGAGCCTTGCAGAGACAGTTTATTTTGTTGCTGGGCAGAACAAGGCCATTGGATATGGAGTGATTAAGGCACATTAGAGCAGTTGTTAGCGGGTGTGCATGGGTTTGCGTGGAGCTAAGCATTGGTAACCTCTGGTTTCGTACACTGAGTTAGCCTCTACATTGCTTCACCAGTGTAATACTCGCATACTGGTGGCCAAACAGGCTTACACCTGCTTGCTTCCGCACTTGCAAATGCACTGCATTTGGTGTCTGCATCTGACACTCACACCCCTGGGTGGGAGTAAGGACTATGATATTACCTTGTGATGCTTGTTACATCTGATTACATGCCTACAGCATCGGGAATGGCTGCCCATTAAGCGCAAGCATGCCATTCGACTGTATGGAATCTGCGGCCTGTCCAGAGTTTGATTCATATTATTGATGTGTTCCTCTTACAATCTGCACCTGTCTGGCTAATACATGGGAACTGACAATCTTCAATACAAACAAGTAATTGGGTTTTGGAGCCCACATCCTTCAGACAAGTCATGTTACTGCATACCTAATATTCTATCATCTTTCTAAGTTTATAAGTGAAATATGTGCTTTCTGTCCCTAGCAGACCTCTCAAACGTTTGGGGACAAATATGAACTGAATCAGCGACATGTCATAACAACATCAGGGACACATTTAAATTATTAGTGCTATTAACCTGACACATTGACAGACTCAGAGCATATTAATTCATACACATTTTTTGAGGTAAATTATGTTTATAACTCTTAATTGATGTCATTATTCATTACGTGTAATTCACCACCTTTCCTCCAAAAGTCACTAGTTTTAGGAGGGATTAAGTGGGACAGAGTTAGAATTTGAGTCGAAATCAAGGACGCCCCTAGAAATCTTGGACAGTTCAGAGGTATGGTCCCTATTTGTTCCCCCAGTGGTTTATGTCCTGTCCAGTGGATTTGCTCTTAGGGGTCCATGGGACCTGACAAAATCCCAGGCTGCCTTCTACATGAATTACAGAATGAACTGGCACCCAACCTAACTACCATGTTCAATCATAGCCTCACCTCAGACTTTGTGCCCATTGAATGGCACACAGTGACAGTTATCCCACTCCACAAAGGGGGGGCCACAACAGACCCTGGGAACTACCGCCCCATTAGCCTGATGAGCCTCGTCTGCAAGGCCATGGAACGTATCATCATGGAACTCATAAACAAAGACATTGGAGATCTCCAAACCCTGGACCCCACACAGTTTGGGTTTGTAAAAGGCAGATCATGTCTCTTAAACCTGATAGACTTCTTTGAAGTAGTCAGCAAAGCCATAGATGAGGGTAAGGTGGTTCACACAGCCTATCTAGATCTCGCCATGTTGACACCATCCCCCACTCTGGAATTATAGATAAACACACTAAACTAAGTATAAATCCCTATGTCACAAGATGGGTTGCCAACTGGCTTACTGAAAGAACCCACACTGTGAAAGTAGCAGACTCCAAATCAGACTTCAGACCAGTGACAAGTGGAGTACCACAGGGTTCAGTTCTGGGTCCTCTCCTGTTTGGTATCTACTTCTCTGAAGTACAGGCTAACACAGAAGGTCTTTGGCTAACTTAATTCGCAGATGACTGCAAACTAGGAGCCATAATTGAAACTCCTAACGATGTGGACATCCTACAAAAGGGCCTCACTGAGACAGATGCCTGGTGTCAAAGACATGGTCTCAAGCTCAATGCCAAAAAGTGCATTGTCATCCCCTTTGGTAAAAATTCTGTACCCATGAACTACCACATAGCCGGTAGTCTACTTAACTCTGAAAGTGTGATAAGAGACCTTGGGACACAGGTGGACAGTAGTCTCTCCTTTGATAATCACATTGCCAAAGTGGTCAGGAAATCCTTCTACGTGGCACACCTCATCACAAAAGGTTTCTCATCCAGAAAAAAAGAGGTCATTGTTCCCCTCTACTCATCAGTCATTAGACCCATTATAGAGTACAACACCCCTTTTGGTATGTACCAAACAAGACAGCTACAACAACTACAAAGGCCGCAAAAATACCTCACAAAGAGGATTACTGGCCTCAAACAGATGCCTTACGCAGACCGTCTCAAAAAACTCCAGCTTTACTCCGTCGCATATCGCCTACTCAGAGGCGATCTCTGCCTAACATACAAAGCTATGTCAAACCCAGAGCTGTTGGACATACTCCACTTAAAGAAATCCCAATCCCTGTGAGCTACACGCTCTAGGGACCTAAACCTTGTCACCACAATAAACAGAACATGCTGGAGGGATAGATTCCTATCCCAGAGACTTCCCATACTCTGGAACAGACTACCTATTTATGTCAAACAGAGCTCCTCATTAGCACTCTTCAAGAAAAATCTTGATGATTGGATGGGTAATAGGAAATTCACCCCAGGGATCACTTCTGTGGTTCTGCTTGACAGGGGCACAGGAAAATAATTTTCTTGGGTGGCGAAAGCCAGGGTACATTTTTGGCTAGGCTTGTATAGGCCCTAGGGCCAATAGCCTAGTACATACCTATGAACCTATGAGCCTATGAGAGGTATGGACATCAGTTATGCCCATTTCGGAATATTACTTACATCCCCGGGGCGGTCCTAATACAACTGCTCCAGCCAACACCTGCACGCTTAGGCTCATAATTACATATCTATAGTTCCCCCACCTGCCCCTAATCTACAGCACTCATCCTTACTGTGGGTGCAGGTGGGGTATAAACACACCACTACACAATGCCCACTCTCCGTGTGTCGGACACATGTCATATGTTGTGTCGACCCATGGGTTATTAGGCTTGCACAACCTACTAGTCCATTTACGTCTACAGCCTGGTTTGATGAATCATTACTGGGACTGACTTCGATGATCATTAATTTTTGGGTGTCCCACAAGGGACATTTCAAGATTAGACCTGGCAGGTCTCTCCCACTGGTAGTATCCTGCCGGTGGTCTGGGAAGCAGTGGTGTGTTTACTTTTATTGTGTGTCTGTATGTCTCACTGGCCTTGCTGGGGGGGTGGGGGGTTGATGCTAAGTGTTATACGTTTGTTTATTGGACCCCTCACCCCCATATGCACGGCCTGTGAACATATGTAATACATAACTGCTGTATCATATCCTAATTATATACATGTGTATATTTACAGTTACATATATATATATATATGTATATATATATATATATATATATATATATATATATATATATATATATATATTACCATATACAGATATATCTGTATATGTATGCATACATGTATATATTTATATATTGCTGTCTGTATATATATATATATATATATATATATATATAAATATATATATATATATATATATATATATATATATATATATATATATATATATATATGGGTCTATGGCTGTCTGCATATGTATATATCTATATGTGGGGATGTATATGTATTCTGTCTCTGTATGTATATATTTGTACTACAGAGAGGGAGAGGTTTACCTCTATCTTACTATGGGTAGATATACACACACATACCTCTACATATATACATTTACATCTAGTTATTCCATTCCTTGCCATATAGATTACACTTTGCTGCAGTGGGACTCATAGTGGGTGTGGCTGCTTGTTGGGGGATGCCTCTGCCAAATGAACACATTTGCTTACATCCCTGGGGCTGTCCATATAGGCCCACATCAGCCAACACCTGCACACCTAGACCCATAAGTAGCTACCCATAGTTTCCCCACCCGCACCTCCTATACAGCACACATCCTTACTCTGGGTCCTGGTCGGTTCTGAACACACCACTACATGCTGCCCGCTCTCCACTTCATGGGACCCATCTCATACAATTGTCTCAAACCATAGGTCATCAGGCTTTCCCACCCTTGTATTCCAGGTATGTATACACCCCAGCCAGAATGGTCGGTGTATCACCTTCTTTTGGTCTTGTCAATTTTTGGGGTTTCCCACAAGGGACGCTCCTGTCTGTGTTCCATGATTAGATTTAATGGGTGCACTGTGTACCCCCTGGTTGTATCCTGCCTGTGGTTTGGGGAGCAGTGGACTATTTACCTTGTTTGCAGGGTTGTGTGTATGTTTCTCATGTCTGACTGGGGGGGGTTGTGGAAGGTCATGTTACGTGTTTAATTTTTCTTGCTTGGGCCCTTCACTTCCATTGGCATAGCCTATGAACATATGTCATTCTTGTGTGCTGTTTCCTATCATAGCTGCATATCTGTGTATATCTACGCACACACACACACACACACACACACACACACACACACACACACACACACACACACACACACA
This sequence comes from Protopterus annectens, assembly GCF_019279795.1. Lineage (NCBI taxonomy): Eukaryota > Metazoa > Chordata > Ceratodontiformes > Protopteridae > Protopterus > Protopterus annectens. The sequence goes on along the minus strand of NC_056729.1, from coordinate 231,434,491 downwards.
CACACACACACACACACACACACACACACACACACACACATATATATATATATATATATATATATATATATATGTATATGTCTGCAACCATATATATATATGTATAGTTATTTATATATATATATATATATATATATATATATATATATATATATATATATACATATATATATATATATACAGATGTATACATATATATATATATATATATATATATATATATATATATATATATGTGTGTGTGTGTATATATATATATATATATATATATATATATATATATATATATATATATATATATATATATAATTGCTTTGGTGGTACAAACAACATGAAGAATTTAAATCGTGCACCTACTCTCTCCCTGGCAATTTGGAAGAGCTATATATTGCTGCCTGCAATTCCATCATAATGTAAGGACAGGAATGTGCACTCCTGCATCATAATAAGAGTGCATGTACTCCTTAGATGGAATAGCTACTCCCATCTACACCCTTAAATATCACCCCTCAGACTGCATCTGGAGATGGTCTTGCCAATCACTGTGGCCCATCCACTGGCAACCCCAGAGCCCATGCAAAGTACTCACACCTGGGAAACAGTCAGTATTCTAGCTATCCTTACATGGTGTTGGCAATTCAATGGGTTGGACATTGCTTAAACTCTGCAATGCAGCAACTAGCTCTCTATAATATGTACATGACCCAAAACTGGTAGGTTTTAAAACAATGGAGAGTCAATGAAAAAAAATGCAAAAGTATAAACTTCCATTTACACCATTTAACTGTTTTTGCAGGAGGTGGTATCCTTCTCCTTTATTTCACATCATAATTCCATAACATTTTTTATATGTAGTAATTCAGAGACTGACATACTTCAGAGGAGTTGAGATATGCCAATGAATAATAGCAATAGACCTACCATATATTTTCCCATTTATATCTGTATTTCTGTTTTAATAAACTTTACAAATACAGTCCATGGAATTTCAACAGCACTTATAATAACTTGAGTTGATTTTAATAAGTAGGGTGATGTAGGTGATGAAGACTTCAGTATGGAGACTTGTCTAGTAGAACTGTATTGTCTAAATCCATTGAATGTTGTCTCAAACATTTTGTTTTGTTTGGGATGGAATTTGATTAAATAAAGTTTCTCAAACTGAACTGGAGTCAAAAAAGATAAAATTTGATAGACCACTATAAAGAATTAACACAGTTAACAAATAAAGCCATCAGGAGCAAGAATGTTGCATTTCTCTATTTTGTAAACCACAGAATAGATGAGATGCAAGAAGATAGTTGATCCCTCCATGAAAATAACAGACTGCTTTTACTTCCTAATTATCTGAGAATATTTAAAATTAAAAACTCTTAAACTTAGAATACAAAGTAATAGTAATAGATAGCCCAAAACATCAAATGTTAATTCCTCTTCTATAAAAACACTGAAGAACACCTTGTGAAAACTTAGTCATCTGAATAACTCAGCTTTTATTTATGATAAGCACTTTCACCCACAAATTGGACTTCATCAGATCAACTTTTGATTTCCTTTCTCTATAATGTCAGAAAATACATCACCATAGTTTCAAAGTGGCACATTCAGAGAAAGATGTGAACATGCAATAATGCTTAACATATGCCTTTGTGTGTTTCAGTAATGCAAAGTGTTTTTTTTTTTATCATCAAGGAATCAAGGCTTTACTGAACATTGTTCTCCCCATCTACCTGATCATAGCCTAAGCATGGCCCTCTGCACCACCTCTGTAACAGGTTCATAGGTTTATAGGTGTTTACTAGCCTAACAACCATGAGGGCCTTTTTAAGCCTAGACATGCATCCCAAATCTCTGACATCCCTGAGGGATGGCTGAGGGGGAGAGAGGGGTAAAGTTGGAGATGGATTTATCAACCAGGAGGTTTGCTATATCTTCTGGCTCAGTATAAGGGGCTCCATTTACAATGAGCTCTGCACACAGTTGTGTATTGTCTTTGAGGTAGTGGACATAGCTAAAGAATGCTTTGTGGTTGTCCTTGGTCTTGGAGGCCAAACTTACCTCAAATTTCTCTTTCTTAGACTTATTTGTTTGTTTAGTTTGATGAGAGTGCTTTTATCCTGCTGGGTGCTGCACCTCCTAATTTTTGCCATGATTTTCTTCTTCTTGTTATATAGCCTATTGATTTTGTGATTCCACCAGAGTAGCAAGTTGTTTGAGTTAGTTTTGCACTGCTTCCTGATGGGTACAGCTGCCTCTATGCAGCTATTGAAATGCTTGCATAGGGTTTCTGTTATCAGTTCTGCATAGGCAGCAGTGTTCTCAGGGTTTATGAGGGCTTGAAATTTTGCCAAGTTCTTACTTAATAGCAGGAGGTTAGCAATAGAATATCTCCTGAATATTCCAGTTTTAGCTGTGGGTCCAGGAATTATTTTTACTTCAAAGGAGACCATGTAGTCTGACCTTACCAGGGAAGGCATTACAGTAGGGGGGTGCAGCAGTCTCCCTTATTAGTGAGGACCAGATCCAGTATGGTTGCACCCCTGATTGGTGTATTGACTATCTGGTCCAGGGAGTTTGTGTTTATAAAATCCAGGAATCTGGGCATGCAAGTTTGGTGTCATACAGGATTCCCAGTTAATAGCGGGTAATTAAAGTCACCCATGACTATAGTATTGGGTTGGATGGTTAGTGTTTCTAATAAGTTTAAATACATGGCATGGTTTTCCAGGGTCATAGAATGGGACATATAGCTTGCAGTGAAGTGGGATTAGATTTTACCTATGGTGATTTGAATATCTAGCAGCTCAAGTGCATTATCCTGTTTGACCAGCCTTGAAGTATATTTATTTTTGATGTAAATAGAGACACCTCAACCTTTAGTCTTTGCCTGTGAAGTAGCTGGCCTAAATGTGTAGAAGGCATTATAACCTTGCACTGTTGGTGTGCTCTCTGAGACTTTAAACCGTGTCCAGAAATAAGTATAAGTTAGTCAAACCACCATGGTCCAGGCAAATAAATGTCCAGAAGATATGTAAAACAGCAAACAGTTTATTGGAAAAAGGTTAGTGCTTTCTCGGGGTTACCACTTCATCAGACCAAACACAAAATTAAAATAAAAATCACATATTTAAAAAAAAAACTCAGCCAATCAGTAAGAAACAATAAAAACTGAACCAATTAAAAAAAAACTGATGTTACATCATCTTCTGCTTAATAAGGGAGGCTTAAGGGAAGTGCCACTGTTAAGGCCTGGAGGTTCATAAGCTGTCGTAGAGATAATCCACTTTAGTTCACATAATTCAACAGTGTTGTTAAAATCACCTCTTCTTCTGCTGGGGTGCAGCACATGCAGAAATGTAAACAAAAAGATACTATGGCCTGGATAAGATAAGGCATGATTAGCTAGTGCATTAGATATAACCTGATTGTGTATGTTCCCTAAATGTTCAAGAATTCTTTCCCTCAGCTGGCGTGTGGTCTTACCAATGTAAAAACCATTACAAAACAGCATGTGGCAAGATAAACTAAGTTCCTGCTCCTACATGTTGCCACAATCTAGGTGTAAAAACACATCCGGTGACAGGGTGTGTAAAACAGGGATCTGGCGAAATAGCAGAGCAAGCTTTACAGTTATAACAGGGAAGGGTACCAACCTTCTCTGAGGGTGTGGGACATACAGACCTTGGGCCATAACATAAAAGCCTTTTAAGTGACATGTTATTCCTGAATGTAAAGGAGGGATAATCTCCCACCACCTATCTTACATTTTCATCTGCTAAAAGAAAATGCCATTTTTTTTCTAATAACATTACAGTAATGTTGCATATTATTAGAATATTTAAAAAATATCATAGGAGAGCAACCCACATTACCAACCTGTCTTTTATTCATAGTGTGATTATTTGAAGAAAAATAAGGAGCACCTCTAGTGCATCGATTCGATAAAGCAGTTGTCTTGGAGTTATTTATTGAGGTTTGTGAGTACCCTCAAACATTAAAGCCTTCACCCATTTTATATATAGTCTCTTCAAAAGCTACATTGTTGATACATAGTCTAGAGGCTCTTAAACATTGGCCATTAAGAATGTTAGAAAAAATATGTGAAGGATGATGCACTCACTCAAAAAAAAAAAAAAAAATCTGCTTTTACTATATTTGTGTTTCTTCCTACTTTATTTTGCTTTTGCATCATCTTAAAAGTACTTATTACTGCTTGGTGTAACTCATTCTAAGCCTTTTAGTTTACGCACTTGGGCTTCAGACCAGTTGTTTTACATTAGGAAGGTTTGTGGTCTGCACTGTAGTGGCAGGACAGGTAGCTTACATCCTTCTAAGTTGGGAACTGCTGATTGAGGGCTCAATGTCTGTTATTCTAAAAATGTATTAATTCTGTTTTAAGCACTTGGGCTTCAGGCCAGTTATTTTACATTAAAATGGTTCGTGGTCTGCACTCTTGTGGGAGGAGAGGCTGGACTCTGCCCTTCTAGCTGGGAATTTCTGGTTAAAGGCTTATAGTGCCTGCATATTTAAACTGCTTCTTACTGAAATTGGTACACCTTGTTTGCTGTAGCATAGACGAGATCCAGGCCTGCTGAATCTAGCTTTGTTTGTATAACTTGAGCACTAATCCAGGCATTCTTTAAAGTATTCAATTGTATTTATTACTGCTTGGTAGTAACTTGATTAAAGTGTAGCTATCATTCTAAGTCTTTTGGATTAAGCACTTGGGCTTCAGACCAGTTGTTTTACATTAGGAAGGTTTGCAGCCTGCACTGTGGTGGCAGGACAGGTAGCTTACATCATTCTAAGTTGGGAACTGCTGACTGAGGGCTCAGTGTCTGTTATTCTAAAAGTGTATTAATTCTGGTTTAAGCACTTGGGCTTCAGGCCAGTTGTTTTACATTAAGAAGGTTTGTGGTCTGCACTGTAGTGGCAGAACAGGTAGCTTACATCCTTCTAAGTTGGGAACTGCTGATTGAGGGCTCAGTGTCTGTTATTCTAAAAGTGTATTAATTCTGGTTTAAGCACTTGGGCTTCAGGCAAGTAATTTAACATTAAAAGGGTTCATGGTCTGTACTCTTGTGGGAGGAGAGGCTGGACTCTGCCCTTCTGAGCTGGGAATTTCTGGTTAAAGGCTTATAGTGCCTGCATATTTGAACTGCTTCTTACTGAAATTGGTACACCTTGTTTGTTGTTGCATAGACTAGATCCAGGCCTGCTGAATCTAGCTTTGTTTGTATAACTTGAGCACTAATCCAGGCATTCTTTAAAGTATTCAATTGTATCTATTACTGCTTGGTAGTAACTTGATTAAAGTGTAGCTATCATTCTAAGTCTTTTGGATTAAGCACTTGGACTTCAGACCAGTTGTTTTACATTAGGAAGGTTTGTGGCCTGCACTGTGGTGGCAGGACAGGTAGCTTACATCCTTCTAAGTTGTGAATTGCTGATTGAGGGCTCAGTGTCTGTTATTCTAAAAGTGTATTAGTTCTGGTTTAAGCACTTGGGCTTCAGGCCTGTTATTTTACATTAAGAAGGTTCGTGGTCTGCACTCTTGTGGGAGGAGAGGCTGGACTCTGCCCTTCTGAGCTGGGAATTTCTGGTTAAAGGCTTATAGTGCCTGCATATTTGAACTGTTTCTTACTGAAATTGGTACACCTTGTTTGCTGTAGCATAGACTAGATCCAGGCCTGTTGAATCTAGCTTTATTTGTATACTTGTTTGTTTGCTTGTTATTTCCCTGAAATGTTATTTCCACCTAAAACGTGGCTTTTCAGTGCTTCTGTGGATCCCTAGTGATATCTGCATTGCTTACTGTATTTATTTCCTTGTTTCACGTGAAAGAAAGTTACTGTTTGTCATTTTTGCATTTGAGTTACCTGGAAAACATTGCATTTAAGTTACCTGGAACTTGCTCACTAAAGCAATTATATAAGTCAGCACTAAAATATTAAAAGCACTACACCCTCACAAACTCCCCTTGAGTACCTAGTTCCCCATTGGCCTTTTTTTCAATTATAAAGGAATTCCCAATACTATTATAGCATGTCCAAAGGTCAGTTATCAATCTCCTCTCTGGTCCAGCTGGTGAATCTAGGAATCTTGAGGCAATGTTACAACTGCCTCATGTACACAGACAACCCTCTCCTCCTCCCAACAAATTCCAACACATGTGAGAGATGCAACCATATAGCCATACTGGAGGCTAAGCACTCTCAACTCAGTACTGGCGAAACCAGTCAGGAGGAGAAGGAAACCACACTCACTACAATTCCAGTCTCACATAGACCTACCATGACAGCAAACCAAACACATAAACACACAAAAACATATTCGGAGGCTCTAAATAAAAATCTGCCTAAGCAGCAGAGACCTCCAAAGCAGACACCCAAGCAACCGCTACCCCAAAACAAAACGTGCAACACATAGCTCACAAAGCCAGTGTGCCAAACAGTCACAGCCCTTAAGGCTAAACAACACACCTGATACACTTGTAATATGTGACTCTATCATCAGGCACACTGACGTCCTGCTCACCAGGCTGAACAAGGAGAAGGTCACGGTGAGCTGCCTGTCAGGCGCTAGGATCCGCCACATAACACAAGCACTCAGGTCACTCCAAGGCAAGTACAAATATGACTCAGTCATTGTCCATGCTGGTGTGAATGACCTGAGACATACCTCCCTGGACTACATGAAAAGAGACATAGAGGAGCTCTCTGAGCATGTAGCCCAGGCCGGTATGACCCTGACCTTGAGTAGCATCTTACCCTCACCAAGAATGATGCCACAATATGAAGAGAAGATGATCAATTTCAACAACTGGCTTAAGTATTGGTGTCATTCAAAGGGGATCCAATGCCTGTCAGCCTGGGATGACATGCTCGACAAGCCACGATGCTTCGCTAGGGATGGCTTGCACCTGTCACCCCTGGGCTTTTGGATATTGGCAAAGGCTCTTGCTACCCCCATAGTGCCTTTATTAGGCAAGGCTCAAAAGACAAACACACCTCCATAGGTATCACAAGGGATAAGAAACTAAGAGTAATGCTACTCAATGCCAGAAGTCTAAACCTCAAGATGCACACACTCGAAACTCTCCTTAGCATGGAGAACATCGATATCTGTGCAGTAACAGAAACCTGGCTCAAGGCTCCCAAGAGCACCCCAGTACTACCAGGTTATAGCTCATACCATGCTTTTCGGCCCCAAAACTTGCTCCGAACCACAAAAGGAGGGGGAGTATCAATATCCGTCAAAGATACCCACACCTCCAGGTTGGTGGCAGAGCATGAAGCATCAGAGACTATCCATATGCAACTAACAGTGGGTAAAACTGCCTTCCAGTTTATAGCCTGCTACAGACCACCCTCCCAAACCCAGGAACCCCACTCGGCCTTCCTGTGAACATTGGAAAATACGAAGGTCTCTCCAAACACCATTATATTGGGTGACTTCAACTACCCAAACATAGACTGGGAGCATTACTCTAGCTCCAACAGCCTAGCCCAAAGTTTCCTAGAATTTATAAACTCAAATTCTATGGAACAACTTGTTACCACTCCCACAAGAGGGGAAAACATACTGGACCTGATCATCACCAACATGGGGACTCTATGCTCCAGACCAGAAGTGTATCCCTCACTGGTAAGATCAGACCATAAACTAATCTCACTGGATATTCACATCCAGACTCCACCCCCTGCCCTGAAAACCACAGTGAAAAACTTCTCTAAAGCAAATTTCACACTCCTCAAAACTGAGGTGGAATCCTTCAAAGCCCCCGGGCCTGTGGAAAATACGGCCCAGACCACAGAATCCTTTATAAATGCATTCTATGAATGCCTTCAGGAATGCATGGATCATGCAATCCCAAATAAAACCAAGACCCAATCCTCCAAAGGTAGACGTCCTGTCTGGTGGACCTCAGCCATAAACAAACTAAACAATAGAAGGAGGACGCTACTACATGATAGAGCAGAATCCCAAAAAGGGAAGGCATCTCTGATCAGTATTAGCAAAAAACTACGGGCACTCATAAAATCGTCTAAGGCCAGCTTCGAGAGAAAAATTGCACAGGACACTAAGGATAATCACAAGGCTTTCTTTAGTTATGTTACAAACCTGGGTGGGAATTCCCAGATATGCTCAGAATGAGTCCAAAATGACAAAAAATACACCGAACCCACAGACATTGCCAACATCCTAGCTGACAGGTTCAGCGGAAACTCCCCCCCCCACCAAAAGGGCAAATATCTATCCCAGCAGAGTGCTGCCCCCCTGACATCTCAGATGCTCAGGTAAGAGCTGCCCTCTCCAAAGCAAAAAACACAGCATCAATGGGACCAGATGGTGTCCCAGGCTGTGTCCTACATGAACTCCAAGAAGAGCTAAACCCAAACATAAAACTACTGTTCAATCTCAGCCTTACTACAGGATATGTACCCAAAGAGTGACGTACAGCAACACTGGTCCCTCTCCACAAAGGTGGTGCCTCAACGGATCCTGGAAACTATCGCCCCATAAGCCTGACTAGCTTGGTCTGCAAAGCTATGGAAAGGATCATCATGGACCTCATAAATAAAGATATTGGGGACCTACAGACACTGGATCCTACCCAGTTAGGCTTTGTTAAGGGCAGATCCTGCCTCTTAAATCTGGTTGATTTCTTTGAAACAGTCACCAAGGCCACTGACAAGGGGAAGGTGGTCCACACAGCCTACCTGGACCTCGCAAAAGCCTTCGATACAATACCCCACTCGGGCATTATAGATAAGCTCACCAGCTTAAATATAAACCCCTATGTCACTAGATGGGTTGCAAACTGGCTCAAGGACAGAACCCACATGGTTAGAATTGCTGGAGCCATGTCAGACTCCAAACCAGTTACAAGTGGCGTCCCACAAGGCTCAGTCCTGGGACCTCTCTTGTTCGGTATATATTTCTCGGAGGTACAGGCCAACACAGAAGGACTGTGGCTGACCAAGTTCGCAGATGACTGCAAAGTGGGTGCCATAATCGACTCTCCAGCCGACACAAGCATCCTCCAAAAGGGCCTCATAGAAACAGACAACTGGTGCCAGAGCCATGGCCTCAAGCTAAATGCCAAAAAGTGTATAGTCATCCCCTTTGGCAAAAACAAAGTGCCCACAAATTACCACATAGGTGGCAATCCATTAAGTACAGAAGAAGTAATTAGGGACCTGGGGACCCAAGTTGATAGCAATCTATCATTTGACAACCACGTGGCAAAAGTGGTTAGAAAAACATTTTATATAGCCCACCTAATCATGAAGGGATTCACATCTAGATCAGGGGAGGTCATCGTGCCTCTTTACTCATTCCTCATCAGGCCCATCATTGAGTACAATGCCCCTTTTGGGATGTACCTTACTAGACACCTGCATCAACTGGAAAGACCCCAAAAGTACCTCACCAAGAGGATCAAAGGGCTCAAACAGATGCCATATGCTGCCCGGTTAAAGAAACTCCAGCTCTACTCAGTGGCATACTGCCTGCTCAGAGGCGATCTGTGCCTGACGTATAAAGCCATGTGCAACCCGGAATTAATGGACATGCTGCACCTCAGAAAATCCAAATCCCATCGAGCTACGCGTTCGAGAGACTTGAACCTCAGCACTGAAATAAATAGGACATGCTGGAGGGACAGATTCATAACCCAGAGGCTCCCTTCACTTTGAAATAAAATTCCAGTCCAAGTTAGGCAGAGTCCCTCATTGACTCTCTTCAAGAGGAATCTTGATGAGTGGATGGGAGATCATAGGTTTACCCCGGGTATCACTTCTGTGTCACTGTTAGACAGTGGCACAGTATACTAACCTTGAAAAAGGGCATAGCAAAATTAATTTAAAATGGATGGCGAAAGCCAAACACACTCTGGGTAGGCTTATAAATGCCCTAGGGCAGATAGCCTAGTATGAACCTATGAACCTATGAACCTATGCTAGACCGAAGGAGTAAACTATTCCTCCAACAGGGTTTCCTGTAGAGCTGTGTCTCAAGGGTGCCTTCAGTATTTCTTAATACAGTAACATCTAAGAAGTCAATCGATGTGGAAGAGTAATTTAGACTAAACCTTAGATAGTCTGTGGTACTTTCAAGATGTCTGACAAAATTCAAAGGTTCTTCCTCACTACCTCCCTACAAGAGAAAAGTATCATCAACAAATCTAGCGTAGTACTTGATAAAGTGTCTATAGGGGTTATCATTATAAACATGCTCATTCTCCCACTGCGCTGTGGCCAAATTAGGATAGCTATTGGCGCAGTGGGTGCCCATGGCTCCTCCTGTTTGTTGCAGATAATACTGACCTTCAAACACAAAACAGTTACTACATAGAGTCAAATCTAACAAAGTACAGATAACAGTAATCATGTTATGTGAGAAATGGCCATGATGAGAAATAAACAACCTGACAGCATCAATACCCACTTCATTAGGTATAACAGTGAACAGAGTTTTCACGTCCAAGGTTGTCAAAAAAAATTATCAAGTACGACGCCATTTGTAGAGGAGTATAAACTAGATAAAAAATGTTTGGTATCTTTTAAAATTGACAGAGACTCACTAAGTATAGATTTAAGTTTTAGTTCAACATATTTGGAAAGAGATTCAGTCACCCAGCTGTGTCCTGAAACAATGGGGCGGAGTGGGGGCTTACAACTGTCCTTATGAATTTTGGGCAACCCATGTACTGTAAGAATAACAGGATTCTCAATGTTCAAGGACTCATGCAGATCATGGTCAATAAGACCACCCATCAACAAATCATAAAGATCATTCTTCACATTAGTAATACATCTATTAATATCTTACTCTAAAACCTTCTTATAGGTACAAACATCATTCAGCATAGTATACTTACTAGTTAAGTAATCAGATCTATTCAGTACAACAATTTCACCTCCTTTATCAGCAGGCCTAATACTGATAGAAGGTTCAGTTTGTAGTTGTTGCAAAGCATTGTTTTCATCAGTATTTAGATTACAAAACATCGGCTTAAAAATGCCTGAAGATGCAAAAATATCTTTTTCACATAATTTGACAAAAGACTCAATAGATGCTGCAAAAGGTGGGCAATAAAAACTCGATTTATAAGGACCCTGTTTCTGTATTAACATGCCATTTCCCCCAAACATAATTTCAAGCATAACTTTGCATGCAAATAGTTTGATATCTAAAATGACATCAGCTACATCAGATTTATTGTTAAGTACAGATATCTTTGCTGCTGTTAGGGCATAGTTCGATAAATTATATATTGAGTCTTGCTAGGAACTCTGTTTGGGGGAAATGGCATGTTAATACAGGTTGGTAATAAGGGTTGCTCTCCCAGGATATTTTTTAAATATTCTAATAATATACATTACTTTAATGTTATTAGAAAAAATTTGCCTGTTCTTTGAGCAGATGAAAATGTAAGATGGGTGGTGGGGGTAGATTATCCATCCTTTACATTCAGGAATAACATGTCACTTAAAAGGCTTTTATGTTATGGCCCAAGGTCTGTATGTCCCACACTCTCAGGGAAGGTTGGTACCCTTCCCTGTTATAATTGTAAAGCCTGCTCTGCTATTTCTCCAGATCTCTGTTTTACACACCCTGTCACGGGACATGTTTTTCTCCTAGATTTGTGGCAACAAGTAGGAGCAGGAACTTAGTTTATCTTGCTACATGCTGTTCCTGTAATGGTTTTTACATTGGTAAGACCACATGCCAGCTGAGGGAAAGAATTTTTGAACCTTTAGGGAACATACGCAATCAGGTTATATCTAATGCCCTAGATAAACATGCCTTATCTTATCCAGGCCATAGTATCTTTTTGTTTAGGGTTCTGCAAGTGCTGCATCCCAGCAGAAGAAGAGGTGATTTTAACAACACTGTTGAATTATGTGAACTAAAGTAGATTATCTCTGTGAGAGCTTAAAGTGGCACTTCCCTTAAGCCTGCTTATTAGACAGAAGATGATGTAAGATCATTTTTGTTTTTTATTTGGTTCAGTTTTAATTGTTTCTTACTGATTGGCTGAGTACTTTTTTAAAAATATGTGATTTTTATTTTCATTTTATATTTGGTCTGATGAAGCGTTAACCTTGCAAAAATGCTAACTTTTTTCCAATAAACTGTTTGCTGTTTTACATATCTTCTGGACATTTATTTGGCTGGACCGTGGTGGTTTGACTCACTTATCCTTATTTCTGGACTTGCTGCTTTGTTTTGTGAGTCTACTTTAGCAGTGGGATAGCATATATATATATTTTTTCCTTTAAACCGTGTCTCGTTCACTGCACAGATGTCAGCATTCTCTAGGGTAAAGAGAGGTTCTCGAGAGTGGAGATTTTTGTTTAGATTCCTAGCACTGAACAGTAATACCTTTAGATTTTCTTTGTTTTGATTTGTTATGTTGGAAGTACTTTCAGTTTGGGATTCCCTAAAAAAGCATTATGGGAGCAAACGATGTTTTGACTAATATTTGAAAATCTAGAGGGAAGAGGTGCAGACCATCCCTGGCAAAGCAGCGTGGTCTGTTGACCATCTCCTTCCATGATGACAAATATTGCACCCCTTTAGAATAACACCAAATACTAAGCCAATTATTAAAGTCAATCATCTTTTTTTCGTCTTGTGGCATCATCCTTGGAGAAGGTAAAATGCTGCTTAATGCTAGGTTCATACCACCCTGAGACACATATTCTGAGAGCTCCATGATGTCTCTCTTCATATAGTCTAGGCAGGAACGTATCAGATCATTTGCTCCCAAATTGACTATGAATGAGTCATATTGGTAAATGTTGTCCAATGACCTGAGTGCATGCATAATGTGGCAGATCCTAGTCCCTGATAAGCAACTGACCGTAACTTTCTTCTTACTCAGCCTGGTGAGAGGGACATCAGTGTGTCTCATGGTGGAGTCTCCAATGACAAGAATGTTGGATTGTGTGGTGGCTTGCCTTAGGGGCTTAGAAGCAGAGGCTCCATGATGTAGCTTAATGTGGGTGTTTTTTTGAAAAAGTGCATTTGGGGCTGCTGAGTGTATTTGTTATGTGTACTTCACCTAGAAGGTCTTTGTGGTTTAGGAAGGTTACATGTAGGTGCCTCAGCATATGTAGGTTGATATGTCTGCTTTGAATTGTGCACGATGGGTGCAGCATTTATACTACTGACATCTATATTGACATTAGCAGTACTTTTATGTGAGAGCTTTGCCTCCAGTGACATTGTGTAAGCACATCGTTCACATACATTATCAGTTTGCTTGAGAATTAACTGGTTTTCAGTAAACAAGAGGCAATTTCTGCATTGCCTCAGGAATCCCATATCCACCAAGCCAGTAATGGAGACAGTAGGAAAGTTCATACCCATGGCATCAAACCCTTTTTTATTGATTAGACGGTTGGATTGAGAATGTCAGTCACTGCCATGAGTATCTGGTTTGCAACTATGTGGACAGTGCTTGCCATTGCAAACTAGTTATCCTGTGTGCAACTAGGTATTGAAGAAATTTCAATTGCACTTTTACAGGAAAATGTTACTCAGGGTTTCTGAGTCTGTACAGAACACTGCCAAACACTTGAGGGAAAACTGATACGTAGACCCTGAAAATTTAAGGACAAAGTATTTAGGCAGATATTCTGAAATTAGAAACAAATGAAGCAGTACTTACTGAAAAGAAAAAATTATCTTGTCAAGAATGATGAAAAGATGGGAGTCGCATGAATGGCTACTGCCTGGCTACTACTAATGCTGGTCTCACCAAAGCTTCACTCGATTGGGATACAATGCTCCTTTGCTTCTTTTCTCACCAGAAGCAAAATGTTAGCACAATTCCAAGAAGAGAAGCAAGCCACAGTCTGTTTGGTGATCCACAGTCTTGTCCCAGGTGATGCAAGGGTCTCTAGGCTTGTAGCTTTTTCTGACAGCTGACTTGATTTGCAACCAGACCACTCAAGAACGGTAAGCACAGGCACTCGCTCTCTAACCAGAAAAAAATCAGGAATCAATGCACTCTGCTCCTTCTCTCACCAGGACCAGAATATAAGCACAGATTTCAAGCTGTCACCTATAGAGCAGTTAGGCATTCTGGTGATCAGCAGTCTCCAGAAAATAATGGCCCTGTACGTCATCTCTCACTAGGAGAAAACAGAACCACTAATCCCAGAATGACTGCTGATATGCAGAATGTGGGTTCTCTAATAACTGGTTGTCTTGCAATAGATGTTTAAATGTAAGATGAAAAAATGGTTTATGCTAAACATTGCAGTGTGCACTAAGCAGTTACATATGGAAGTGGGTAACTTAAGTTTTAGCTAAGTGGAGAGTCACTATTTTTAAAGAGCAAGTTAGATGGAAAGGGGCTGAGCACTTTTGTATTCTGGTACTATGGAATACAGTAGGATGGCCAGTAAATTTAAATAGGTGAAGTGGAGTGATTTTTCAGAATGATAATTTTGTGCTTACACCAGCCAATGAAAGAAGAGAGAAAGAGATATATGGTCAAATTAACATAAGGGGCAGGCAACTAGAAAGACAGTGGTGTTCAAGAACATAACAGTAACAGGGTGGGAGTTTGGGAAAAATTCTGCCTGACTCACAAGAGACAGACCGTTGGTCTCTTTTCAAGTTTTAAAATGCAACTAAAAGCAAAATACAAGTAAAACATAATGCAAAGAAAAGAATTGCAGGATACAAAATACAAAAAGGCAGTGAAGTAATACAAAATACAAGAAAACAATAGCAAACTAACCTTTCCCTCACAGCAAGCTGTGGCTGAGTCTGGGTGAGCTTTTCCAGTAAAACCTTGAAATGTTGTTGTTGTTGTGTCTTTCGGCTTTTCCCGGTTAGGGGTCGCCACAGAGGAACTCCGGTCCACTAATGATTGGTAGTTGATTTTTACGTGCCGATTTACCAGCCCTGACGCACAACCTTCAATGAAGGTACGCTCATTCACGCATATCTCCACGCAGAAGACGCTCTAGCTGAGAATCAAACCGGACAGTGTATTACTGTGAGGCGACAACGCTACCGCAGCACCACCGGGTACACATTTCAGTAAAGCCTTGAAATGTGTACCCCTTAAATAGAAGGTTTAGTCCCTAGCTCCACCCCCTCAGTTCAAAGATGGTTAACCTTAAATGACCCATTCTAACTTCTGTGTGACTCCTTAACTGACCTGTTCTAATTTCTGTCTGACTCATAAGAGACAGAGCTGTGGTCTCTTTTCAAGTTTTAAAATGCAATTAAAAGCAGAATACAAGTAAAACACAGTATAAAGAAAACAAATCACAGTATACAAAATAGTAAAATGCAGTAAAGTAATACAAAATACAAGAAAACATAAGCAAACTAACCTTTCCCTCACAGCAAGCTGTAGCAGAGTCTGGGTGAGCTTTTCCAGTAAAAGGGTGCTAACCTTAGCCCTAATGCTGCCCCTTCTCCAGAGCCTAACCCTACACCTTACCTTAAAAAAAACTTCCCAAAACACTGCCAGAACATAAGACACAGTCAGACACACAAACAACACTACAACTAACCACTTACCAAACCCTGACCCCAGCCCTAATATATACACTCTAACACACAAACATAAAACACCTAACCCCAAGCCTAACCCTACCTATCAAACAAATGCACAAGCACTCTCAACCCCTCCAAACCCCTCTCTTCTGACTCAGCTAAACATACTCTCTACATTTTGACCACTCGGCTATCGATATGTTCAACATAAAGCACCACCATTAGTACTCATTGACTTAATGGACATTCGACAAAATGCAGGGGTGCCATATTTAACACAGTTCTCACTGTAATACACAATTTTAGAGAGTTGGTGGGAGGTTCCCATGCAAGATTATTTGCAATGATAATCCTGTCCATGTAAATTTTAGGAGTTAGGGATGAAATTCAAAAATAAGGGTTGTGTATTGTGTTACAATTAACAATTAATCTTTAATCACATAATTTCTGTTGAAACTTAAGTAGACATCCTCATAGTAAGGAAATAAACTCAGACAGACTTTGTCATAGAAAGGAAAGGGCACTGGATTAGAATCAGCAATTGTAAAGTCATCCTTAGTGAAACAGTCGGCCCACAGCATAAACCACTGTTTGCCACAATTAGCTGCAAGCAGTTGTCAGAGAAGGTTATAGACTAGACTGAAGACCAGGAAATTAACTGGAGAGAAAGCACAACAGTTCAAGGAATTACTCAAGGTTCTAGCACCCCAGGAAGAAGTGGCTGAGGTGAAGTTGAAGAAAAATGGCTGCTCCTTAAAAGAGAATGCGTGAAGACTGCAGAACAAGTATGTAGCTGAGCCAGCTATGGAAATCAGTCACATAAGCAAAGCTGGTGATGGAATGCAGAGGTCCAGGAAATCATCAAAAGAATGAAGAAGTGCAGATAAAAGTGGGAGATAGAAAAGAAAATATGGACCAAACAAAGAAGGAATAATGGTTGGCTAACAAAAAGGCTAAGAGAAGAGATGCAATAGCAAAGAACAAGGCATCAGAAGCACTCTACCATCTTCTGGAAAGTGACTCAGTAGATAGCAGAAAGAAACTCCTTTGGTTTGCAAGGCAAAGACAGAAAGATAAAAACAAAACTCAGACACCCTTCATAAGGTATGTCAGTAACAATCTGGTCACCATTCCACAGGAAACTAAAGGCAGATGGAAGGAGCACTTCAGCAGCTTCTGAATGAAGGAAACCCCACAGAAGCTGTACTGTCGGAGACACAGCCTATGATGAAGGAAGAGGAAAACACTACCTTAAAAGAAGTAAACAAACTAAGGAAAATTAAGTCATGAGAACCAGCATACTCATATGAGGTCACAGCAGATATGATCAACATGCTGGGTGAGATAGGGGAGAAATGGCTCCTGAGGGTACTTAAAGCAGTATGGAGAGAAAGACCTGACAAAAACTGGAGAATAAGCATACTAGTGCCAGCTTTCAAAAACAAATGGGGCATCCACAACTGTGGGCAGTACAGAGGTATCAAACACCTTTAACATTGCATGAAACTTCATGAGGGGGTGACTGATTAATGAATACCCAGAGTGGTAGAAAGTAAGATAGCAGATGAGCAGTTTGGATTCAGATCAGGATGCAGCACAAGTGAACTTATGTTTGCAGTGAGATAGATAGGTAAGAAGAGACTAGAAATGAGGAGAGTCCAACTGGGCCTTCCAAGACTTGGAGAAAGTACATGACAAGTTCCCAAGAGAGCTGATTTGGGCAGTCCTGCTGTGGTTTAAAGTCTTAGAAACATAAATAGACTTTGCGCAGGCTCTGTACAAAGACCCAATGACTCAAATACAAACAGTGTTTGATCCTATAAAGAGGTTCCCCATGGGAGTGGGTGTGCCTCAGGGTTCAGCTCCATGACCTTTGCTGTTCGTACTGCTGCTGGACTACTTCATCGTACCGGTTGGAGGGGACATATCAGCAAAGCTATTGTATGCAGGTGATGTGGAATTAAGGGTAAAATCTGAGCCTGAACTTCAGCAAAGGATATGGGAATGTAATGCAAAACTGAAGGCACATGGGATGAAAATGAGTACAGATAAGACAGTTGTAAAGGTAGCAAATAAGAGAAATCTGAAAAAAGCTGAAAGTTGACATAGAAGGGAAAATAAAGGAACAGGTTAACAGCTTTAAGTATCTGGGAGGAGTGGTGGAAGAGAAGGAAATCTGAATGAGGAGGTCAAAGCTAGAATCAGAGGGGCTGCAGACAATTGGCAAGGATTGTCAGGTGTAGTGCATGACATAAGAATGCCAAAGAAGCTGAAAATAAAGTGTACAAAACAGTGGTGCAACCAGTACTACTGTGTGGTATGGAAACCTGGACAGTAAAGGTAGAGCAGTGGGCAAAGCTAGTGGTGATGGGGATGAAGTGCCTGAGGTGGGTAGTAGGATGCACACTGTGGGACAGCTGAAGTATTTAAGAAATCTGTGCACATGCCAAATTAGTACCAATTGCACAGATGCCACTGAGTAAAGCAGGAGTTTATTCAGTCTGGCTGCATAGGGCATATGTTGGAGGCCAGTAATCCCCTTGGCGAGGTACATTCGTGGACCTCCCAGCTGTTGGAAGTGTCTTCTGAAGTACATCTTAAATGGGTTATTATACCCTATGATGGGACTGATGAGTGATAAGTAAAGGGGCACTCTAACCCCAGTATATCTAGATGGGAACCCTTTAGTAATCAGATGGTCTACATAGAAGGGTGTCCTAACTACTTTGGAGATAGGATTGTCAAAGGGGAGATCACTATCTACCTTAGTCCCCAGATACCACATTACCTCATCCATATTAAAGTGGCTGGCCACTAATGTGTTAATATGTGGGTGCTTAATATTCCACAAAGGATTGACCATGCAGTAAGTGGCACTTGGCTGGAGGTTATGATGTTGACACCCTGTATCGGTCTCTGTGAGGCCCCTTGAGTGATGTCTGTGTCAGCTGGACTATCAATTATGGCTCCCAGTTTGCAGTCATTGCCAAACATGGTCTGCTATAGTCCACCTGTGTTTGTCTGTACCTCTGAGAAGTATATGCCAAACATTAGGGCTCCCAGGGCTGAGTCCTGTGGGACACCAGTCGTGACTGGTCAAGAGTTGGACCTGGAGACCGCTAGTCGTACCATGTGGGTTCAGTGTGCATCCTACTATGCAATAATGCATTCTACGGACATCTCCAGGAATGCATGGATCATGCTATCCCAAACAAAACCAAGACCCAATCATCCAAAGGCAGGCGTCCAGTCTGGTGGACCCCTGCCATAAATAAACTGTACAACAGAAGGAGGAAGCTACTACATGATAGAGTAAAATCCCTAATAGGGAAGGCATCTCTGATCAGTACTAGCAAAAAATTACGATCCCTCAAAAAATCCTCCAAGGCCAGCTTCGAGAGAAAAATTGCACAGGACACCAAAGACAATCATACAGCTTTTTTCAGTTATGTTAGAAACCTGGGATGCAACTCCCAGACTTGTTCTGAGTTGA
This sequence comes from Protopterus annectens, assembly GCF_019279795.1. Lineage (NCBI taxonomy): Eukaryota > Metazoa > Chordata > Ceratodontiformes > Protopteridae > Protopterus > Protopterus annectens. The sequence continues at coordinate 231,415,464 of NC_056729.1, read as the reverse complement.
TTCTAAACGACAAAAAATACACTGAACCCACAGACATCGCCAATATCCTGGCAGACAGGTTCATTGCAAACTTCTCCACCCTCCCCAAAAGAGCAAGTATTTATCCCGGCAGAGGGCTGCCTCCCAAACATCTCAGATGCTCAGGTGAAGGCTGCCCTCTCCAAAGCAAAAAACACTGCTTCCATGGGACCAGATGGTGTCCCAGGTTGCGTCCTACATGAACTACAAGAGGAACTAATCCCTCAAATAAAACAGCTATACAATCTCAGCCTCACTACAGGATATGTGCCCACAGAATGGTGTACAGCAACAGTGGTCCCACTCCACAAAGGTGGAGCCTCTACGGACCCTGGAAACTATCGCCCCATAAGCCTGACTAGCTTAGTCTGCAAGGCTATGGAGAGGATCATCATGGAGCTCATAAACAAAGACATTGGGGACCTACAGATACTAGATCCTACCCAGTTCGGCTTTGTCAAGGGCAGATCCTGCCTTTTGAACCTGGTTGACTTCTTTGAAACAGTCACCAAAGCCATAGATGAAGGGAAGGTAGTCCACACTGCCTATCTGGACCTTGCAAAGGCATTTGACACAATACCCCACTCGGGCATCATAGATAAGCTATCCAGCTTAAATATAAACCCCTATGTCACAAGATGGGTCACAAACTGGCTCAAAGACAGAACCCACAGAGTGAGAGTTGCTGGAGCCATGTCAGACTCGAAACTGGTCACAAGTGGCATCCCACAGGGTTCTGTCCTGGGACCACTCTTGTTCGGTATATACTTTTCCGAGGTACAGGCAAACGTGGGAATACTATGGCTCACCATGTTCGCAGACAACTGCAAACTGGGCACCATAATCAACTCTCCAGCTGACACAAACATCCTTCATAAAGGTCTTACAGAGACAGATAACTGGTGCCAGCGCAATGGTTTAAAGCTAAATGCCAAAAAATGTATAGTCATACCCTTTGGCAAAAACAATGTGCCCACAAATTACCACATAGGCGGAAACCCATTAAGTACAGAGAAAGTTATTAGGGACCTGGGGACCCAAGTTGATAGCAATCTCTCCTTTGAAAACCACATTGCCAAAGTGGTTAGAAAGACCTTCTACATAGCCCACCTCATCACGAAGGGTTTCACATCTAGATCAAGAGAGGTAATCGTGCCCCTTTATTCATCCCTCATCAGGCCCATCATAGAATGCAATGCCCCTTTTGGGATGTACCTTACCCGACACCTGCAGCAATTAGAAAGACCCCAAAAGTATCTCACCAAGAGGATCAAGGGTCTGAAACAGATGCCATATGCTGCTCGGTTAAAAAAACTCCAGCTCTACTCAGTTGCATACCACCTACTTCGAGACAATCTATGCCTGACATACAAAGCTATGTCAAATCCAGAATTAATGGACATGCTCCACCTCAGTAAATCTAAATCGCTTAGAGCCACACGCTCGAGGGACTTGAACCTCAGCACAGAAATAAATAGAACTTGCTGGAGGGACAGGTTCATAACCCAGAGGCTCCCTTCGCTCTGGAATAGAATTCCAGTTCATGTGAGGCAGAGCACCTCACTGAATCTCTTCAAGAAGAATCTCGATAAGTGGATGGGGGATCATAGGTTTGTCCCAGGAATTACTCCCATGTCACTATTAGACAGAGGCACAGTAAACTAAACCTTAAAAAGGACACAGTATACTCAAATCAAGGGGTGGCGTAAGCCATACAGAATCGGGCTAGGCTTATAATTGCCCCAGGGCAGATAGCCTAGTATGAACCTATGAACCTATGAACCTATGAACCCACTGGCAACCCAACTTGTGATGTATGGGTGTATGTACAGGCTGGTGTGTTTATCAATAATACCCGAGTGGGGCATGGTGTCAAAAGCCTTGGTGAGGCCCAGGTAGTATGTGTGAACAACCTCTCCTGTCATCTAACATCTTGATGACTGAACTGCACTCAACCAAGCTGACCTGGGTTGGGTCACATGTTCGGAGGTTACCAATGTCTTCGTTAATTAGTGCCATGAGAATGCAATCCATACCATTGCAGACCAGGCTAGTCAGGCTTATGGGGTGGTAGTTACCATGGTCAGTTGTGATTCCACCTTGATGGAGTGGAATAACCATTGCTACATGCTATTGAATGGGCATGTAGCCTGTGGAGAGGCTGAAGTTGGAAAGCTTAATTAGGTGGGGGGGGGTCAGGTTGTCTTGTACAGTTTGCAAGATGCAGTCTGGGACAACATCTGCCTCCATTGACACTGTGTTTTGCTATTAGAGAGGGCCATTTCCACCTGTGTGTCTCTGATGTGTGGGATACTGTACCTTTCAGGTAGTGTTATGGGCTTTTTAGGGGTGAAATATGCACTGAATGTATCTGCAAGGATGTTGGCAATATCAGTAGGGTCAGCATATTTTGTGCTATATTTCACTGGCACAGTGCAAATCTGTGTGTCACCACTTAGATCCTTGCCATAGCCAGAGAAGGCTTTGTGGTTATCTTTTGAATCCTTGCGTATTTTCCTGCTGATGTTAGCCTTGGATGATGTCATGAGGGACCTACATATCGTACTTATAGTGGTCACGGATGTCTGCCCTTTGTGGGATTTGCTGTTTGTCTGGAACACTGCCCTACTTCTGTAGTATAGCCTGTTTATTGCAGAGGTCCACCAGACTGGTGTCCTTGTCTAGGAGGAGTGAGTCTTGGTTTACCAGTGATGGCACAATCTATACATCCATGTATGTGCTTATTGATTGCATTTGTAAATCTGTCTGTATCTTGAGGAGTGTTTCCCTTTAGCGTTGGGGCTGCGAAACACCCCACCCCTGTCACTAATAGTGTAAATTTACCTGTAGGAAAGGTATACACTGTGGTTTCCATGGGTGGGAGAGATTTGTGGATGCGGAAACAGTGAATAGTTCATGGTCAGATCTAACCAGTGACTGGTTAACCTCCGCTATGGTGCACCTGTTGTCCATGTTGGTGATGACCACTTCTAGTATGTTTCCACCCCTCATTAGGGAGGTTACCACCTGATACAGGGCATATGAGGTGATAAATTCCAGGAAGCGCTGTGCCTGGAAGTGAATACTGGAGTAAGTTTCCCAGTTAATGGTATGGTAATTGCCATCGACTGATGCTAGTGTGTGCGTTAGGACTGTCATGTTTTCCACTGTCTCCAGGTAGGTGGAGTGGTGGTCCAGGGTCATGGAGGGTGATCCGTAGCAGGTCACAGTTTACATTGCAGTTGTGGCTGATGTTAGCTGCACATGGTTGATCTCAGAGGTATCATGCTGCCCCACTAACCTGGAGGTGTAGGTATCCCTAATGAATATGGATACACCCCCTCCATGTCTCTGTCAGTCCATGTTTTGTGGCTGAAATGTGTGATATGGGTTGTAGTCTGGTAGTGTTGGTGTGGTCTCAGGAGTTTTAAGACAGGTCTCAGTTACTGCACAGATGTTAACATTGTCCATCCTGAGGAGTGTTGTGAGTGCATGCATGTTGTGATCACAACCCCTGGTGTTGAGTAGCATAACCCTCATTGATTCTGCTATTGTGCTGTTTACGGAGCTGGTATTCACCTTCGAGACTCTCCTAAAAAAGGCACCATGGGGGCACCAATAGCCTTGGCCAGTATTCCAAAGCCTGCATGCATGTTTCCCATCTTTGCTTGTTTCTCATCTCTCCTGTAGGTAACCTACTGGTAAACAATAGAAAGCCTTAAACTTATACAAGTCTTCTAGCTTCCAACATAGGCTTTTGGAGTGACTAAGTATCACTGTTCTGTATGTTCTTGCTGTACTTAACTGTTTCCTGACTACATGGTGATTTCTCACTGTATATTGTGATCTGAAAGTCTGTTTATTCACATATTATGGCTGTGATGGCCTGCACTTTAGAGGTTCACAGATAGCCTGTTACCTATCTGCCTAAGGGCAATTAGAAGCATAGCTACAGTGTGATGGCTTTCTCCGCACCATTGATGAAGTAACTGAGCCTCTGTCAAGCATAGCTAATGAAGCAATTCCAGGCAGAGTTGCTGAAAGCTGTTGAAGACTGGGGTGGTGGAGGATGATAGGAACACTTAGTGATCTAAAGAGGGCATGTTAATGTGACAATTCAACACCATTCAATTTCCCCAACAGGTCTCACAGCTATCAAACAGGACAGGCTCCCCCACCCCCTGGCTGTATGGTTCTGGGACACATGATCCCAGGGGTGTATATTCTGTTACCCATTCACACAACAAGGTTTCCCTTGAAGTGTGTCAGTGAGGGGCTATGCCTAATGTAGTTAGGAATGTAATGTATTGTCTCACAGTACATTTGTTATATGTTGTTATTTCAAGAGTAAGTGAAGCTCAGTGGGTTTGGGTCCTCTGCCCTTTGCTTAGCCTAGCTTACACATAGAAATCATCTAAATAGGAAATAGGAGGAAGCAATGTTAATGTCAACAGTATAATGGTTACAGCATCTGCATAGTATCTGTGCATTCGAGGTCCCAATCCCAATAAAGGCAGGGATGTTTATCATGTTCAAAAGTATAAGCACAGCTTGCATATATAGGTAGTAATCGTCTGTATAATAAACATTCGAAACACCCATATAGACCCATGTGTGCAGGAGAGTAAAGTCAACTGAGAATGTAATGTTATGTAAGCACATAGTGAGATGTTACTTCACTGACATGTATATATCCTGAGTAGTTAGTGGATGTAGCTGTGTTTATGTGCACAGGTTATATGTTACAAAGTTTGTTTAACTGCTGCTATAATGTCACATAAACACTTTTAAACATGCTTACAACTGCTTAAATGAGCCTTATTCTGGAGTAAGAATTTTTAAAGCACTGCTGGTGTTGAACCCTGGACCATTCACACTATAGTCATGAGAATTACCACTAAGCCATCTGAGGTGTATATGTGTTTTGCAGTCTTTAGACTGCACCTTATACCATATGCATTCCACTGTAATGATCACAAATGGGACAGTCACTTTGTTTACATATGTACAGTACATTGTAATGTACTGTAGTTTGTGAACCAACACATTCAAGTCTACATATGTATTACTGTTACAAATTAATACAAAAAAAAAAAAAAAATATATATATATATATATATATATATATATATATACATGATATATATATATATATATATATATATATATATATATATATATATATATATATATTATACAGTTACATCAATAGCCAGTAGGAGTGTAAGATGTAGGAGACTGTTGCCCATGTGTAACAGCCACTTCATAGGTGATGGCTTACACTATCTGATTATATCCTGATCATGTTGATAGTGACATCACAGTCTATTGATACATGACTCTGTTTGGAGAGTGGGTGTCTGTGCCCAACAGAGCTCATTATCCTGTTGTTTATGTGAGTATATAACCAGAGAAGGAAACAGACCTGTAGACACTTGTATCATCTGTAATCAGCTATCAGGATGTGATGTGCTCCCCAGAGGAGGATTGCTGCTAAAGGTAGCTACAATGTTTCCATAATAGCCAGTTTTGTCACGTCCACAACACAAATATTTACATGTGAGCATCACTGTCTAAAACATATTAATAAGCAATAAGTAAACTAAATACAGTACTTGGTACTTGTAGTACTGAATGCTCATACAGCCAATCCACTAGTCAGCTACTGGTGTTTACTAATGTCAGCTTTGTGTATGTGGCCATCCTGGGGGAATGTAATCTCTATGCCATTTATACTGCCAAACCCACCTAACACCACACCCCACACCCCACACATTGCTTGGGATGCAGCTACAGGGGTAATCTGGAAAGCAGCCCAGTCTGCAGCCATGAGTGGACTGGACAGTCATGAGGTGTAGGTTAACACATGCACCTCATCATCACAACCAACACATACCCTTACCAGATCACAGTATGGACACCCACCACACTACCAGAAATCACACACATTCACAGACGCTTCTAAGTATCTGGCCAAACAAGTGACCTCCCAAGCTGGAAGAGACAGGCAATGAAATACACAAACTGTATGACATAGTTTGCATAATTGTGTCACACCTCAGAACACATGGCCAGAAACATGCCCAACAGTACTCATTTGTGAATGCAAACTCTAGCACTATGTTACACACCAACCTATTTGAGGGCATATATACTGTCAGCTGTCTGTCTGCCATGATTAGCCACATACCCTTACACTCAGACCACCTTTTGAACTATACACATGGCTCTGGCATATTCCATGTTGCTGTGCAGGACCTGTGATGCAGTAGCCTGGACTGCATGAAAACATATGTAGGAACTGTCAGGTCTTATAGCCCATGCAGGTATGTCCCAAGGCTGGGTAGCATTCTGCCATTGGCCAGAATGATACTGCAGTACAGGGACAAAAGGATTGTATTCCACAATTGTCTAATATAGCGGTGCAAGTCAAAAGGTATCCAGTATCTATCTGCTTGGGATAACATGGTTGACAGACCATAATGCTTTGCCAGACAGGGCCTGCACCTGTCACCCCTGGGAATCTGGATACTGCCTAGGGCTCATGCTTCCCCTATAGTGCTTTCATCATGCACAGTGCAAGTGAAGCTCCACTGCTGTTACAGGGACAGCCAAGCAATAAACTGCAGGTCTCGCTACACAGTGATACATGTCAGAAACACTATATGGACACACATATGTCAATCCCTAAAATAGAGAACATATCTGTGCAGTGGCTGAGACATGTTTCAACACTCTGGAGAGCACACCTGCATGACCATGTTATAACACATAGCTCAACTCTTGCCCATTATCCTTTATTGGAACACATGGGCTGCAGGTGTGTCCATATTCCTGAAGGATATGTACTCCCCCATGCTAGTTGCACTTGCATAACTTCAGATGCATTATGCCGAGCAACTACCTTTGTGCCAAAGTGGAATTAAAAATGCACCTTGTGACAGATCACCCACCACGCCGCGCATTTCCCAACTGCCATAATGTGCTGTAATGGGGAAGATTAGGTCTTTGACAGAAAACCATAATAATGGCTACTCTCAACTATTTCATTATGAACTGGGAAGACTCCTAATGTACCAACACCTGCGCTCAATGCATGTTGGATTCCATCAACCCCAATGACCTGGATCACAGTAGTCACATAAACAGGGCTAACAGTATGCTACACATAGTCAGTCTCCAATGCCGATGTTATGCTTCCTAAGAGCAAAGTGGTGACTGTCATGGCACCCGTGCAGATGGACAATGCATGTGCAAATGCTGAATCCTACACAAATGAACCTTAAGCAGTCACATACTTGCAGTGATTGTGCCATTGAAACAGAACCGAGATTCAACCATTCACAAACAAGAAGGCAAACTGGTGGTACCATGCTTTAAACTGTACCACAGAAGGTAGTAACTGTTGCAAGAGTGAACACACATGAGTGTAGGTGATCCCTGGTCAGCCTCAGAAGATGGAGATACACCATATAAAACCACACAAAGCTACTGTGAAAATAATCAGCCACGTATTATGAGGCCAAGCACAGATCATTCTATAGCTGTGACATTAATCGTAATGGCAATGACAAGACATGGCGTGCTGCACAGCATTATGGCATGGGAAGTACTGCACCTACAGAAATAGCACCTGTTCATCCAGATAGGGTATTGGAGAACCTAAACCCATTCACAACTCCCCACCCCAACAGGTGCACATAGTTATATATTCATGTACACTACAGGGCCCCTGTAATAACAACTATGCAGGTACAAGCTGCACTCTCTAAAGCCATACATATAGCTTACATGGGACCTGTCAACATCCCAGGGTGTATCCTACACAAATGTAAGAACCATCAGCTATCCACATACACATCATGTTCAATCATAGCTCTATGTCAGGCTGTGTACACACAGAATGGTGCACAGCAACAGTTATCACACCCCACACAGGGGGAGACACCATTGCTAATGGGAAATAGTGCACTACTACCCTGCTGAGTCTGGTCTGTAAGGCCATGAACAGTGATCAATGTATTTGATGTACTCAGTAAAGACGTAGATGACAGTAGGGTTGATTCACACTGCATATCATGACCTTGCCAGGTCATAGGACACCATCACCCGTACTGTGTTCTGGCTGCACTCAGTAAACTAGGTGTATATTCCTATGTCACAGAATTGGTTGGCAACTGGACTGTTGGCAGAACCAACACTACAGAAAATGTCTGACTAATGCACACACATCACATCATTGCCAGCCATAGTAATACAGGGTTCATTCCTGGCACTCCCCCTCTTTGTTATCTATACCACACAGACTAACACAGAAGGAATCTGCCTATTGATGTTTGCAAATGACTATGAACTTGGAGCAATAGTTGACTTAATGTGTGCTGCATTCAACATACAGAAGGGCCTTTGTGTGTCAGATGTGTGGTGTGTGACGTATGGCCACAATCTGACAGCTAAGTATTGCATTGTCATCCCCTATGTTAAAAACCCTGTACCCATGAACTACCACCTAGGCAGCAGTCAACATAATGGCAACTGTGTCTGTATGGGATGCAGCTGGATAGTAGTCTTTCATTTGATATTTACTTCACCACACCAGTCAGGTAGTCATATGTGGCACCCCTAATCATGACAGGGTGCCTTCCATGAATATAGAGATAGTTGTTCAGCCATACTCAACACCCATGTGACCCATAATAGATCACATATTTCCTTTAAGGGTTATTGCCCATGTGTAGATGGCCTACACTGCCCTTCCTAATCCCTAGCTCCATTATGTAGCATGCAGCCTACCCTGAATAAAGCCATGTCCAACCCAGAAATGTTGGACATGCTACACTTAACACATCCTGATCCCAAATAAATACATACTTCATGGACATCCACCTTTCTAGTACAAGGATCACAACATGCCTGAAAGATCTCTGTCCCATACACTTAACATACTCTTGCCATACTATGCAACCCTGTCCAGTGAAGCTGCACAACACCCGTCTCGGTGACATGGTTTGATGACCGCATGCCAAATATATCAGTAACCCTGTGGATCAGCTCTGTGGCATTGCTTGAACTGGCCACTGAAACTTACCTGTCTGTTGCCTACAGTTTGGTAAGCTGTCTGCCTAAGCTAATAAATGGCCCAGGGCATATAGCCTACTAGTTCACTATGACCATACATGCTATAGTTGACATCCAACCCTGAAAATGCCATCAGGCTAGCTATTGTCCCATGTGTTATACAGGCAATACATGTCAGGATGTTACACAGCTGTACAGTGCCATGTAGATGTATATGGCAAAACACATACATGTAAAACATTCCGTGAGCAAGTCTGCAGGGTCACAGGTCATGTCCCTAAAGGCTATGCATGACTATATATGTGACATATACACAGCCTTAAGGTCGATTGCATTAATGTGAACACATCTAGGCATGTGCTGATAGGTAAAGACACCAGTACAGGCAAACAGACATGCCCACGTCAAGACAACATCCACATGGAGTATGAGCAATGTCATCACATGACACACACATGTATGGTGATAATATCACATCACCAGTAAGTGTCAAATGTGTGTGACTTAAACATGTCAGTGGTGTTAGTGTCATGTAGATTTGTAAAGACTTATTTGTAATCTTAATAAATGTGATACACATGTATGTTCAGCTGTACTTCTGTACTTCTCTGTGAGTTACTGTGACCTGTCTCCATCATTATGTTTTCCAGGTATCAACAGTGATCAACGTATTTGATGTACTCAGTAAAGATGTAGATGACAGTAGGGTTGATTCACACTGCATATCATGACTTTGCCAGGTCATAGGACACCATCACCTGCACTGTGTTCTGGCTGTACTCGGTAAACTAGGTGTATATTCCTATGTCACAGAAGTGGTTGGCAACTGGACTGTTGGCAGAACCAACACTACAGAAAGTGTGGCAGGCTGCCAGTGTACACCCACTTGGAGGATGAGGTCCTCATCCCATACCTCCTCGACAACCATTCAACACTCTTCAGCCATGTGCCACAGGATGCACAGCAGCAGGATGCCCTGTGGGAGGAACTCCACAGGAGGGTAAATGATGTTGGCGGTCACAATCGCACCTGTCAGCAGGTGTGCCGACATTGCACTAATCTCATAAGATGGGTGAAACATCATGCTAATGCAATCATCAGGGAACAAGGTGCAACAGGTCAGGGGCCACTCACCCAGCCCCCACTCACATGTACCGAGGAGCTACTGGCCAACCTGGGAACACCTGCAGACCTCCATCCACAAACTTTAGCTGGTATTATAGAGGTGGGTGTCTCCCAACCACCAAACCGGGAGTTGCCTGGTAAATCAGTACTGCACATATAACACAACTATATTTCACATGGTTACATGTGTTACTGTACAATATGTAATGTAACATCATATGAAAGGCATGCATGCACACATGCCACATGCTATAGTCTGCTACTCTATGTATGCACAGATGTGCATATTCCATAGTATAGTGTATTCTACTGGCTTATGTGCTAACATGGACATTGCACCCTGTAGCTATCACACAGTTGTGGATAATGATCTTACTGCTGTGACACTCCTGTTTAGGTACCTCTGGTGTTTTGCAGCGACAGCAGCCTCTGTCAGGTGAGATTTTTATTATTTACCAGGCTTGATAATGCACATATCATATTAATTGCATGCTATCTGCCATAACACACGTACACATAATGTATGGTGGTCCTGTTAATAGACACTGGTCAGACCTGCAATGCATCACAGTGGTTACCCATGTAAAACAATTGAAGACTATATGAAACACCTACACTAAACCTTCCAAACTGTCATTGCAAGATGTGTGGACAACTGTGAATACAATGGTGGAGGTGTGTTTCACTGTAAGGACAGGTGCTACGTATTAACATTACATATGTTGGGAATACAAACAGTAATGTTCAGAAAGCATATGTGTGCACACACTCTAAATATGTTGGAGCTGGAGTATGACCAGCCCACAGGATACACCCTTGTGGATTATACCCTTGCTATGAATGTCACACAATGTCATGTGCTATCTGACATGCCCATGACATGTAGTGGGCTGACTGCAACACTGCTAAACTATCCTGCAAAACAAGATGTCTCACATCCTATACATACCACCCTTTGTCTGAATAACCCTGTCCTCAGTGGAGCATATGACATCTATGGGTGTATGTCATATGGGATAACACTGACATGTGAAATAGATGGCAATCACACCCATTGGACAGAACATGTGTACACATGGCCATGGAGGATGGCCAGAGACATGAAGCAACTGTACATGTGTGTACACCCTGTTGTACATTGGCTCGACACAATACAACTATGGTCTTTGTGTAATGGTGATATTACAGATGCGAAACACTAAACATCATTCAAGCATGTGCATAGCTTGTATAGGCATAACATGAAACCACCACATAACATGTCTTGAACATCTTGAGTGTGTCATGACATGAAAGCATTCACCTATACAGTATCCAAATATATACATGTTGCACAACATACACATACAACCACATCAGGCCACAGACAGAGTACATTCACCTTGCTAGTGTAACACATCACTGTCATGCCGACTCCTCATGTGTGTGAGGTACACAGATGGCATGTGGGACATAGAGTACTGCTAAGTTAGCCATGTGTGGGCATAGTTGCCAGGCATCAGTAATATGGCTGCAGATGTGCAGGGGTGTCATCCATATACCCTTCCGTGACCTGTGTCACACATTCTACATTAGGGTTTAGTGTGTATACACCTCAATGACATGGTTCACATTCCACATTAGATATGCATTGTATGTGAACACAGTCATGGCTATTAACTGTGTCAATAACAGACACTGTATAGCAATAATGAAGCCACATGATGCCTTGCAATGGCTTTGCACATCAGCTCAATGTGCAGTATGTCACTGCATATTTGTAGGGCGAACAGACAACATTGTGTCAGCTGAAGGCCCATGTTAGTATAACACGTCCCTGCATTGGGACACCATTACAGTACTGTAGATTGGAAAGGACACCATTGTGTTACACATGTATGCATGTCATTCAACACATCAGCAGAAGACATGTCATGCTACATGTGATTGGCAAGGTAATGCACCACACATCAGGCCGGTGTACTGTAAACCTGTGCTGGTCAGTGGTACCATTGCAAAGTAGGGACATACATGTCAAACATGTGTGTACAGCCACATGCACGATGTCTGTAGACTCAGCTCAGGGGTAGGCAGAATAATGTTGAACAGACATGCACTGCTTTGGGGGAGATATGCAAGCTAGGGCTCAGGCAAACATAGTATTTAGTCGACATACCCTTCTGCTCATGTCCTCACACATAGGGACAGTGGCCAACACAATCCATTAGTGACAGATGTACAAAGGTCAGTGCTGGTCTGTTAACATGTGGTGTATGTTGCACATTCCATGGCAGTGAGGTGCAATGTTGCAAAGTGCATGCATTGTGTTGCAGGTATGGGGCATAAGCTATTAACACAAATGGTGCAATATAGGTATGTATGCTAACCTCCACTATAATTGTGTAAGGTGCATGCCGTCTGCTATAACACATGCATGCTGTTGTGTGCAACTCAGGGATGTATGATAACTACCACTATAATTGTCTAAGCTGAATGCCATCTGCCATATCACCTGCATGTTGCATACCATTGAGGGCCATAACATGTGTCTGTGTGTGTGTCTGTGTGGTATAACTTGTAATGTACAGTTCTTGACTTCCCCATACAGGTGTTGATGTAGGTGCATTGCTCTCCTGTGGTCCACCTGATGTTAGTGTCCCCATAGACTCTAGCAGTGATGATGATAGTATGATTGAGACACAGGCAGGGTTGTCAGGGGCTGAATCTGTGCCATTGTTTGCCATTCCACCTGTATCCCCCTCATCCTTGCACATGGTTCCCCTGCCTATACATACCCCATCACCACTGGTCATAGAGGAACGACAGTTGGCAGGTGGTAGCATGGAACAGAGAAGTGTGTAGACTATGGAAGGCGTGCCTACACACCATGATTCCAGTCAACTGACTGGTGATGTCCCACACAGGCATGGGCCCAGTGCTGCTCATATGAGGACCACTGGCCAACATGCCCCTGCGAGACAAAGCACATCAGCTGGAGTCACCAGATGCATGTTTTGGGCTGTAATAGAGGCACAGGCACATGCTGAATGGCACAACAGAGAAGCTCTGTGGCTTCAGACGGCTGCTGTCCATTCATTAACTGACAACACCCAGGCAATTGCAAATGCTCACCATCATCTTGCAGATGTTTTGGATAGACAATTGGGTGACATGGTGGGAGTCCTTGACCATGGCATGTCAATCTTCGAGTGTGGAATGTCTGTGCTGGAACATCTGGTGGGAGTGAGGCATCATGCACATAGATGTATGTCAACTACATCACCTGTTGAAGGTCTACATGAACATGCTACTGCACATGCCCGCTTCCATAGTGGCAGTAGCAGCAGAAGTGCAGCTGGTGCTGTGCAGTCCACACCAGGACACAGCAGGCCATGTGCACATGGTCCTGGACGGTCCCAACAGGGACACGATTCCAGTGGACATGTGTCATCAGACAGTACTCAATCTGGACCTCTGCTGGGTAGTGCACATGTAACCCCTGGCAAGCGCAGGTCACATGGCCATGGCTGGACACTGTGAACTGTGAAACCTGCCTTGTACAGTCTGCAGCTGTCAATAATACTCCAGTGTAGGCCAACCACATGCCAGACCTGTGTGCATGCACACACACACAGCAGAAACAAATGTAGGGCACCTCAACTCACACACGCATAACATCCACACATGCCCAATCATATCACCGGCCCTAACACACACACATGATGTCATACAATGGCTCAGCCTAGGCCTCTGATAAACACTATCACCCTGTGCATATCATGATGCCTGTGCCGCATCCCTGTCATCCACACCATCGGTGCAGGGACATGCTCTTATGGTCTGATGCACAGGGTGAACACACTAGGTAGACAATCGTAGATTAATATTGTTGAGTAGTGCTGACAGACAGCAGACATACCATGTATTACAGTTTTAGAATGCATTTTGTATGTTTGACAGTATGTATCATGTGTAACAATACTAACAGCATGTTGATCTTGATGTTCTGCCTTCCTCTTTCAGGTGTAGTTGCATGTGCCAGGGGATGTCAGTGTTTGCAGTTAGTGTCCCATATGTACATGTTGACTACTCACAGGTCTGTATGACAATACCTGCATGCACTTTGTAGCTTCCACATCATAGTTATAATCTCCCATGTTTCAATTATGTTTACTATTCTAATGATCCAAGAGCGTGATAGCTGTGTAGTAAGCTACTTTACTCAGAGCCATCACATCCATCATGGGTGACATCACAGGTATAGTTACCTGGCGCGGGGAGGAAGCAAAAGAGTGGTATAGCAGATGACAAGCGTAAAGGCCAGTGGAAATAGTGGCTTCTCATTGGAAAGCAGTAATACCTACTGCCATGACAGCATGCAAACACAGACACACCCACACACTGAGGGATTCACAGACACAGTAACACACATTCTGACACACACACACAGTTGCCAGTGTTTGGATGAGAACCCCTGCCTATGTGCATATCATCATTATAGTATTACACAATTACAAGACGTGCCACAGAGATTACACATGTACAGGTAGTCGGAATGGCCTAAGATCGAGGACATCGACAGGGATACTACAGTAGTGTGAGTGTATGTGGGGAGAGGGGTTCATCAGTAAGCTATGTAACAAGTCACACCCCAGGGTGTACATGTTAACAGGTGGTTAGAATGCCCGTTGAAGATTGATTATATCAACAGGGATACTAGATTGCATTGAGTAGATGGGGAAGGGGGCATTAACATTTCATTATGGTAAAATACAGCCTCACTCCAGGGACTGGACAGCCATACACACACACACACACACACACACACACACACACACACACACACACACACACACACACACACACACACACACACACACACACACACACTCATACTGTGGCATTCACAAAGATATACACCTATGTCACACACATACTGACACTTGACATGTGTGAGGTTCAACCACCTGCCAATGCCTTTCTTTCTACACTTCACTCTGTACTTTTATCAACAACAGTGTCCAGGATTGTGAAAACATGTGAGATGTATTCCCAACCATACATGACATATATAGACACACATACACCCACACATGCCAGTACTGTGAATCAAACACCTGCCTATCTCATGATAGGTATTACAGAAGTACAGCACTATCGCATTTGCTACAAAGCTTACTGATTCTTTCCTTTGCCAACTGTGCTGATATATGCACAATATATGCACAGGAGAGGTATTACTGTTACAGGTTTCAAGAGGTTTGCCTCCAGTGTCACCCTTACTGCATTCTACATTGACTGTCTTACACTTCAAATAACAAAGCCAGACCTTAGCGGTTACACTGGTTATTGTAGGAATGGTTGTAATACACCAGAGAGCTGTTCTCAGTAATCATTCATCTGGAAAGTAGCCCCACCACTTAGTAGTCATTTCCAAACATCTGTCCATACAGCATATCACCATATACAGTTGGCAATGTTGAGGCTGTATTGCAACAGCATGATGTACTAAGACAACAGTCACCTTCAGACATCAAACACTGCACACACATGGAATCTACACAAACATCAATACATGTACACATATGCGGTCTACATCAGTAAGTGCACTAGCAGATCAAGAGGATACATTTCACACCTTCCCGACGCCATATGAGAAACATAGCCGAGCATTACACCATAATGGACGTTGTATTCATGTACTGGTAGAACACAGCCACCTTCACCGAGTAGCCAAGTGTACATATATGACAACAGCACATATCAGCAAGACACACACAGCATTATTTCATGTCATGCTCCTACAAACTGTTACTTCACAGTGCCATAGTGAAGCCAGGGCACTGTAATGGTCAACAGTGAGCACACCATATTTGCCACACACACCTCATGTTTAATGGAAGAGTGCCAGCAATGTGATCTGTTATAGCTCGGCAGTACACTCATTCAAGCATGTGTGAGGTCTGTGGCTTGCAAACATCTCATCCCACCATGTAAAGGGTATTGTGGTACTAAGGCTAATGTCCAGACAGCACACAGCATGCATGGCTTGCAATTGTTGACATGGGGTATATGTTGGAGCTGTGGACACACATGGCTGTACATGTCATGCACATATCACCTGTGACTACTCAGGAACATACAGACTAGAGCTGGATTTCCATGAATCTGTCAATACAGGCCTTGTGTAGGTGCTATGATCCTGTTATTTGAGTATGTTTGCAGGCATTGCATTAGGTGGACATGTCTAATGACATACATGCCACATGGGTTGTTGTATGATATGATAGGTGTCATGGGTGACCAGTAGAGAGGGAATATTACCTCTGTTAACATAGATATCAAACCTTATGTACTGTTAGCATGCTATCTGCCATGTTCATGTGTGTAATGACTGTATGTAGAAAGGATAACAAAAGCTATGTTAATGTCATTTATGCTGTATGAGTGTGGGATGTAGATATAAAAGGCAGGTACAGTTAGGTCATATCCAACCATGAGGGTGTTGTTTACTAGTGTATAGCAACAGTCAACTGTGTTAATGCTGACAACATTCGAGGGACCCTGGTATGTGTACAACTGAGCTGGTTACAAACAGTGGTATTACTGCATTGCATAACACATTATGCAGCTATGTCTGTACATGGGTACTTTGCACAGTTGATGTAGGCCTAGGTACCATCCACCAATCGAAGGTTATCTTCTGGTTTACCATACTATGTCATACCACATATGGATATGTGTTGGTAGTCTGGGGACAAGGTGGTGGATGTATATGAGGAATAAACCTAGACTGCAGCATTTGCCACTGTCACCTGTACCTGACTCATCTGTGATGAGTTATGTCAGAGTAGTGGTCTTTTCATGTGAGTAGCCTTTATGAATATGTGGTCACGACCACCTGGAATGGTCCATACCAGTGTTATGGCCCACATGTCTGCATCTGAGTTATATGGTGGTAGTGCAATTGTGCACTACAGAGCCTTCAGCCAGGTGTTCCTCACTGCACAGATGTCAGTATTCCCCATTGTAGGTTCTACATTGAGCAAATGGATTACTAAAGCCACACATCTAGCACTGGTAAGCATATGCATCCAATGCAATTGTCTTGTAGGTGTCAGGGTGTTACTTCTGTGTGTAGGACATTTGCCTTGGAATGTGACTATATGGGTAAATGCGACCTAGATATTATCCACACTCACTTGAAACATGGATGCATGTGCTCTGTGTCGAAGGCTTGTCGTTCAGTCATGACAGCCTGGAATGACAGACACTGGGCAACCTCATAATAACAGCAGGACATCATGCATGATTGTGTATACTTAACATATATATATCAGTACTTCATGTACATGTATCACACAGCACATGCACAGATATATAATTTATGGGCCACATACAGGTATCTGGTAGTAAACCAGTATGATGTGCATATATACTGACAGGTAAGATGTACATAGCTGTAAATCTGTGTGTTTACAATTGGAGTCCATTACAACATGCTCTGTATATGTAAGTGTATGAGCATGCACACTGTGGCCTTCTGGTTAGAATCGGAGTGCATCCTAAACAGCCCTGTGCTACTAAGTGTATGAGCGTACCCACTGCATGTTGTGTAATTTGAGTCAGTGAATCCAACAAGCCCTTTGTTACTGAGTGTATGAGTATTCCCAGTATAACCCTGTGTAGTTGTAATCATAGTGCATCCCAAATGGCCCTGTGCTACTAATTGTATGAGCATGCCCACTGTCACCTTGTGTAATTGGAGTCAATGCATCCAAACAAGTTTTGTGATTCTATGTGTATGAACATGACCACTGTAACCCTGTATAGTGATAGTAGTTGCCCATTCCACAGATGGGCATACTCCAGTTCAGGGCTTGTTGTGCTACAACTGTACTTCTCAGGCTTACCTATGTCTTATCTGCAGATGGTGCATCATGTTTGTGCATACAAGTTGTAATGGACTCCTACTTTAAACACACAGGTTTACAGCTATGTACTTTGTGACTGTCAGTATCCCTGTTGTTGTCCTCAATCTTAGAAGGGCATTCTAACTACCCTGGACTATGTAATCTATGTGACGCATCTCATAACTGTGTACTACAGTACTAGTGATCTGTAGATAGGCAGGAGTTCTATAGCTGCGGTGGTGGTGCTGCGGTAGCATTGTCGCCTCACAGTAAGATGTTGTCCTGTTCGATTCTCAGCTAAAGCATCTTCTGTGTGGAGACATGCGTGAATGGGTGTACCTTCGTTGAAGGTTGTGCATCAGGGCTGGCGACTCGGTATGTAAAAATCTACTGCCAATCATTAGCGGACCGGAGTTCCGCTGTGGCGACCCCTAACCGGGAAAAGCCGAAAGATACAACAAAGATAGGCAGGAGTTCTGATCACACCACTGGCAACTTTGTGCGTGTGTCAGCAAATGTCTGAGAGTGTGTATTAGCAAATGCTTGTGTGTGTCTGTGTGTGTCAGCAAATGGTTGTGTGGGTATGTATTTGTGTCTGCATCCAGTCATGACAGCGGATTTTGCTGCATTCCTAAGAGATACCATCTTTTTCACTGGCCTTTATCCTTGTCAACTGCTAAACCTTCCCCCCTCCCCACTGAAAGTAATCAGTCCTGTGATGTCACCCAGCTCAGAAGTGGAATCAGAGTAAATGTAATTGTATGTGTTCTGTGGCACATACCCCAACTGCATACCACTGTACTAGTTGTCTTTACATAGGCAAGATGTGTATGCACAATACTGGCAAGTGTGTGTGTTTGTGTGTGTGACTACCCTGTAGCCAGGCATACACATGTGTAATGTCTTTTAACATGCTGCACACCATGGTAGCCATCTGTGGTGACTGGTGTCTACAAAGTATTACATAGTTAGGAATGATAAAGAATACACAGTCAAGAATGACTACAGTTGGGTATGTTATTTTCCTGTGCCACTGTCGAGCAGTGACACAGAAGTGGTCACCAGGGTGTAAGTCCATACCCAACATTCCCCCACCCAAACTCCACAATCCCCGGGGTAGATTGCATTAGCCATCATTCCCCACCCCAAACTTCACATACACAATAACCATCCCTTCTCTGTTGAACTGATTAAGATTTAAATATTATAAAGCAAGAGATGCCTCTGTTTTGTGTACACGTCAGTTCCTTTGGAACCCTTCTGTGTCACAAAGGGTGTTCAGACATGTGTGTATATGTATATATATATATATATATATATATATATATATATATATATATATATATATATATATATATATATATATATATATATATATATATATATATATATATATATATATATATATATATATATATATATATATATATATATATATATATATATATATACTGCAGTGTGTACACATCCCGTAGGTGTGTATATATATATATATATATATATATATATATATATATATATATATATATATATATATAGTTATGACAGTTGCACAGATGTAGACTTGTCTTTGTTGTTTCACAGAGTACAGTACATTCAAGGGTACACAAAGTGACTGTCCCATTTGTTTTCAGTATTGTGGAATACCTGTAGAAAGATGTGCATTATAAAATCCATGCAACATGTATATAAACCAGATGGCATAGTGGTAAGTCCAGTGACCTCATGTTTATGGGTTCAAGACCTGCAAACCTTGTTGATACTGTTAATTAGGACTGAATAAAACACTTGTAAGTGGGTGTATAGGTGTTTTTGTGACAGTAAGCAGCGGGTACACACAGGTAACAGACATGTACAACTCGCAGTGCACTTGAAATGTCCTTCTTTGGCAATCCTGCTGATGTCATCCACCTACGAATACACCTCTGGGACTGCTGTAACTCAGCATTCTCTGTGACGCGTGCTGCAACTGCGTAATGCTGTAGTGTGATAAACTAGTTTGGTAGGTGTTTTAATCCCAGACAGGCCAACTGTGTGTATGTGTCTGTCTTGCTGAGAAAGAAACAATGCTTTTTAGAGTATGCACACTCTTTACAATTGACATACTCACCTTTGGCAATCCTGCTGATGTCACCCCCCCCCAGAAATACACCCCTGAGAGTACTGCAACCCAGTAATCTCCATAGCGTGTGTTGTAACTGTGTAATACTGTTGTGTGATAAACTAATTAAGTAGGGGTTCTATTCCAAATCACGCCAACTGTGTGTGTCTGCCTGAGAAGAAAACAATGCTTTTTAGAATATGCACACTCTTTACAATTCACATGACCACCTTTGGCAATCCTGCTGATGTCACCCACCTAGAAATACACATCTTGAAGTGCTGTAACCCACTAATCTCCATAGCATGTGCTGTAACTGTGTAATGCTGTAGTGTGATAAACTAGTTAGGTAGGGATTCTATTCCAAGACAGGCCAATTGTGTGTGTGTGTGTGTGTCTGTTTTCCTGAGAAAGAAACAATGCTTTTTAGAATATGCAAACTCTTTACAATTCACATAACCACCTTTGGCAATCCTGCTGATGTCACCCACCTAGAAATACACCTCTGGGAGTGCTGTAACCCTGTAATCTCCATAGTGCATGCTGTGACTGTGTAATGCTGTAGAGTGGTAAACTAGTCCGTTAGGGGTTTTCTTCCAAGACAGGCCAACTGTGTGTGTTTCTACCTAAAAAAGAAACAATGCTTGTTAGAGTATGCACACTTTTTACAATTCACATAACTACGTTTGGCAAACCTGCTGATGTCATCCACCTAGTAATACACCTCTGGGACTGCTGTAATCCAGTAATCTCCATAGCATGTGCTGTAACTGCATAATGCTGTGGAGTGATAAACTAGTTAGGTAGGAGTTCTTTTCCAAGACATGGCAGGTGTGTGTGTGTGTGTGTGTGTGTGTGTGTGTGTGTGTGTGTGTGTGTGTGTGTGTGTGTGTGTGTGTGTTTGACAGTCAGAGCCTGTATGGAGATGGCTGTGAGTATCTAACCACTGGACATGTTGGGGAGCAGATTTTGTAGTTTTCCTATATGGTGTTTGTATTATATGTCACAACGTCCACCTAATGAGGTGTACAGATGTCAATCAGCCAAGAGACTGTGTTGGCAAGCCATACCCCCACATCTGGAAAAAGGCCTGGTGAACAAAGTATGCAACCTTACTATTACCCGGAATACATTCTGACCCATGTGTCATACACAAACACACTTGCCTAGAATATCCCGCTATGTTGCTAGTACCCTGCACATTGATGACAGATAGTAGGCATGGTGTGATTGCAGTGGGCTGCAGAAGGCATGGCACCCTGTCCAGCAGTACAATAGGCACATAATTGTGGACAATGTACCTTCACTATGTTCCCCACTAGATGGCTGCAACATATATGGTGCCATCAAATGTGATCCATAAAGGCCATACGATGACTTACACACATGCCCTGTATGGACAGATGCCACTGACACCAGGGAATACCTGTATCATGCTATCAATGCAGGTGCAGGGTCAACCTGCTGTCAATAAGCAGGTCCTGCCACACCAGGCCTGTACTGGCATATCTGATGATAACAGTCTGTGTACACAACACGTGCCAGCCAAACCAGGTACACTTGTACATGTCACTGTACATTATTGTGGGAAGTGCACATCCCAGGCAATGTCCATGTCAAGGACTACCAAACACAAACATGGCATGCTTTGCAAGCAATGGCCATACACAATGGTAACCAGGATGACAGGACAGTTCATACAATACCCATCTATGTGGGACATTACAGACACTACACCCCTGTACCACACTGAACACCATTGTCAGGTGGCATGATGCCAAGTATCACCCCTCACCCAGCCTTGCACAGCCATGTTGCACAGCCAATCACTACACACCCATGAAGCAATGCACACATGCATGTCAGTACTGGCACCTTGTGTCTGCATGTAGGTTATGATGCTCCCAACCACAGCCACACCCAGTATAACTCCCATTGGCATACCAACTGATGTCAGACAGGTTCACATGCCCTAGCCCATAGAACCTCCGGATATCACCTGTGGTGCATGTAGTACCTGTGCATTACTGCAGTGTGGCAAACTAGGTAGTTAGGAAGTGTATTTTTGAGCCTGGCATAGTGTGGCAATGTGTCTGAGTCCCTTAGAGAGTGTGTTTTTCTGACAATGACATCCGTTCATGTGGACAGCCATGTGTGCTACACCTAATGTATGTCTACTATATCTCTGTTGCAGATGTCGCTCACCAGCACACATAGATGTTCTTACAGCACACCAGCATGTCAGATTATTGGCACATGGAGTAACAACATGCACTTGTAATAATAATGTCTGGTAAGTCAGGGGTTTGAACCCCTATACTGGTAGGTGCGTGACATACGATGCTCAGGTTTTAGTCTCCAAGCCCTTCTCTGATGTACTTTGCCTCTGTCTGTCTCTCCCATACACTCTCTGGTGGATGTGGAGTTGTACACCTGCCCAGCAGCAGCTTGTGTTTTGTAAGTGATGGTCATGATCAGGTGATGGCTTCTGCAACTATTGCAGTCCTCCTCTAGCTGATTGCATGTGGAACAGCTGTGGTGATATTCCCATAGCCAATCGCATGGAAACACAGTACAATATCTAGGAACATCATGTTGGTGTTGCCCATGACAGTCACTGTGAGTGGAACCTGGATCTGGTGTTTTGTAAACGGCATTACAGTTGATATCTGGATATTCCTCAAACAACATACACAGTGGAAAATAGCCTAAAGGCAGGAGGGTGATGTGCCAGACATGACTACAGCATGTAAGTGTAGCTATGCTTCATTGAGACTACTGCCAGTTTAACAAGTTGTGTGTGGTAATGGCTATTCTGCATGTTTTAAAACTGACAAGACAGTGCTCTGTTTGTGAGGGAACCCCCATCTGTAGGGCCATCTGTGGAATGGGCAGTGTGTGGAACCATTTGTTTCTTGTGTTACTCACTGAACACACATCTGTGAACTGCAGAAGCATAGTGTGAGGATTGCAGTCAGTAGATGGTGATAGTGATGAGAGTTACTGTCATTGCATCCCTGATTGGATATATGTCACATGAAACAGTGGTATGACAGTCACTGTCTGAGGTTCTCACAGTGAAATGCCAGTAATGGGCCACTGTACATAGCTGCAGTCACAAGTCTTCTACACTTTGTACAGATGTCATGCAGTGTATATCATGTGTTGTGCTCCCTCTCCAAATGTATACCATCTGCTGTGTTGGGTTGATGGTCATATCTATGCATGCTGTTATAAGTAATCCTGAATGCTGTTGACTATTACTAAACCATATATGTGTTAAAACTGCAACACCATAGGCTGTATGGGATTGGAGGTCCCAGCAGAACCTCCTGTCCCACTTCAGCTGCCCATGGCACTGGGCACCAGCACATCTGGGGCCCAGCCTTGGACTTCCACCTCTGTTGGCTCTGCACCACCTTCTGGTGGAACCACCACTGAGGCTGGGGCTTGTCCCCCCTGGGAGCAGGTCCAGACAAGAACTTGTCTGCTGTCGTACAGTCCCAGATGTGGTGTGTAGGGGGCTCAATAAAGGGTTTTGAGGCCAGATACGCCAGCTTGAGGGCAGAGTGTCACATTTAGAGGGTGAGCCTGCCCTCTTTGCAGCTGTTTTGGTGCTGTGGTGGCTGCCCATAGCTGGGGACCTCCGTCCCACTGTTTCCATCTGAGGGCTCATGGGCTTTTGACTGCCGAACACCCCTCCCCGTCCAAGGTCTATTCCCCCACGTGTCATATACCGACCCTGTATGCTGTCTTGTCTGTCATCCTACCCAACCTATCCTCCACGAGCATATCTAATCTCCTTCCCCCACATCCCACTCTCACCCTACAGAAACAAAAGGCCAATCTGTTCCTAGAACAATATTTGCCCCATACATAGCTATCCATTTCACACACGTGTCCACTGGACACATGTAACCTTTTTAATTTGCATCACAACATACTCCAGTTGTCCTCACCACTGTCACTCAGGCACATGATCCTGGTATGCCCATGACTCCTAAAGGTTCCAGGTACACGTGATGCAGATGACCCCATTGTACACACGACACTACCGGTCCCTTTATGGTTACCCCATTTACCTTTTTCATGATGATGATGTTGCACACAGCACCTTGCAAGAGTACTGTTCTCACATAATGATTGGACAGGAACTGTTGTGTTAATGTAAATAAAATGCACAGAGTGATGTATTTGGCCAATGTGCAAATGTTTGCGTGTATTAATGACACATGTCTGTCTGAGGGAGTCTTGATATTACATAGTACAACACCACTACATAATATAGGCATTGCTGGTGTTTCCTTTTCATTCTTTTTTAATGCTTTGTTGTCACATGGGTTGTTTTTGATATATCTATATATATATGTATGTATCTATATCTGGACATAAACACACACACATACATCTACATGATGGAATACATTTCCTATACTGTGTATTGACTGTGCTGAATGATATGTTTGTGATAACATGCAGAGTCTGCATAAATGCCATAGCTTAGTGGTAAATCACATTGTCTATGCTGTGCAGGGTCCTGGTTTCGAGCCTTACAGATGCTGTTTATTTTGTTGCTGGGCAGAACAAGGCCATTGGATACGAAGTGATTAAGGCATATTAATGCAGTTGTGAGCAGGTGTGCATGTGTTTGCATGGAGCTAAGGAATGCTAATCTCCGGTTACAGTTTCATACACTCAGTTAGCCTCTACATTGATTCACCAGTGTGATACTCGCATACCGGCGGCCAAACAGGCTTACACCCACTTGCTGCCGCACTTGCAAATGCACTGCATTTGGTGTTTGCATCTGACACTCAAACCCCAGGGTGGGAGTGAGGACTATGATATTACCTTGTGATGCCTATTACATCAGATTACATGCCTACAGTATTGGGAATGGCTGCCAATTAGGCGAAAGCATGCTGTTCGACTGTACGGAATCCGCGGCCTGTCCAGAGTTTGATTCATACTATTGGTGTGTTCTTCTTACAATCTGCACCTGTCTGGCTAATACATAGGAACTGACACCATTGAATACAAACAAGTAATTGTATTTTGGAACCCACATCCTTCAGCCGAGTCATGCTACTGCATACCTATTATTCTATCATCTTTCTAAGGTTGTAAGTGGAATATGTGCTTTCTGTCCCTATCAGACCTCTCAAATGATTGGGAACAAATATCAACTGAATCAGGGACAAGTCATGACAACATCAGGGACATATTTAAAATATTAGTGCTATTAACCTGACACATTGACAGACTCAGAGCATATGAATTAATAAACATTTCCGGAGGTAAATGATGTTTATAACTCTTAATTGTTGTCATTATTCATTACGTGTAATTCACTACCTTTTCTCCAAAACTCACTAGTTTTAGGAGGGATTAAGTGGGAAAGAGTTAGAATTTGAGTAAAATCAGGGACGTCCCTGGAAATCAGAGACAATTGAGAGGTATGGTCCCTATTTGTTCCCCCAATGGTTTATGTCCTGTCCAGTGCATTTGCTCTTAGGGATTGAGAGGTATGGGCGTAAGGTATGCCCATTTTGTAATATTACTTACATCCCCGGGGTGGTCCTAATACAACTGCACCAGCCAACACCTGCATGCCTAGGCCCAGAATTGCATACCGATACTTCTCCCATCTGCCCCTCCTCTACAGCACTCATCCTTACTGTGGGTACAGGTGGGGTATAAACACACCACTACACTCTGCCCCCCTCTGCATGTCGGGACACATGTCATGCGTTGTTCCAACCCATGGGTTATCAGGCTTGCACAACCTACTGATCTGTGTACATCTACAGCCTGGTTTGATGAATCATTACAGGGACTGAATCCAATGATCAGTAATTTCTGGGTGTCCCACAAGGGACATTGATGTCTTTGTTTCAAGATTAGACCTGGCAGGTCTCTCCCACTGGTAGTATCCTGCCAGTGTTCTGGGAAGCAGTGGTGTGTTTACTTTTATTGTGTGTCTGTATGTCCCACGGGCCTAGCTGAAAGGGGGGTTGATGCTACGTGTTACACATTTGTTGATTGGACCCTTCAGCCCCATATACACGGCCTGGGAACAAATGTAATTTGTAACTGCTGGATCATATCCTAGCTATATACATGTGCATATTTACAGTCACATATAATATATATATATATATATATATATATCTATATATATCTATATATATATATATATATATATATATATATATATATATCTATACATATATATAGATATATATATATCTATATACATATATATACATATCTATCTATATATAGATATATATATATAGATATATGTATGTATATATATATATTGCTGTCTATATACATCTAACAACATATGGGTATATTGTTGTCTGCATATATATATATGGTTGTCTGTATATATATATATATATATATATATATATATTATATATGTGTGTATGTTTATGTATTCTTTCTCTGTATGTATACATTTGTACTATGGAGAGGGAGAGGTATATCTCTGTGTCGATATGGGTAGATATACACACACATACCTCTACATATATACATCTACATCTGTTTATTCCGTTCCTTGCCATATAGATTACAATTTGCTGCAGTGGGACTCGTAGTGGGTGTGGCTGCTCGTTGGGCGACACCTCTGTCCAATGAACACATTTCCTTACATCCCTGCTGCTGCCCATATAGGCCCACATCAGCCAACACCTGCACACCTAGACCCATAACTAGCAACCCATAGTTCTCCCACCTGCACCTCCTCTACTGCACCCATCCTTACTCTGGGTCCTGGTCAGGTCTGAACACACCACTACACGCTGCCCACTCTTCACTTCACGGGACCCATGTCATGCATTGTCTCGACCCATGGGTCATCAGACTTTCCCACCCTTGTATTTCGGGTATGTAATACCCTGGCAAGAATGTTCAGCGTATCACCTTCTTTTGGTCTTGTCAATTTTTAGGGTGTCCCACTAAGGACGCTCATGTCTGTGTTCCAAGATTAGATTTCACGGGTGCAGTGTGTAGCCCCCCTGGTTGTATCCTGCCTGTGGTCTGGGGAGCAGTGGACTGTTTACATTGTGTGCGGGTTAGTGTGTATGTTTCCTGTGTCTGGCTAGCGGGGGGGATTGAAGGTCATGCTACGTGTTTCATTGTTTCATGTTTCTTGCTTGGGCCCCTCACTTTCATTGGCATAGCCTGTGAACATATGTCATTCTTGTGTGCTGTTTCCTATCATAGCTGTATATCTATGTATATCTACACACACAGACACACACACACACACACACACATATATATATATATATATATATATATATATATATATATATATATGTATATGTCTGCAACTATGTATATATCTATCTATATATAAAAATATATATATATATATATATATATATATACATAGTTATATATATTCATATGTGTGTGTGTGTCTGTAAAGCAATGCATACTCTGCACAAATGCATTTACACACGCTTACTGGTGTTTATATATGCTTAAACCTGCTTACTAGTGCCTTATTCATTATGACACTGACACTTCACTCCAGTTCACTTTTAATTGTTATTTTGCAGGTTATAAAGCAGACCGATGTTGAAATATGTTCATGTACAGATTACTGATGGAAAATGGTATGTGATGCAGTGGGATTCGGAACGGGAATGTCTGTTCGTTAGGCGGTTGCTCTAACCAATACACTATTGCTGTGCTGCTTCATTTGTATATATACCCATATACCCATGACTCCTGGTTACCCAAACACCCACCACAACACCTCACTAACACTGAAGTTATCCATTCTCCATTTGGATTCGCAGTGTATTCACACCACTACACATTGGCCACTTCCTACTCCTGTAGACCCATCCCATCGGTTGACTCACTCCCCGTATCCTCAGAACTCCCAAACTTTTAGTCCACAAACATTGGTGACATCAGCGACCAACAGGACACTATTCACAATTTTTGGGCTGTCCCACATGGAACATGCATGTCTTTTTGTCAAGATTAGACTGTACTTCATTACATCTTTATTCCCGTTAACATGACACTACAATAAATTAATAAGTATGACTATGTGGTAATGCACACGTTACACATGAGAGTCTAATAATGTACATGTTCGGCGTATTTCTTTTACATATAGACCGGTTTAGTAATTGGTGTTGCCATAGCAGCCAGATCACAGAAAAGATTCCATGTGTGAGAAAGTCCTCACATTTGATTTTTTCAGCACAGCGCTGATTTTGGACATTGTACACACTTCTGCATTTTAGCAGTTTCATCCCTTCCCTCTTTTGCACATCCTATTATTCTATCTACTGTCGAGGTTTGTAAGGGCACATTGATGTTATTTATATCTGCAAATGGAATGAATGTGTTACAGAGAATGTACTTATATATAGATGTCTGCATGTGTGTATGCATAAATACTTTTAACGAACTCGCTGACCTCCATGAGGCAGTCCAATTAGAACCAGCCCATCCATCCCTAGCACACCTGAATCCATAATTTCATACCCATAGTTCCTCCACCCTAACCGAGTTCAACATACATGCATATCATTCATTGTCCAG
The DNA here is from genome assembly GCF_019279795.1 of Protopterus annectens. Taxonomy (NCBI): domain Eukaryota; kingdom Metazoa; phylum Chordata; order Ceratodontiformes; family Protopteridae; genus Protopterus; species Protopterus annectens. The sequence continues at coordinate 231,386,670 of NC_056729.1, read as the reverse complement.
TTGCTATCGCAGCCATGACACACCTCCACACATTGTCCTCTCCTGAGCATTAGGGGCCCTACACGCATGTTGTCCCAACCCATGTATTCTCAGGCTCTCCCACCATTTAGTCCATGAACATACCTGCTCTTGCTTGTGTAATGGTCGGATGGCCAAACATTCTATCAGTTTTTGGGTAGTCCCACCAGGGACTACCCTCTGATTGTAAAGTAGACTTAGCAGATCAACAATATTACTCCCACTGGTAATATCCTGCCTGTGGTGTGAGGAGCAGTGCTTTGCTCACTATTGCCCAGCTTGATATGACATATGCTGACAGCGCTATATAATACTGGGGTTGCTGTTGATTCCCTTCGCATTCCTTTTGTATGCTTTATTGTTACATTGTTCTTTCTTTATATATATATATATATATATATATATATATATATATATATATGTATATACTTATATATATTTCCTATGCTGGGCACTGCTTACACCTGCGCAAGCGCACTCAGACTTGCTTACTGGTACTTATATATATTTACTGCTGCTTATTTATGCTTACACCTGCTTACTAGTGCATTATTCATTATGGCAGTACCACTCTGATTGAATGACATTTAGTTAAACATCTCATGCAAAACTCTTATGTCGGTTTTACAGCAAAATGACATTCATTCCACATGGAAAATGATATGTGCTATTGTTGTGCTCGAACCGTGAATGCCTGTTCGTTAGGCAGATGCTCTAAATACTACACTATTGACACTTATGTTGATTCTACATGTTTTTGTCTATTTGAATGATTTTGATGTGTGAGCTACGCTCAGAGGAGGGCAGCGGCACGCAAACACTCTGTGCTTTGCTTACACCTTCGATATTGCAGCAATACAAATGTATAATAGGGACACGGGGAATTTAATTGTGAAAGTTCTAGGGACGGTGCTCAACATTCCACTACGTGCTTGTGTGTTTATTACTTCGATTTTATTTCACTGTTTGTGAACACTCTTGTATGCTTATCTTACATTTCGGTATCCACAGACACTGAATTACTGACTTACTATTAGAGGTGGGCTGTAATAGTAAGCATAGTAGGTTGTGCAACTGTCGGGGCATGTTTTTGACTCCATAGAGCATTTGTACATGTCCCCTGCACTCGCACACTTTTCCTGTGCACGTTGAGGGTGCGGTGGCGTGCCCTCATACTATTCATATGGTGTTGCTGCACCATCTGTAATGAGGATGTTCGGCGCAAGGATAAAACCATCCTTGCACCGAGCTTCTTGAATCCCGGGGTATGTCTTTCCAGTTGATTAGCTAACTGCAAGTAGGTAGTAGTAATAATAATAATAAATCATCCACAGAGCATATCATGGAATAATGTGCAAGATCTACATTAGATATACCTTTTGTTTCTGTAGAACATCTTTATTAAAAGCCATGGCACTATGGGACAGTTGTGTTTAGCCTCCTTCATATTAGAAACCATATCTGCATGTTCTCTGTTTTGATCTTTTTTCTTTTATTATTCTTTCCCTTGCTTGATTATTGCATTGCCCTATGCATATCAGCACAATTGCGTAGCCTTTTCTTGACATAAGCTACCAGAACTTACCTTTTTAACCTTATCAGCAGAAGATTCAAGTTATAAGAAGGCTGTATATACTAGCTGCATGCTTAGTTTTATATCCATTTTAACCATTTTTTTAGGAGCTGGCCTGATTGTAATGCTGATCTATTTTTAATGTACTTGAAATATTGAATGTTCAGTTCTATTAAACTCTTGTTTTAGATGTTGTAAGATTATTGCTACAAAAATGTTTAAAGAAGTGTCGAGTAATGTAACTGGACAGTAAATTTTAGGCTCCATCTTTATCCCTTTCCTGCAAATTTGTACAATAGATCCCTTTTCTGTGAATAGGATTTAATACTCTCTCATTATATGTTTTGCTTAATAAATTGGTCCAGTTATGCACAACCATCTTTCATCATTTATTTACTATCCAATCCAGAAAATGGGCATTATTCTTTTTAGGATTTCTAAGTATTTCCCTAAAATATTCTTCTACCGTCCCCTTAAAGCATGTTATTTTACATGTAGATTCCATATTTTAGCATTCAGTTTTCCTGTTTTGGGTATATCTTCTCAAGAAATAACATACCTTTGTCTTTATATTGGCATACCAGTCCTCCATCGATTCACTTTTCCTTAAAGCATTTTTCAACATTTTCCAAAACATAATTTTTCATCAATTTTTTTGTTGACATTAACATGTCTTATTACATATTCTCTGGATAATTCTCTTTTTGTATTAGATAACTTGTTGAAATTTCATTTTGTTTTTCTTTAATCATCTAGTTGTTTAAAAATTCTAGTCTGTACTTATGCGTAGCTTTGTTTTCTCAAAATGTGCTATCAAGCTGTCTTTCCTTGCTTATGGTTATTCAATGCACTATCGTTCTGTTCTTTTCCTCTAGTAACTTGTCCTTTGTTGTTTTTGTAGCATTCGTTTAACTTTACTAAACGTTACTTTATTTTCCCATGTAACTGTGCTCTTCTTATTTAAACTAATTATTGTTTAATCCTTCTTCTATTTTCTGAAGATATTATCTTTTTAACATTTTGAACTCATTTCATTTTTGCCTAGGTAGCAACACACTTCTTCAGCCAATCATAGGCTTTATAGTAAATAGTAGATGAATCACTTTCTTTTCTAGTATCAACTTGAAAAATATATTGATTCTTTTTTCATATTTAGTAATCATGCAAACTGGGCAGCTGCAGTGGCACTGAGGTTAGCGTTGCCACCTCACAGCAAGAGGTTTTTCGGTTCGATCCTTGGCTAGGGCGTCTTCTGTGCAGAGTCTGCATGTCCTCCCTGTGGTAGTGTGGGTTTCCTCCCAAAGTCATGCTGTAGGTGGATTGGACACTCTAAATTGGTCCTAGGTGTGAGTGTGTGTGCCTTCTGTGGAAGGTTGGGCACTGGGCTGGCAACTTGACTCTGTAAAACTCCACTTCCAATCATGAGCAGACAGGTGATCCACTGTGGCGACCCCTAACTGGGAAAAGCAAAAAGAAGAAGTAAGCATACACACTGTTACCAGTTTACTTGGATTTGTTATTTATGTGTAAACATTTTCACTTCTTCCACATTCAAAACAAACTGATTTTGTGTATCAACTAGCCATCTATTTGTTTTTTCCAATTTTAATATAAGATATACTGTCACTGTCATTCTCTATTATGATTTAAATAATCTGTATATTTATACTATGATCTGGTTCTTCCACTAAAATTCCCTAAAATCTGCTAAAAAAAAAGTGCAACAGTAAGTTTCACTAAAGAATTATATGCTCATTTTGAAAAATGCATAAACCAAGCACTCCACACCAGAGCCATGTGCCATGGTAAATTCAACTATATATCACCCCAGTGGTTTACTACAGTAAACTTTACAACAAAGGAAAGAAACTCCTGAGGCTGGATTCAATAAAGCCTACATGGCTTGGTAAAACCATGTGTGAAATGCAGTGTGATGCCCACACAGTTTTGTGTTCAGTAAGCAGCTTTACATGCTGTGTAGAGATGCACAAACATGGCAAACATTGCAGCATGCTAATTACAGCATAAGCAGATGAATTGTATGCTAATCAACCAATCCAATATGAAGGAGCTACTAATCAAGCTATAAAGCAATCGTGTAGACTCAGTGCAGGTTTTGCCTGCGAATTCCAAAACCTGTTGGAATACAGCCATGGAAACTAGTCCAGACAGAAGCAATGTAAAGGTATGCTCTTGCTCTTATATATGTATGTACAATAGGCCCAAGTCTATGCTGCTGCTTCTGCTGCTAATACACCATGGCTAAGAAGAGGAAGGGTGTTTAGTCCCCATTTAACTTTTCATGGTCTGCATGAGGTAGAATTTGTAAAGCGCTACTGAATGGACAGCGACACACTGCAGGAACTCTGTAACCCCTGTCATTCTCAATTGAGAACAAGACCAAACCAAGGGCAACCAATACCTGTGGAGCCTAAGGTATGTGTAGCACTTAGATTATTAGCTACAGGAACCTTTCAGAGACCAACAGGGGATATGCTGTGGTGTCACAGGCATCAGCATGCAGCATCCTGCTTCAATTCCTGAATGCTATGCTAATGCATGCCAGTGACTACACACATTTTCCCCATACACCTGTACCAGAGCTACAACTGTGCAGGATTTCTACCCTTTAGCACACTACCTTGAAGTCTTGGGTACCATAAAATGCATGTGCATTGAAATCAAAGCACCACCTGGGGAACAGGAAATGGTGTACATAAACAGAAAGGGCTTCCACTCCATTAACTGCCATGTGGTGTGTAATGCTAAGGTAATGATCTTGAATGTGTGGGCTCGCAACCCAGGCTGTTATCACGATTCCCATATCCCGCACAACTCTCAACTCTAGCAGAAGTTTTCTAGGGAGGATGCTCTACAGGTTCAGTTACTGGGGGATGCAGGTTATGCACTTGAGCTGTGGCTGATGAAGCCCATCAGAAATGGACACACATCCTCCAGAGAACACTATAACGTTATCAAAGAGCATGTGTCTGGGCTGTTGAAGTCACAGTTCTGATGCTTAGACAGCTTCAGTGGAGCCCTGCAGTATAATCCCCATACTTGTGCTGAAATTTTCAGTCTTATGGCTATCCTTCACAATATTATTGTAAGAAAACAGTTTCAACAGGAACACCAAGGGGAAGGGTTACACATCCTACTACCATTGGCAAGGTCACCACATGCAGGCGAGGAGTCAGAGCGATACCACCAGCTGCTGTGGGTGTTGGTAGACAGTGGCGTGCAGAATATGCCCTCACCCTGGTCAACAGGCAGTGGCTAGCACACATGTTCACCACCTAAGAGGGCATAACTTTAATCCTCTGCACATACGTACAGTTAAATGGATGCCAGGCAATGATCACAACTTTTACTTACCCATATAATGGATGTGTACCTTTAGCATCAGACAGCATCAGCCCCAAATTAAAACAGTTGTAACTGCTGGACTATCAAGTTACGTGTTGAACCTGGAACAGGAAAATAAATGGCTAAGAACACAAATTAATGGCAGATCCTTGCATACCGTTACTTGATAATGTAACTAAGCAGAAGGTGGATGATTTTTATAGCAATGACATCACTGTGTAACAGCAGTGAATTACATTGATAGATGTGTTCTCTATCAATTAATAGGCCTCATGTATCAAAGCTTCACACATTACAAAAACTTGTAAGAAAGCAGTACAATTTTCAAAAAAAGAGCATCACAAATATATATATATATATATACTAAGCACTGAGTTGGCTATGCACCCTGTGCATCAGACAAAACACTTATGTATCCCTGAATCTGAAAGATATAAAATCAAGGATATGGTATAGTTATCATCATTTGCACAGGGTGTTGTTTGGGGGGGGGGGGGTGAACGCCAAGGCTGACACAAAAGGTAGTGAGGGCATGTGAGTAAGAAAGATAGACAGACAGAAATTTTAATAAAGCTTCAAATGGCCACTGAGATAGCGTGACCTGTAAACCTCACAAGTGAAACGTAACTTTTATGAGTGTGGCTTTATGGACACTCAAAGTGAAATGTGTGTGTGAGTGTCTGCAAGAACACAGGCAAGCTCTGAGTTAGCTCTACATCCTGGCATGTCAGATAGGTATGAGCCATGCATGGTAGAGGTAACAGTTCATTGCCATCATCCCCTGGCTGTGAGAACTGGCTCTGCTAGGAATTGCACTGGCATGTCCATGCCCATGGTCAGATGCACTGCTGCTACCTGAATGTAACTGATGTTGACTGGAGGAGCTCTTATCATGAGTATGCCCAGGACTACGACCCCATGGCCTACCATGTCTGGTAAACAACACACCTGGCAATGTGTCCAATTCCTCATTTTATAGCTTTATTTCACTGATGCGGTGGTAGAAGTAGTGCCAATACAGGAGTGTGATATGGCATAGCCACATTGGATAACATCAGACAATGATGCTGATCTACGTCCACATGGATGCTGTCCCTTTCAAAGCAGATGTTCCATCACAGACACTGCCCATTCAATCATGTCATTCATCCACTCCATTGAATGTCAACACAGCAGAGACAGTCGTGCATATCACCCTATGCCAAATCTATAACCCTAAGCATGTAATCAGAGGCCCTATTGGAACATGCCTGCAACTCCATGACTCCTCTAAGCATACATCGAGTGGCACATAAAGACACACCAGGATCAGATGGGGAGCAGAGAGCAAGCCTCTTACAAGCACTCCTAACAACCCTCCTGCATGGCACCTGGCCCACACTTTGGCTATGGCTAAAGTCAACTGGCACTGAAGACACAATAACCACACTATCTTGATCAAGTGTGTCACCCTCTACCTGTCCAATATCGGAGGGCTCAGTGGCACAGATATACACAGGCCTATCGGCTATGTCTGATGGAAATACAAGGGATGGCAGAATGTCAACCTCAGTGTCAGATTCAACCCCTGCCACCCCCAACTGTAGCTCTGTTTGGCCACCATCATGATCAGAGTTTGCTGATAGTCTGACATCAGGTGGTAAGAGTCCTACACTTCCACTGTCAGGATCACCTGTGATAATAAGCAACAAAGACAGGAAAGAAATTAATACCTACACTAACATTTTAATATATGATAACAAACTAACACTGGTGCCACTATTACAGATGGTATAGAAATACACACAACCCATGACACCCACCTCACACATATGGATAAAGTCATATGTCTGACAAATGGTCATCAATAATCAAATACAAATGCTTGGCTAACCATGTGCAGATGCTCTACACTGCTGTAGTGAATGGTCCTGGAAGAAGTCAAGTAAAAGGTCAGGACACAATCATCACAATTCCTATAACAAAGGGGGACAGAAAGTTTTTCATATATGTCCATTAACTATACTTTTAACTGAAACTTAGCTGATTCATCCATCCAAAGTCCACGTGTAATGAACAAAAATGTGTTGTTAACTGTTTCAGTTTATCAATAAGTGCATCCAACAAAAATAGTTATAAGAAACGAACTATACCTTACAATATTTTACTATACAAGAAAATCTTATAAATTGACATATATAAGCTTAACTGGAACCTCCTCCTGGCACATACTTGTCCTCCCAGAAGCATAAGAACCAACATCAACTACATGCTGTTGTGCACTTTCCACAGAGCTCTCAGGATTTCTAACAGTGGACAGGAACTCTTCATTTCATGTCCGTTACAGCTCTGTAGCAGGCCCCTCACATGTAGCCAGCTGTTCAAGGGCAACAGCAGCTGCTCTCCTCAGAGCTGATATAATCATATCAGTGGTGCCATGACGCACCTTATCAGAAGCCCTGCAGCACCCCCCTACAGTAATTACGTCATTGACTATTTAGTGGCAAATCTGCATTCTGTATGCCATATCCCCACTTCCTCTCTCAAGCAGAAAGGCATCATGAAGCCTGAATGCTCGCACTATGATATAATTTTCCAAGTCATCAAAAGGGGTTTATGTGCATTAGTATGCTTGGGTGCCATACTCCTAGGTGATATAAAACATAGAATGAAAGAACACATAAATACCCCATAATTACATTCCTTCTTATATAGATGTATATATTTTCAATATTAAGTAATGGAGGCACTCAGTTCAGCTATTAAAATTTAAGGGTATGTGGTTGTACCATGTCATACACAAGGGTCCCCTACAGAAGACCGACAGCTCACAAAATCGACACCAAAAGCCCAACACACGAAATACCGACAATGGGAAAATGGTAAGTCTCCATAGTGCGGAATGGAAATATTTCCATTCCTGCACTATAGTGCGATCTCGGAGTTAGTATATTAAAGTTATGGGGAGTGTGGGGCGGGGCCAACCACAGGGGGCGTAGCCCCCCTTCTAGCAGAAAAAAGGAAATGCTGTTGTTGGTATTTCATGTGTCGGGCTTTTGGTGTCCGCGATGTGGGTGTCGGTGTTGTGAGCTGTCAGTCTTCTGTAGGGGATCCCATACACACACTCAAACCAATGTTTGATCCAAAACAAGGAATAACAATGGACTAATACATTGTTTACCTCAGGAAAAAAAAACTGTCATAACTACACAATTTCATGAGCAAACCTCTTGAAAACAATTTTTCTTGTGACAACACACAAATGGTACTTAGCTCCCCCACCACCAAAACAGCTGGCAAATGACAGTTTGTACCAGCCAAGGAATAACACATTAGTCAAATGTTATAAATGTTTGCAAAAAAAAATCTCACAAAATGTGTACACACCACAGAAATGTCAATTTTATATAATTGCCAGTCACCTCTCACTGTTCCTAGGACTGCCCTAGCGGAGTCTGTGGTCCATCTTATAAGCCTAACACCATTGTGTCATTGACAATATAGGACATTACATTTCACTGTAATAACATAGAACAGTGTAAGATAGCCAGCTGTAGCAATAACATTTGTGATAAAAGTTAATAAGACTGTCCATCTGAGAAAGTAAAATGCCTGACAAAAATGCATATGCCAACAGTGCACTTATAAGAAGTGAATACAAATAAAAGTTCCATTTTCTAATTCATATATATGTAAAATATTTTCCTTATAACATGTGAACAAATCTAGCATGTAGTTGAAAAATACAGTTATACCTGGGTCGACTACTGTTTTCTACATTTACTAATAAACTTAACACTGCAACACAGCATACATTTGTCAGTGTGCTGATGATTATACACAGATATGTGCAGCACCAGCTCTTCAATAACTACAAATAACACAAGACAAGTTTTCCATTTTCAAAGGTGGAGACATGGCTATCTAATTCCCAACTAATCCTAAACCCTAACAAAACTTAACTTATGACTTTTTCAACATAGAAGGCACACTTTGGCACTCCCTAATTTCAATATTCTACATTTAAACAACATTGTCATCTCACCTAAGACCCACACTAAATTACTGAGAGTAGTCATTGATAGTAACTTAAGATTCAATATTCTTATTGCACAGGCAACAAAAAAGTACACAGAAAGCAGGGCATGTTTTACAGAAACAAACAATATCTCACTAAAGGTACAAAAGCAGCAATCACTTAAACATATCTCTTCTCAACTCTTCTCTATATCTCACCAGTTCTCACTAACCCCCAAAATATCTGACTTATCCAAACTACAGCCATGTTATAACAAAATTGCCTGATTTGCCACAGACTCACCATTTAAGACACACCACTGCACAGTACTCAAGAAACTTAACTGGCTAGAATTTCCCCAACTTCTACTCTACATCTAACTCTCCACAGCCCATACAACTATAAACTGTACAGAAAAAAACCCTTCCCTCCAGAATCTCCTACTCCCTTACTACCCTGACCGAGATCTGCACTCAAAAGAATAAAACCCTATTGACCACAGTTAAAGCTAATAATTCCACCAGTACATCAGAAATCTACAAACTGAAGAAAACCAGGCCAGAAGGAAGGAATGTGTATACTCCAGTGGTGTACAAAAAATGTAAAAGCCAATGTTCTGAGTCTGTTTATCTGTGGAAAACACACTTTATTTAATCAAAACACTAACAATTGGTGCTTTCATTTCTACCATAAGAAATTTCTTTAGACAGTTTAAAAGACAGTTTAAAAGAAAACAGTCATTGTTTAAATACCTTCAAGTAGTGATATCTTCATACAAAAAGCACACACCTCATGATTTCAGCAGATGAGACCACACCTCTACATGAAAATTTATATTTATAAATATTAACAACCATGAATATTTATACACCTTTAAAAACCATAAAATTAACATTCCAGTACATCTCAAAAATTAAATGTATAGCATATATGCTAAATGTAAATACAAAAGCAAGTGCCAACTCTAAAACCTTATTCAGAAAACAAGTCAATTTTACGTTTCCATAAATATTAAAATAAATGTTAAAAGAAATCAGATCATCATTCCAGTGCCTTCAACCTAAGAATACTGTTTATAGAAATATATTCATTGAGACATGGCCAAGTATTAACCCTTAAATGTAGTTGCCAGGTCAATTCTTTCTTCTCTAGATGTAATCACCCTGCTCCGCCCCTTTCAACAATCTTCACTGAGTCCAGCACAAAGAACTTAAAAGAATGCCCATAAAAATCCCTAAAGAGCTTGACAAGGGCATTGGTACTATAATTTTTTTCTGATTGCTCTAATATATTCATAAAAGTGATTTTTTTTTAATTTCTTCTCCATTTTACCAAAATAAAACCTGCACATAAAACACATTGGGGGCAGTATACCACCCTCTTTGAATGACAATAAAACTTTTCCACTGGTTTAAATTTAAAACCATTAATCTCTGTCTCAGCAATCTCTGCAACCTAGAGGCAATATGGGCACCACCCACATTTCATCATAAAATATTCCACCTTATACTTAACCACTGTCTCAAACAAGTCCTTCAAATTACTACTCCTGCGATCACAATTACAGGTCCAGCACCTATTAAATCCCTCATTTCTCTTTCATACTGTAAAAATTGCCAATTTTTCTGTATAATATGCCTGATATGTTTGCTGTTAGTCCCAAATGTGATGACAAAGGAGCATTCATAGTTGTTTTGATTTACAGATTTAACACTTAAGAGACTCTGTAATAGCTTCAATACATTGTTTACCTCAGGAAAAAAAACTAGCATGATTACACAATTTCATGAGCAAACATCTTGAAAGCAATTTTTGTTGTGGCAACACACAAATGGTACTTGGCTCCCCCACCACCAAAAAGAGCTGGCAAATAACAGTTTGTACCAGCCAAGGAATAACACATTAGTCAAATGTTATAAAAGTTTGCAAAAAAAAAAAAAAAAAAAAAAAACTCACAAAATGTGTACACAGAACATAAAAGTCAATTTTATATAATTGCCAGTCACCTCTCACTGTTCCTAGGACTGCCCTAGAGGAGTCAGTGGTCCATCTTATAAGCCTAACACCATTGTGTCATTGACAATATAGGACATTACATTTCACTGTAATAACATAGAACAGTGTAAGATAGCCAGCTGTAGCAATAACATTTGTGATGAAAGTTAATAAGACTGTCTATCTGAGAAAGTAAAATGCCTGACAAAAATGCATATGCCAACAATGCACTTATAAGAAGTGAATACAAATAAAAGTTCCATTTTCTAATGCATATATATGTAAAATATTTTCCTTATAACATGTGAACAAATCTGGCATGTAGTTGAAAAATACAATTATACCTGGGTCGTCTACTGTTTTCTATATTTGCTAATAAACTTAACACTGCAACACTGCATACATTTGTCAGTGTACTGATGATTATACATGGATATGTGCAGCACCAGCTCCTCAAAAACTACAAATAAGACAAGACACATTTTCCGTTTTCAAAGGTGGAGACATGGCTATGTAATTCCCAGCTAATTCTAAACCCTAACAAAACTTAACTTATGGCTTTTTCAACCTATAAGGCACACTTTAGCACTCCCTAATTTCAATATTCTACCCTTAAACAATACTGTCATCTCACCTAAGACCCACACTAAATTATGGGAGTAGTCATTGAAAGTAACACCCCTTATGATTTCAGCCAATCAGACCACACCTCCACATGCATATTTATCATATTTATAAATATTAATAAACATCCATGAATATTTATACAACATTTAAAAAACATAAAATTAACATTCCAGTACATCTTAAAAATTAATTGTATAGCATTTATGTTCAATATAAATACAAAAGCAAGTGTTTACTCTAAAACCTTATTCAGAAAACAAGTCAATTTTACATTTCAATAAATATTAAAATAAATGTTAAAATAAATCAGATCATCATTCCATTGCCTTCAACCTAAGAATACTTTTGATAGAAATATATTAATTGAGACCTGGCCAAGTATTAGCCCTTAAACGTAGTTGCCAGGTCCATTCTTTCTTCTCCAGATGTAATGACCCTGCTCCACTCCTTTCACCAACCTTCACTGAGTCCAGCACAAAGAACTTAAAATAACTCCCATGAAAATCCCTACAGAGCTTGGCAAGGGCATTGGTACTGTTATGTTTTTCTGATTGCTCTAAGATATTCATAAATGTGATTTTTTTTTAATTTCCTCTCCATTTTACCAATATAAAAACCTGAACATAAAACACATTGGGTGCAATATGCCACCCTCTTTGAATGACAATAAAACTTTTCCACTGGTTTAAATTTAAAACTATTAATCACTGCCACAGCAATCTCTGCAACATACAGGCAATATGGGCACCACCCACATTTCTTTATAAACCCTTCCACCTTATACTTAACCACTATCTCAAAGTCTTTCAAATTACTACCCCTGCGATATACAATTACAGTTCCAGAACCTATTTAATCCCTCATTTCTCTTTCATACTGTATAAATTGCCAATGTTTCTACATAATATGCCTGATATGTTTGCCGTTAGTCCCAAATGTGGTGACAAAGGAGCATTCATAGTTTTTCTGATTTACAAATTTAACCCTTAGAGACTCAGTACTAGTTTTAATACAGTGTTTACCTCAGGAAAAAATGGCATGACCACACAAATTCGTGAGCAAACCTCTTGAAAACAATTTTTGTTGTGGCAATAAAACTTTTGCACTGGCTTAAATTTAAAACCATTAATCACTGTCTCAGCAATCTCTGCAACATAGAGGCAATATGGGCACCACCCACATTTCTTCATAAACCCTTCCACCTTATACTTTCAAACAAGTCCTTCAAATTACTACTCCTGCGATACACAATTACAGGTCCAGCACCTATTAAATCCCTCATTTCTCTTTCATACTGTAAAAATTTCCAATTTTTCTGTATAATATGCCTGATATGTTTGCTGTTAGTCCCAAATGTGGTGACAAAAGGGCATTCATAGTTGTTCTGATTTACAGATTTAACACTAAGAGACTCAGTACTAGCTTCAGTACTTATATCACTTGTTTCATTCATGTTGACTTCCACTGCCAACCTAACACCCTTCCAGTATTTAAAGATGGGTTCAAAATGATCACTTTCTTGTTTATTAAAAACTTCCAACATAATATCATATACAAACAGGTATGGGTAACCTTGCTTTAGAAACATAGCTTTCACTGTCTCATGTTCTTCTAAAAATATCTCAAATGTTGTTTTCTTGCCGCCCACATGAACTCCACTTTAATGACTGCTCTCTTCTGCTTGAAAGGGTGGTTGCTTAAAAAATGTAAAAACTATTCGAGCACATCTCTTTTTGAAAAATTCTAATGACAAATCTCTTATTTTTCACATCTTTACTCAAGTGTATATCTAAAAAAGAGTTGTTTTGCTCATCCACACAATGGGAAAATTTCAAAAAGTGTGAGGTACTGTTCAAGTAAACAAAAAAGTCCTCAATCAATAATTTGGGATCCTTACATAAAATAAACAAATCATCTAAAAACTGTGTACATTGGTAAAAGGCAGAATTAAACAAAAACAAATGCTCCCATTGTAGCATAACAATGTTAGCATAAATTCCACCACATGCTGCTCCCATAGCAACTTTCTCTCTTTACAAAAAATATTCCTTCTCAATAACAATAAAGTTATTTCATAAAACCATTTCCAAACGATGTTCCCACAAATTCATTTCCATTTGTGGCACCCCCTTCTCAACTAAATACTCACATAACCATTCCAAGCCAACATTATGTGGAATGACTGAGTACAGGTCCCTTACATCAACCGTGATAAACACATACTCTCATTCAACTTATTCAGAAAATCCCAAGAGTCTCTACACATACTGGGTTCCTCTGAGACCAATTTCTTACATTTTATGTCAATAAACATAGCTAAGGGGTGAGTGATAGAGCCCCTTGCATCAACTTTGGGGCACACCGGGGGATACTCTACATTCTTGTGTAATTTGAGTAGACCAAAAATCGTGGAGGTAATAGGGTAGGGTACAGACAAGTAATTATATTCAGAAATTGAGATGATACCCTCAAAGAAAAGGTCTTTCAAGGCTGTCCTTGCAGCCTTGTAGGGTCCATTTATTTGGTTCAGGGAGCTAAATTCATATGCATTTCCAGATAGAGTTTCATTTTGCATACATAGTCTGACCGATTCATAACTACCAGCCCACCACCTTTGTCAGGTTTCATAAATCTAACAGTGGGCTTACTGGTCAGATTTTTCATCTGCCTTCTTTCTTCCTGGTTTAAATTATCTACCCAGTGTTTCCTGCTCAGACTCATATTACCAAAATCAATTTCACACATCTTTCAAAACAATTCTAGAGGGGCATGTTAAGGTGGGTTGAAGGTACTGGAAATATGCAAAGGAACCCTCACCATGTCGACATTGTGAAACAGCATTTTAAAATTTAACTTCCTAACAAAAAGCCTTAGATCAGTCAATACATTGACCATATCTATTGATGTAGATGGAATAACAATCAAACCCTTAGCAAACAAGTGACAAGCAATATTATCTAAACATAAAGATGAATAATTAAATACTTTATAGTCACCCTTAGAGTTACACACAATTTCCACAGGTGGAAGGCTGAAGGTGAAGAGAATGATTTTTTTTAGGGGAAGAACCTCCCCCCCTTAGATGTTTGGAGCATTTGAGGAACAGACAGCAGGGCCATGACTTTGGGCCAACACATTATATATGGGCAGGTAGACCCCAAAAGAGGAGAGGGTTCAATCAAATATGAGGGGACTCTAGGCAAGGGTTCCAGAACAGGTTTTAAGTGATGAACAGTTTTTATAAAATGATGTTTTCAGTCATTCATAATTTTCATAATCCATGTTAAACCCTGCTAATCTCATTTGTGCATTTCTCACCTCCATGCAAACATGATGTAATGGCCTAGACAAGAATCAGACATTGTCAGTTTCAAAAAGGATACATTGTTGTATCTTTTACCTTCCATCATGCAAACATGCTAAGTGGCATTGTGTGATGCTCTGCAAGCTTCCACAACACCTGCAGCCCAGAACACCTGCAGATAATAGGCAGACACTTTGTCAGTTTCAAAAAGAATACATTGTTACATCTTTTGCTGCCCATCTTGCAAACACGCTAAGTGATGTTGAGCAACAGTCAGCAAGTTTCTATTACACCTGCAGGTCCAGACCACCTGCAGACACCAAGCAGGCACTTGTCAATTTCAAAATGGATACATTCTATCATGTGTGGTTTACCACCACACATGCATGCTAAGTGTTTTTGTATGGCTGTCACCACACATACATAGCAATGAATGTGAAAATATACAACTGCTTCCTAGTTGTTCCTGTGGCAGCAGGTGCTAGTTAAGGGGTACAATGTTGGTGAATCTGGGTTCTAATACTGCAAAATCCAAAGCTTTATTACTGCTGTTCCAGTTTAATTTTTTATAAAAATTAAAATTAGAAAAACAATTACACATATAAATAACTATCTATAGCAGTTGCACTGAGGATACATAGGATCAGATATATAGTACATGTGTAACTCTGGGTTATAGTAGAATTATGCTTCTACAATTATAGGTTCATAGGTTGGTACTAGGCTATCAGCCCTAGGGCCTATACAAGCTTAGCTATAACAATTCCCTGGCTATTTCTTCCCACACTATTTACTTACCTGGACCCCTGTCTAGCAGGGCGACTGACGTGATCCCCGGGGTGAATTTCCTTTCTTCCATCCAACCATCAAGGTTCCTTTTGAAGATGAACACCAAGTATATACTGCTGCAGAGTCAAAGGTACAAAGCACAACGAGAAAGTTGAGGTAAAAAACACACCTTTATCAAACACAAAACTTTCAGGTACAAGACCCTTTCTCAATGATAGACACAGGTACATTAAAATCAGACATTAAATACACGCCCAACACATCACGTGACCCGCAGCCATGGTCATGTGACTAATGCATTAAAATAATTACATTACTTATAATTTTAAAACATAAACAAGTAAAATTAGATAAAATTCATACATACATATATTTGGTTACTTTTGTGTACTTATATTTACATGCACACATATATACGCAAATACATTACCTATGTTACTTTAACTTAGTGTGTTGTATTTTTATTAGAACAGGTTTTAAGGAAACATCAAAATTTAATCCAGGGGATGTATTAGCTGCTAGCCTTACTATCCACTCATATTCTTTATTATCTAAATGATTACATAAGTCCCCTCCCCTGATAGAGCTAACAACACATTCTATTACTCTAAACTTGAAACTGTGTGTAGAACCACAATTTAAAATATGCTTAGTTAGAGCATTAGTCTCCACTCCCCTCCTTATACTTGATTTATGCTCTATGATGCGTTCCTTAAGTTTTCTAGTCGTCTTACCGACATAGAAACAAGCGCATGCCTCACACATTGCCAAATAGACAATGTTACTTGTCATACAAGTTGCATGGCACCGAAAAGTAAATATCTTCTTAGTGACAGGATGAACAAAACTACTACCACATTCTGAAGAATCAGCTTTCTGTTTGTATATATCACTACAGCAACTACAATTATAACAACTAAAGGTACCATTACCTAGTCCATTAAGGGAAGTAGCATTCACATATTCAAAATCGTTGTAAGCTAGAACATTCTTAATAGTTCTCATATTTCTGTATGTGAACAAAGGAACTTCACCTACAACTAATCTAATATCTTCCTGAGCTAATAGCACCTTCCAGTATTTCCTTATTATAGTTCTGACTGCATATGAAAGAGAATTGTAAGACATAATAAATCTTACATTAACCCTGTTATTTAATTTGTCCATTGGGGCAACAACATCTGTACTTGTATTCAAAAATACAGATGAGTACATGGAATACCTATTAGATACTACTTGTTCTCTAGCTTCTACCAGCATACCTTCTGGATAGCCACTTCTTCTAAAGTCTCCACATGCCTCATCAATTTGTTGTAAACACTTGACATTGTCAGTGTTTAACCTACTAACTCTTGCCAGTTGCCCCCTTACTATACCCCTAAAAATATGGGGTGCATGCATACTAGACGCATGCAAGTATCTTCCTGATGAAACTTCCTTCTTGAAACACGGGTCACGTGATGTGTTGGGCGTGTATTTAATGTCTGATTTTAATGTACCTGTGTCTATCATTGAGAAAGGGTCTTGTACCTGAAAGCTTTGTGTTTGATAAAGGTGTGTTTTTTACCTCAACTTTCTCGTTGTGCTTTGTACCTTTGACTCTGCAGCAGTATATACTTGGTGTTCCTTTGGTGCTTTATACTGCAAGTTGGGTTTTTCAGCCTGTAGCAGCCAAAGATGGAGTCTAGAAATCGTTTAAAGCATCTCTTTGAAAAAGAGATTAATCCTTTGTTACTTGTTACAACAGAGATTCCTGTACTTCAACACAAGACTACCACTATTTCATCTACTAATGCGTTGGACTTTGAACATAAAGTACAAATATTGGAAAGGAAGGTTGGTACCTATAAGCGTTTGCAATGGCAACGTTTTAGCTTTGATGCTTATCTGGAAAAAGGTATTGCACCACGTGGTTTGAGGGTATTAAAAATGCCCTCATATGGAAATACATATCCTGAACTGTTAAAGCAGTGGCAGTGCTTAAATTTGAAGTTAAGTCATGACTACATGGTACTTATGAATAAGTTCTTTAGTGACATTGAGAATGAAATGAAAAAGGAAATTCTCACACTGGAAGATGAACTTTTATCTTTGTCATGTTTTTCATCCATGCAAACTGTTTACCAGTCCATGTTGGATAGGCTAGCTACCATGGATGATCGACTAGAAACTGTGAAAAAAAGAAAACTTGTACGTGACATGGGAGATTACCAATCAAGTAATATTTTCTCATGGCCTAAAGTTGAAAGAACTGTTCCACAAGTGAATAAACCTAACAACTTTAATAGTGAATGTGTACCTACAACAATGAAGCAGAAAACATATACTACACCTTTAAATTCCCTAGATGAGTTTCCCCTGTTAACAACTAATGCTTTGAACTTGGAGCCAGAACTGCTATCCACTTCACATAGCGATGGCATCACTGAGGGCGCGGCAGCTCTAAGTAGCACTGTGGCTTGTGCAGTTACTGAATCTGCTTCTACATCCACTACTTCAACAGCTACTAATGAAGGTGGGCCTGGGTTGTCTTTACGATCTTCACAACAAACTTTAAATAATTTCTTTAAACCTTTTCAACTGCAGCAAGCGGAACGTATCAAAGAACGCTCAAACAGCTCGAGGTCAACGTCGAGGGGAAGAAGTAAACATAGGAACAATATGGTAGTGCAGGACAATAAACGGAAGAATGAGAGCCCCCCAAAGCAACTGAAATTAGCCAGAAGGCAGTAGCAGGTATAGTAAACCTATCTTCCTTTGTTGTGACTGACCATCATTATTCTCTTTTGAGCAAAGGTATGAATTTTATACCTACAAGTGTGGAAGACATGGTAAAAGTTATAACTGATTTAAAATTGTTTATTAGATCTGTAGCTCTAAAAGTGATGTTTAAAAGTGATACTTATGACTCCACTGCTTGTAAAAGACGTAGTACGTTTGTACCAGTGTATGCTCCAGTTTTACTGGCATTTAATGACTTATGTGAAACTGAAATAAGACATGTATATAGTAATAGAAAAGCTAATGGACGTTACAATCTCTCTTATGATGAATACAAAGCATTGTCTGAATTAAAAAGTGAACCTAATGTGGTAATAAAGCAGGCTGATAAAGGGGGCTCAATAGTTCTAATGGATAGGAACAAGTATATAAGCTCAGTATTATCTTTGATTGGGGATGCTACTGCATACAAACTGATACAATATGCTAATGTAAAAAAGTG
Source organism: Protopterus annectens (assembly GCF_019279795.1). Classification (NCBI taxonomy): domain Eukaryota; kingdom Metazoa; phylum Chordata; order Ceratodontiformes; family Protopteridae; genus Protopterus; species Protopterus annectens. The sequence continues at coordinate 231,367,778 of NC_056729.1, read as the reverse complement.
TATTTGTTATGTTAACATGTGTATATATGACTTACAGTTGTCAGGTGACATCTCTTTGGATCTTTTCCATTTTTTCACTGTTTCTAGTCCTATCATTCCCCAACTATATGGCATTCCGAAAGTGCATAAATCATGTGAAAATCCCCCTATGAGACCTATTGTCTCAGGAAATGGTTGGATAACAGAACCTATCTCTTTGTACTTACAGAGGCAGTTACAACCACTTTTGGGTAAATGTGAAACTGTCCTTAAAGACAGCACTGATTTTCTTATTAAACTTAGAACATGGTATTTAAAAGTTAAGCAATCTAACATGGATTGTCAGAATATATACATGGTTGTGTTAGATATTACTTCATTATTTACTGTCATACCAAATGAATATGGCATCAATTCAATAAGGGAATTTTAAGTCACTCTTCCACTTTTACTGTTAGGCACACAGAGAACATTTGCATGTTGTTGGATATAGTTTTAAAAAATAATATCTTTATATTCAATAAGGAATATTATTTGCAGCAACGGGGTGGCTATGGGAACCCGGTAGCAAATACATATGCAAACATTGTTCTCTATGAATGGGAGAAATCTTATGTTGGTAATGGAACTACCTTTTTGAATGAAAATATAGTTTTATATCAGAGATTCGTAGATGATTGCTTTCTTTTATGGAAAGGAACATCCAGTGAGTTACAAGACTATATTATATATTTGAATAATACTACTTCCTTTCTACACTTTAAGGCTGATTATTCTAAAACATTCGTCAATTTTCTGTATATTTCTTTAACTAAGGAGAACAATGTTATTAACACTTCTGTTTTTAAGAAGGAAGTTTCATCAGGAAGATACTTGCATGCGTCTAGTATGCATGCACCCCATATTTTTAGGGGTATAGTAAGGGGGCAACTGGCAAGAGTTAGTAGGTTAAACACTGACAATGTCAAGTGTTTACAACAAATTGATGAGGCATGTGGAGACTTTAGAAGAAGTGGCTATCCAGAAGGTATGCTGGTAGAAGCTAGAGAACATGTAGTATCTAATAGGTATTCCATGTACTCATCTGTATTTTTGAATACAAGTACAGATGTTGTTGCCCCAATGGACAAATTAAATAACAGGGTTAATGTAAGATTTATTATGTCTTACAATTCTCTTTCATATGCAGTCAGAACTATAATAAGGAAATACTGGAAGGTGCTATTAGCTCAGGAAGATATTAGATTAGTTGTAGGTGAAGTTCCTTTGTTCACATACAGAAATATGAGAACTATTAAGAATGTTCTAGCTTACAACGATTTTGAATATGTGAATGCTACTTCCCTTAATGGACTAGGTAATGGTACCTTTAGTTGTTATAATTGTAGTTGCTGTAGTGATATATACAAACAGAAAGCTGATTCTTCAGAATGTGGTAGTAGTTTTGTTCATCCTGTCACTAAGAAGATATTTACTTTTCGGTGCCATGCAACTTGTATGACAAGTAACATTGTCTATTTGGCAATGTGTGAGGCATGCTTGTTTCTATGTCGGTAAGACGACTAGAAAACTTAAGGAACGCATCATAGAGCATAAATCAAGTAAAAGGAGGGGAGTGGAGACTAATGCTCTATCTAAGCATATTTTAAATTGTGGTTCTACACACAGTTTCAAGTTTAGAGTAATAGAATGTGTTGTTAGCTCTATCAGGGGAGGGGACTTATGTAATCATTTAGATAATAAAGAATATGAGTGGATAGTAAGGCTAGCAGCTAATACATCCCCTGGATTAAATTTTGATGTTTCCTTAAAACCTGTTCTAATAAAAATACAACACACTAAGTTAAAGTAACATAGGTAATGTATTTGCGTATATATGTGTGCATGTAAATATAAGTACACAAAAGTAACCAAATATATGTATGTATGAATTTTATCTAATTTTACTTGTTTATGTTTTAAAATTATAAGTAATGTAATTATTTTAATGCATTAGTCACATGACCATGGCTGCGGGTCACGTGATGTGTTGGGTGTGTATTTAATATCTGATTTTAATGTACCTGTGTCTATCATTGAGAACGGGTCTTGTACCTGAAAGCTTTGTGTTTGATAAAGGTGTGTTTTTTACCTCAACTTTCTCGTTGTCCTTTTGAAGATGGCCAAAGAGGTGCTCTGCTTGACATGTATGGGCAGTCTATTCCAAAGTCTGGGGAGTCTCTGTGTCAGGAAACTATCTCTTCAGCATGTTTTGTTTAATGTGATAACAAGATTTAGATCCCTGCAGTGTGTGGCACTGAGGGATTGAGATTTCTTTAAGTGTAGCATGTCCAACATCTCTGGGTGTGACATGGCCTTGTATGTTAAGCAGAGATTGCCTCAGAGTAGACGATATGCGACTGAGTATAGCTGGAGTTTTTTAAGGCAGTCAGCATAGGGCATCTGCTTTAGGCCTGTGATTCTTTTAGTGAGGTATTTCTGTGGCCTTTCCAGTTGTTGCAGATGTCTTGAGAGGTACATACCAAATGGGGCATTGTATTCTATAATGGGTCTAATGAGGGATGAGTACAGTGGGACAATGACCTCCTTTTTTCTGGATGAAAAGCCCTTCGTGATGAGATGTGCCACATAGAAGGATTTCCTGACTGTTGTGGCAATGTGGTTATTGAAGTTGAGACCACTGTCCACCTGTGTCCCTAAGTCTCTTATCACACTTTCGGTGTTTAGTGTACTGCCACCTATATGATAATTCATGGGTACATGTTTTTCCCAAAGGGGATAACTATACATTTCTTGGCATTGAGCTTGAGCCCATGGCTATGGCACCAAGCAACTGTTTCTGTAAAGCCCTTTTGTAGAGTATCCACATCATTTGGGGATTCAATAATGGCTCCCAGTTTGCAGTCATCTGTGAACTTTGTTAGCCAGAGTCCCTTAGTGTTGGCCTGTACTTCAGAGAAGTAGATGCCAAACAAGAGAGGTCCCAGGACTGAACCCTGAGGTACTCCACTTGTCACTTGTCTGGAGCTGGATTTGGAGACAGCTACTTTTGCAGTGTGGGTTCTGTCAGTAAGCCAGTTACCCTCATCCACGGCTCTGGCGACTGATTCAAAGAAGTCAATCAAGTTCAGGACACAAGATTGGCCCTTCACAAACCCAAACTGGGTGGGGTCCAGTGTTTTAAGGTTGCCAATGTCTTTGTTTATAAGTTCCATGATAATACATTCCATGGCCTTGCAGATCAGGCTCGTCAGACTGATGGGGTGGTAGTTCCCGGGATCCAAAGTGGATCCCCCCTTGTGGAGTGGAATAACTGTAGCTGTGCGCCACTCAGTAGGCACAAAGCCTGAGGTGAGGGTATGATTAAACATGACACTTAGGTGAGGGGCCAGTTCATTTTGTAGTTCATGTAGTACACAGCCCGGGATGTCATCTGGTCCCATGGATGCTGTATTTTTAGCTTTGGAGAGTGCGTTTTTTTACCTGTGTGGCCATTATTACTGGAATTTGGCAATTTTCCAATATTTAGGCCATTTAGGGGGTGAGAGGGGGGGTGACGTTGGCACTAAATCAATCTGCCAGGATATTGGCAATATCCTTGGGATCAGTATATTTAATGCCATTCTGTTGTAGCTCAGAGCAGATCTGAACATTGCCATTTAGATTCTTGACATAGTTATAGAATGCCTTGTGGTTGGCTTTGGAATCTTTGGCAATTTTATTTTCATAACTAGCTTTGAAGGATTTTATGAGGGATCTCAGCTTCTTACTGAGGCTGGTAAAGGAGTTTTTGCATCCTGAGATTTTCCTCTTTTCTGCAACAGTTTTTTTTCCTTTTGTTGTAAAGTTTGTTTATGGCAGGGGACCCCAAGATTGATTTCCTTTTTTTGGAGGAGAGTGTCTTGGTTCTATTTGGGATGGCACGATTCATGCAAGAGTGGATGTGCTCGTACAGTGCCTTAGTGTAGGACTCAGCAGTCGAACTTTCAGTTCCCATCTGCATGGGTGTCATGAAGTTTGTAACTTCTGAATTCAGTAGCATGAAGTTGGCCTTGGAGAAGTTTTTTATGGAGGTTTCCTTACTGGAGGGTGGCGGTGGGATGTGGATGCTAAGGGTGATTAGCTTATGGTCTGACCTGACCAATGAGGGGGTGACCATAGGTGTGGAGCATTGATTTCCCATGCTGGTAATGACCAGGTCTAGGATATTAGAGCCCCTGTTGTGACTATGGATTAGTTGATCCAGGGCATTGGAATTTATGAATTCCAAGAATCGTTGGGCAAAGGTGTTGGTGCATGAATAGTTTTCCCAGTTAATGGCAGGGTAGTTGAAATCACCCAGTATTAGGGTGTTTGGTTGTATATTAATATTTTCCAGTATGTTTAGAAAGGTGTAGTGAGAATCTTGGGGCATGGCGGGGGATCTGTAGCAAGCAACAATTTGGATTGCAGTCTTACCTAGTGTTAGTTGCACCTGGAGAATTTCAGACACATTGTGTTGGGTAACTAACCTGGTGGTGTGAATATCCTTGGTGAATATGGACACTCTACCTTTAGTGTTTCGATCCTGGTTTGGTAGCCGAAAAGTGTGGTAAGAGTTGTAGACTGGTATTGCAGGGGTGCTCTCTGGAGCCCTGAACCAGGTCTCAGTTACTGCACAGATATCAATGTTCTCCATTTTTAGGAGTGCCTCGAGAGAGTGCATTTTGAGGTTTAGATTTCTAGCATTGAGTAGCATTACCTTCAGATTTTGCATGCTTGTACCTGTTATGGTGGTGGTTTTATCCTTTGAACTTTGCCTAAAAAAGGCACTATAGGGGTGGCAAGAGCCTTAGCCAGAAACCTGAATCCCAGGCGCGACAGGTGCAGACCATCTCTGGCAAAGCATCGTGGTTTTCTGAACTTTCATGTCACACACATGGTAAAACACATGGTTAAACACTCAACTCATAAGTAACAAGCAGGTCAGACAAACAAGGTCTGAGCTGCAATGAACACTTTGTACAGTAATGACTATAACAAATGTACTTACAGTCCAAGCTTTCCTTTGGTAACTGGTATAAGTTAAAGCTTACAATACAGATGAGCCATGGTTCTAATCTAACACACTCCCAATTTTATTAATGCTTACCTACTCAATTATAAAAAATAAAGAACTATACAAGCATATGGATAAATAACATAACAATAACTATGCATAGCACTGGAGCTCATATGAACTATATGTGTGACTGAGGGTATACTGACAATTATGTTTCTGTAATTAAAATTGTCTTTTCTGGCCTTGGATGGAATTCATACTTCAATGATAGTCATATAAACATGACTTTATAAAGCAGGACCTTATCAGGTCACACACATACATGGTTAACCCCTCACTCTGTCATGTGCATATATAATTAATGAACATATCTGATAAGCATTTCTTCTGTGGCAAGAATTAAAACCACTTATGTTGAAGAGTATGCTTTGTCTATTTTTCATAGGTTCGAATCCCACATTGTACAAACTACTTTTATAAGTGTGAAAAGACACTAAAACATGTCTCAGGTCATAAAATTTATACATCTAATGCATGCCTGCAAAGTTAAAGCAAATAGCAGGTACAGCAGCAACCAACCCATAAACTAATGGCAACTGTCACATTACCCTTCCTAATTCATATACTGCCTTCTTCCTTGTTTGGCACTGTTGCTCTCTGCTTATCATCACTCAAACACTGTTGGCATGGTTGTTCAGGTTTATGCACTAGCTGTAAAACCCGATAACTCAGATTGGCAGGAAAATGCACTAACTATGGCTGTTTGACCTGCACAGACATGGCAAGAGCTAGAAGGGAAGGTGCCCAATTTAAGACTCATAGATGGGGTGTAGAGGAGTCAAGAATATTGGACTCCTTGTAAAGTGCTACAGCAATAGTCTACTGCAGGGGGGACAATACCAGGTCTCAATACAAATCAGAGGCTTGCAATAGTCTGGCCAAGGCTGTATCCAGTGTGACTGGCATTTCACATAATGCAGAACAATGCAGACACCACTATAACAACCTGAAAAGGTGCAAGCAAGAACAACTCAACCAGTGGCTTGATGAGTTTAGGACTGCTAACATCCCGTAGTTACGTAAGTATACAGACAAAGATACTTTAAATTAGACAGAAAGCTGGATATAGTTAAGACTGGTATGCATAATGTTTTTCTCCTTTTCTCCCATTTTTGTTTTACAGTCATCCAGGAGATTGCAGTGAACACAAATGCCCATGCTGAGGTTTTGGAAAGATTTAAAGAAGAAAGGGGTATGTGTGGAGCACAAAAGAATATTATTTTATCTGAAGTATTGCTGTTGTATATTTTATTAGCAAATTAAGCATGCATATCTTAACTGTAAAATCAAGTATGAATGCTTCTGTCTGTAGTTCAAGCCAACTGTAGGACTGAGTTGTAATAGTGTATTCAGATGTTGTGAGTTCAAATCCCACAGGTAACAAATATATTGCAAAATATTATGTAATTATTTCAACAAAATTGGCATACTTGACATGCTGTTAACTTAGTCTGTATTATTTGATCAAGCATATGTGCAATATTTGCATATTTTAAGGATTACTTAGAACAATCATCAGTCCTAGTTTGTAGATGTTAAAAAAGTATACTTAATGTAAAAGTAAAATTATTGTTTATATCGTACTAATTTATTTTATGTCACATATAATGGTACTAATTATCTTCTCCCTTTTTTGTCTTGTGATCACAACATTTTGATGTCATTAATTTCTGACAATTTACGAAATGATTTACAGGACATGGAGTAAGATCAACCAGTGTAGGTCAGTGTGCCCCTACCAATGGCTGCCGCACCAATGCCAAGCACATCTGGGACCCAACCTGCCAGTACTGCCTCTGCAGCCCTAGCACTACCAGGGACCTCCACATCAGGTACCATTACCTAGCCACTGGTGCAGTGGTACACTCTGGGAGTGGTATTGGCAGAGGTGGTAATTTTGTCACTGACCAGGAGATGCCAGGCATGTTGCATGAGACTGTGAAAAGTACCACTGGTGTATGCCTCAGCCACATGGAGAGGTGCTCACTGGAATGCCGGGCAAAAGAAAACATCAAGCACTCCAACAGCAAGCTGAGCAGGGGGAAGGTGATGACAGTTCTTAGGGAGAGGACTAGATTCTCACTGTTCCCATGTTTGATGGGCATGGGCATCTGATGACCCTCCCTATCCCCAATCATGGTGTCCCCAACCTGTTGTGTCGCTCACTGTCTCTTGTCTTGTTTGTCCTATTTGTCTGCATCTGCTTCCTCACCTACCCTACTTACCTGTACCTGACATACCTACATCCCTTACCCAACATTCCTCCCTTACTGAAGTAAAAAGACAAACATGAGCATCTGTTCCTCCCTTACTGAAGTAAAAAGACAAACATGAGCATCTGTTCCAATAAAAAATATCATCCCATACATACATGCTCTCTGCATCACATGTCCCTTCTCGACACACTTGATTCAGCTCAATTGGCTATACAGCATTAGTGCATTGCTTTCACCAATCTTTGTTGAAGTGACACTCCAAATTCATCCAATATTCTAACCATGTTCATCTTACATTGCTTAAGAAGTAGATAGCTATGGTCTTTTCTGATTCTCTCCTGCACATTCCAATATCAATACCCCATTTTTCTTCCCCATGTTTGCCCTCCATTTCACCACTTTCCTATCTACCCCATTTCACACATTTAATCTCATCAAAAAATAGAATCACACACTACGCACATAAATAATAAATCCCAAATGATGCCCTTCAGTTTTTGTCCACTGCAGTTACATGGAGTTTGGCATCACTCACCAATGCTGAGTGACAGTGAATGGATCTTCACTTCCTATGACATGGTGTGGTTACCTTTGCGCAATGCTGCTTAACATCTCTACACTAAAGAACCAGACAGTTAAAACAGAATAAAGGCACTGATATTAACATTTTCATATAATTATTTATTTAGACTGATGACTGTATAAATACTGTATGTAAATCTATATGTGTACTGTTGACATAAATCACTTAAGTACTGTTTGTTTTTATACAGTACTTCACTGTAGTCATTCCATCTCATATTTCCAATAATTATCATATATAGTTATTTAATTATGTTATGAATATAGAAGTAAAAAAATAGAGCTGATGTTGAACCCTGTATCATCTGTGATCAAAACAAGAGCTCACTACTATTACACCTTCAGCCCAGAGCCAGCTAGGCAGCAGGTGTTTTTCTTCCATTCAGTACTTTCCAAAGTGCTGACTGCTATGCCTCTCTGCTTAGTGTATTTGCTTGGAGGAAGGTGAACCAATATAATTAATAGAAGAGACTCGCATTTGTTTTTGACTTAACTATGCACAAGCATGAAAGCAGTATAAATAATTTTTAAGGTTATACAATTTATGACACAACATTTCCAATATGAACTAGTTATGAACACCATAGTATCTGTTAGCTATGTTGACTATAGCCAATATGGATAAGTACTTCTCAGGTTCAAGTAGGAGTCCTTAAATGTGTATCTCGCATACACAAACACTTTGCCATCAAGTGTTCAAACTAACTGCTCAGTGGTGCACTATGGAAAGTACTTATAAGCATGTATTACTCATGTTTACTGCCCAGTTAGTCTCTGTCCCATTAAAATCTATGTGAAAACACAACCAAAAGGAAGATGCTTTTTAATGACTGAATACATATTTACACTGAGTCATGTGTTACCTACAGTCATGCAAATGAAATTTCATATGTCAGTACTTGTTCCCATATGTCAACTACCTTACAGAAATAAATAGCAAAACTGCATTGTTACGTACCATGTACACATTTATAATTACAATACACATTCAGATTGTCTTATACATGTATTAATAAAGGCAGCAATTCTTCACAAATATAAACACATGCACATACACAGTTGCATCTATGCTGATCACAAAAAATGTGTGCGTGTCTGTATGTGATAACAAGTGTATAATATACACAACATACTAGGAAACAGCTTGATATGTCTTATTTCTAGTACAGCCACACTTTGCACACTGGTTCATTACAGGATATATTAACCACATCATATAATGATGATGGCTTCATCTATAAAGACCACTGTGACAAGGCAAAAACATACTTCAGGGGTGTTGCAGTCATTAAATTCAGCATTTTGCAGATGGGAACAAAATACTTACACGTGTGTTAAATGAACACAGCAGCCACATTATGTGTGTGTCTATGTGTAAGTGTATGTGCATAGTCAGAGGAACATCAGTCTGCATTTTATCATCAATCTGTTCCCATGCAGAACTAATATCTTGACAGTTGTACATGGTTACCCAGTCATTTCATACACACTTCACATCTTCTTGCAAACATTCATTGAGAATGCCATCTACTAGAAATTGTCCGGCAGCAGTATAAAAGTTAGACTTTTGCCATGGCACCTGCATTAAGTGCTGAGTTTTCTAGCTGCTGTATCTAGACAGGTATGGGTTTTAATCTCACTGCAGTCAAGTGGTGTATCTGTGTGTCTATTCAGAAAAGTGTAACTGTGTATCCTACTGGCAACAATCAAGTCTCATGGAGTAGAAATATGTTGACAATTGTACCTGTCTAGCCATCCATTTCATACAGGTCTCACAACATTGTCTATCAAACATCCATATATAATGTCTTCCACTATAAATTGTCTAGCTGCATTAAAAGTCACACTTATGCTGTGGCACCTCTGTTAAGTGATGAGATCTGTAGCTGTCGTAGTTGATTAGGTAAGGGTTCTAACCTCACTGAAATCTCCTAATATCTGCAACACAGTCTCATGTAGTTCAAATATGTTGACAGTCTCACATGCCTAAAAAAACATGTCATAAAGGCCTCTCAACATCTTTGCTTAAATATACAATGATGATGTTTTCCACTTTTTTTTCAAAATGGTGGCACCCTATGTGGCAGCACCTGCTTTGGATCTCATAAGTAAAGTGCATTATTTGCATTGTTTTTTACCAGAAACTTCAGGAAAATCAGTTACAGAGGCAGTAAATGAAGGTATATTAAGCTGCAATGCAGTGAACCTGCTAGAAATTGGATCTACAATCTAATTTTTGCTGTCTGTATGATAAGCTTCTAGTAGAGAGGCCTGTAAGGCTGAACATACTACAGGAACTCTTAAAGTTGGGCAGTTTGCTAGAACATGATCAGGAATGTAAACATCTGGATAATCACATGTTTATCATTCCTGAAAAACACTTGAAAAGGAAAACATGTGCAAGATCAATAAAAAGATGAACCAGAGCAGGAATTACTAACAGATTAAAAACTAATCCTCACAGGCCTGCATTACCTTCCATACTTCTGGCTAATATACTTTCATGTGAACGGAAGATGGATCACTTAACGCTGCAACTCTCTTCACAAAACAAGGTGAGAAACAGTTATTTGTGTTTTCCAAAATATGGCTGAGTCCCAATATCAATGATAGCACAGTAAATATAGAGGGAATGCCTTTATTCCAAGCTGATAGACTTCAATTACTATGTCGTAAATCTTGAGGAGGAGGCTATGCATATATGTGAACAGAAGTTTGTGCACTAACTGTAAAGTGATTTCCTCTTTATGCTCACAGAATATTGAATTCCTGTCTGTAAAATGCAGGCCATACTATCTGCCTAGAAAGTTTAATGAAGTATGCATTATGGCAGTCTACATCCCACCCAGTGCAAACACCAAAGAAGCATTGTCTACTCTGTATCAATCCATTAATGATCTCCAAAATAGGAACCCAGAGTTTGCACAGGTAATTGCAGGGGACTTTAACCAAACCATCCTAAAGATGGTATGACTCCTCTACCATCAACATATGAATTTTGCCACAGGGGGTGTAAATACACTGGATAAGGTATACACCAACATAAACCAGGTGTATAAGACGGCACCTTATCCCCTTATCCACATCTTGGAAACTCTGATCATCTTGCAATCATGCTGGTTCCTGCATATAAACCACTGTTAAAATCTGGCAAACCAGTAAGGAAACAAATAAGGGTATGGCCTCAGGGAGCTGTCTCAGTCCTACAGGACTACTTCAAGTGGAAGGATTGGTCAGTGTTTAAGGATGCAGCCCTGCTAAACAACAAAACTGATCTGCAAGCATGTACAGATTCAGTTATAACTTACATCTCAAAATGTATAGATGCCATAACTACCAGCAAGTGCATTAACATATGAGTGAGTCAAAAGCCATGGTGACCAGTGATGTGTATGATCTCTTAAAAGCTCAAAATGCAGCATTCAGATCCAAGGACATGGATGCCCTAAAAGTAGCCATTGGCAAACTGAGTAATGGTATAAAGGAAGCAAAGAGAACCTATGGCAGAAAGATCCAGGGTCACTTGATCAAAATTATTCCAGATGTCTATACTGGATGGATGTATATACTGGATGGCGCAGTGGTGCAGTGGTAGCATTGTCACCTCACAGCAAGATGTTCTCTGGTTCAATTCTTGGCTGGGGTGCCTTCTGTGTGGAGTCTGCATGTCCTCCCTGTGTTCGTGTGGGTTTCCTCCAGGTGCTTCGGTTTCCTCCCACATTAGAAAGACATGTGTCTGGAGCATTTCTCCCTGGACTTCCACTGAAAATTGTCTTCATTCCAAGTCGGACTTTCCCAGTTAACAAATGTTAAATAAAATAAATATAGAGTGGCATATAGACCATAACTAACTACAAACCTGCATCAACCTTTTGTGATGGCAGCACTATATTCCTGAATGAGCCGAATAACTTCTTCAGCAGGTTTGACGTGGATAACAAAATGGTGGCAAGCAAACTCCTTGTCTGTAAAGATGAAGCAGTGTTGCGCCTAAACAGATATCCTAAGAACCTTGAGAAGTGTCAACCCAAGAAAAGCAGCTTGCCCTGATAACATCATGGGCAGGGTACTAAAGGACTGTACATCAGAACTGGCATCAGTGCTCCTGGACATTTTGAACACTTTGCTGCAAATAGCCAGTGTACCAAGGTGCTTTAAGAAGATGACCATAATCCTGTTACCCAAGAAATCACAGCCAACAAGCCTAAATGACTACAGACCAGTTGCTCTGACTTTGACAGTGATGAAGTGTTTTGAAAGGCTGATTAAAAACACATAACCTCAATCATACCAGCAACTTTGGACACACTGCAGTTTCCATATAGGCTGAACTGCTGCACAACAGATGCCATATCCCAAGCACTCCATGAAACCTTGACCCACTCGGAAGGCAAGAACTGCTATGCCAGAATGCTATTCATTGACTTCAGTTCTGCCTGCAACACTGTCATCCCTCAGAATCTAGTAAAGAAACTAGTACAACTGGGCAGCAACATCCCATTATACAATTGGATCCCAAGTTTCCCCATGAACAGGCCTCAAAAGTTTTCTGTAGGTGACAACAGTTCCAGAAGCATAACTCTGAACATTGGGGTACCAGAGGGATATGTCTTGAGTCCTTTATTATTCACTTTGCTGACATGACACATGACTGTGTGGCCAGTCAGGAGTCCAATAAAATCATAAAATTCACAGATGACACTACGATCATAGGTGTAATCATAAACAGATAGGAAAAAGCATTGAATATCAGTGAAACCAAAGAACTGATTGTGGATTTCAGAAGGTGTCAGGAAGAACATAAACCTCTAGGGATAATAGGGTTGTCAGTGGAGAGGGTTAAGAGCATAGAATTTCTGGGAATACACATCTTAGAGGACTTTTCCTGATCACAGCATACTAATTACAATGTCAGAAAAGCACAACAAAGGTTACACTTCTTAAGAAAACTGAGAAAAGCAAACTTAGCACAGTCCATCCTCCAAGCATTCTATGGGGCACCATCAAAAACATACTAACCAACGACATCATAGTCTGGTTTGAGAACTGTAATACATCTGACTGTAGAGCTCTCTAAAGCCATTAATTTTTCACTTACACACTTAGAAGACTTGTACGAGACTCACTGCATAGGACGAGCCAGAAAGATAACAAATGACCTTTGCCATCCTGCAAATGGCATGTTCTCCCACCTTTAGTCAGCTAGAAGATACAGAAGCATGCATTGCAAGATGTCCAGGCTAAAGAACATTTTCCCCCATATCTATTTGAGCGTTACACTCTACCGACAGGGTAACTAGCAGAAAGACAACTCCTTCACCCCTCCCCCATCACCTAGGAATGTATATGTCTGTCTAATCAGGAATAGTAGTTTCACTAATTTTGTACAGTTCATATGAGTGCAATATAAATAGTCAATGTCCATATTGAATGTGTAAGTCTAACTGTCTGTTCTTTCCTGTACCCTGATAAGAGAAATACAAGATAGTGCAATATACACTGTGCAATATCTATATGTTCTATCTAGTTTATTTTCATGTCTTGTTTTTTTGTGATGTCATATTACTTTTTACTAAAATATTTTTCTGTATGGATGTCTTTGTGCTGGAAACAAAGCAAAATAATTTCATTCAGGTACACTGTGGTTTAGACTGAATGACAATAAAGTTTATTTTGACTTTGACTTAGAAATTGTCAAGTGACATTGTCAAAGTCAGATGTGTTGTGGTGCTTGCATTAAGCACTGAGTTATCTAGCTTGTGTACCTAGTTAGGTAGTGGTTTTGATCTAATTGCAGTCAACTGGTGTGTATGTGTATTTGTGTGTGTGTGTGTGTGTGTGTGTGTGTGTGTGTGTGTGTGTGTGTGTGTGTGCATGTGTGTGCATGTGCGTGTGTCTTTGTGTTCACTTGGTTGATTGTCAAGAGACCAATTTAGGCCAGCATGTGAGACATTCCTACTACCATCTTCTCCTCACCTGACACTGCTATGACACTCTTATTTACTTATTTACTCTTATTTACTTGTGCAATGTCGTTTTCAATGTTATGAAGCACGCTTTCAATGTTCTGAGTTTTCAATGTTTTGGGTTTTCAATGTTTTGAATTTTCAATGTTATGGTCTCAATGTTATAAAATTCAACATTATGAAATTTCAATGTTATGAAGTAGACCCAATAATGGCTAGGATTTTATGTGATGTTGGTCATTAGCTTAATAATGTCCTATGACCCTATGAACATTTAGCATGTCAATGTTGCAGTCATTGAGACATGCTGTGTTGAGGTGTGGATGCACAGTATGCCTACAAAAGGGTATTAAAATTTGTGATATGAGCTAATGTATATGTCTACTGCTGCAATTTCATTATATGTGCCTTCTATAACAGCTGTAGTAATATGCTTTCTGAAAACTGTTGACATGGTATTATAAACTTTTATGAATTTTTGGGCTTATTAAGATGTGTTGTTGTAGTGGAAGAGATAAACATTCTACACAGTTCTCATTCCACCATCACAGAGACACTTGCAGTATGGCAAAGGTGGGCATGTATCTACCTACCATCATAAAATGCTCTGTGACAGACACCAGTATAAATCCATAATGATTAAATAGGCACATACATCTTGTTTCATCCACATGTCATAATGCTGTGATATACAGAGAAATATCACATGTTTTGATGCAATTGCAACCTTGTGGAGTTCATTGCATGTGCAGTTGTGTTGCTGTCCCCAAGGAATATAGATGTGGTCAGTAGCACCATTGTGTGACTAGAAGCATCTATGTCAAAAAATGTTCTGCATGAGCCACAAACAACTGATTTGTAATGTGTTCTTAAATGTCATCAGGCTGCTCAAAACAGCTTTTCCATGAAACACATATAGGCATATGTTTTGCAACAGACGCAATTAAGTGACATTGGTACAGCCGTATGACTGTGTGAACAGTACCAGTGTCTGGCATGTGATGCATGACCAGCTGTCTTTGCAGGTGTTTTCACACTTCCTGTATTTCAATAAATTGATATGTTAAGGGGAATGCACAACTAAGCAAAGAGCAATAATCAACTGGAGAAGATAGGCAATATGCTAGCTGACAGTTTGTCTCACACTTAATCCCTGTTATCACTGGCCATCAGTCAAATTTTGCATGCAAACATTACTCAGTTTTTCTCCTCAGAAGAGAAGCTCATTTGTACACTCTCTATGGCTAATAATACAGAATCAATGGGCCCTGACAACATCCCAGCTTGCCTATAGCATGACTTAAAACCTGACGTAAGAAACACAGTTGGATACCTACAGCAACACAGACCCCAGACAGTCTATGTACTCATAGAAGGGTGTACAGCAACAATCATCCATTTGACTGGGGGGGGGACCATTACCCAAAGCATGGAGTTATAGACCCATACACCTGACTGTCCTCATCTGTAAAGCAGACCAATGAGTCGTCATGGATCTTATCTAAAAGGACACAGGTAATCTCCCAACTGTGTACCAAACCCATATTTCATTTGTTAAGGCTCCATCACGTCTGTTATATCTGCACGGTGTCTTCAAGAAGGTCACCAAGGGTATGCATGAGGAAAACACTCTCATCTCGCATAACTTGACCTGGCCAAGGCATTTGACAAAAATCCACACTCGGGTATTACAGAGAAACTGTTTCAAGTGGGCATAAACACCTGATTCCCCAAATGGGTAGACAAGTGAGTCACATACATGAGAGATAATGTCGAAGTGTGTGCTGACACATCTATGTAGAGTCCAGTGACCAGGTCTGTTCCTCAGGACTCTGCAGTAGGCTCTTTTCTGCTCATTATTTAAGTCTCAGAAGTCAAGACTAACTTATGCATCCTTTGTCTAACTAGCTTTGTGGAGGACTGCAAATTGCAGACAACCATTGAATATAAGATTTGTACTGGTATAATGGAGACATTATTAACACACACAAAGGATTGTTGTCAGAACCATGGAGACACTGTAGATGAACAAAAATCAAGGGGCGGGTTATTTGCATTATGACAGCAAATGCAAAAGCTAATTACAATATAGACAGCACACTCCTATGAGCAGACCAAGCAGTATGTGACCTGTGTACCCGAGTAGATGGTATGCAGAACATCCTCCAACATGTGCCTACAGTAGTGGCTAATGCCTTGTATATAGCACATCTCCTGTATATGTGTAGAACATCCACATCAGAAGGCATTATGGTCCCATTGTTCTCAGCTCACATGACACCAATAATTGAGTACCTCCCAACACATCTTCCAGGGATGACTTACTGAAGTGTATCACTTTTGCCACATTGACCTCCCACACATCATATTGGCCATACCTGAGTATTCTTCGTGATTCATAACCATTAGTTGACAGTGCAGAACTGTTTTGAAGGTGTTATACAAGAAGAATGTGTGATGCATGTTCCTGGGATTTACCCAGTAAATGCATAGTTCATTGACAACATTGATGGCATGGGTTACATGTGTACAAGTGTGGATTGTGGAATATATATGCCATATAAACCTGTCAACTAGCCAGGAGTGATTGTAATTTAAAATACAGGTGTAACAGTGTCCCTCTTAACACCTCCAAAGGGTGTTATTTTTTCAAGATGGTGTGCTTGATTCCCCTTATACATTACTGACAAATCATTATGATTGTACAACTGCGTTCATGCAGAACATCCCTACTAACTCGCAATCACATATTTAATGTCAATGAGACAGATAAGTGCTGTAAGTAATCTAATATTGTCCATAATTGTGCATGCTTCTGTCTACTGTTGTCCATAAGCCTGTTGCTATGTGTCCCGCTTGTTTATGCAGACATTACCTTTATATTCAAGCAACTAATTTTGTACATCTTCACATTATGCACGTACACCATAGTGTATATACCAGCCTTGTTAGGTGTTCTCCCTACTGATCATGTTAGGATGATTATATCACACACAAATCTTCTCTATTGATATGTCACCATATGTGACAGTCACATAATATACAATAACTGTGTGATGATATGACTATATCCACACAGGAGTTGTAAATAGCAGTACATACTGTATCATGTAGATATGCAATTACTGTCTGTGCTATAACTGCCTTGTCTTTGTAGTGTACGTACATTGACATGCCCTCATCTTCTGTACATTACCATGTTTCACTTGTACTCTTCCTCTGTGTTCACTCCTACAGTTCATGTGTGCAGCCCTTTTCAATACATACACCTCCCCAGAAAAAAATATTTATAATGCAGTCTATGTACCCTTGCTGATCACCACCAAAAGTTTTATTCAGTATGTTTAAAACAGATTTGCATAGTACTCTGCACTGTCCTATCCTATATTGTGTTTGAACTTTATACATTGCCTTATATAAAGCCCTGATAGTCACAGTGGGTGTCTGTGCAATCCTGCAGAACTAGTTTGCCTGTAGGTGAACATGCCTGCAGGTGTTTGTGCTGCTTTAGACAGTTTCCTGGTCAGCAACAGTGTTGCTGGCCATGAAACTGGGCTTGTATTCACGTAAGTGCAATGTGTGGCATGCATATGCAATTAGCGCTGTTGCTCATTGAGCTAACACGTTGACTCAGTGTAGGCTTTGTGCTAAGCCTACATTGGGTTTATTGAATCCCTGGGCTTAAGTTATATAACAGGACTAAAACCCTTCTTCTCAAGTAAAATATCAAAGGTATTACAAAAATGAAAAACCCTATCAGGTCCACTAAAGGATCTCATGTACTTAGACAGGCTTTTAAAACCAAAGATAATTATAAATACTTTTTCAGATATGCTAGACAATAAAGACATACTACCATACTTTGCTCTGGCATTATTCAAAATCCAGTTCTCAGCTAATAAATATTGATAACATACTTGCACACAATTTAAGTGCCAACTTCACTCATTATTTATTTATTTATTTGTTTATTTATGTCACCGGGTTGGTCCAGCTGAGCACAAGCCCATTTTTGGTGGAGACCTGAGGAGAAAAGCTCCAGTAGTAATATTAAACATCTTACACAGATTTGTGTAGCAATTAAATTACAAAGTATAATAAGCAAGACAAAAAAGGAGTAGTAAGCATGATTATTGATATATACAGAAATATCACGTAAGAAGGATAATATATGATTTGACAAGCAAAAAACAAAGAAAAAATAAATAGCAATGGGAAGTATGGTATTAGCAGCAGTCAGGAATTTTTGAAATTAGGCAAATTAGGTAGAGTCAGCGGGTGGTCAGTTTGGATGCTGACAGGGGCATAACCAACTGTTCTGGAGGAAGTGTTTTAGTTGCATTTTAAAGCTGTTAGTTTGTGTGATGTTTCATAGATTTGAAGGGAGGGGGTTCCAGATTTTAGTTATAGATGATTTGTAAAGCAGAGTGTCTATGTTAATTTTTGGGGTACATGTTTCAAGAAGGAGTTTCTCAGAACTGCGAAGGGAGCGAGGGGGGAATAGTAGGAAACTAAGTTGGTGAGAGCTGGACAGGCAGTGGGTTTATTTAGTATGAAGTGGGTTAGTTGTAGTTGGGATAGTTTTAGAAGGTGGGGGAATTTTAGCCATTGCAGCTTGTGTAGGGCTATGCAATGGTGGGTAGGATTGGGTAAGTTGGCTGCAAATTTGGCAATTTTATTATAGGTTTGTTCTAACTTGGAGAATAGACAGGATTGGAGGTTGGTGAGTACAGGTGATCCATAAGATTATCATTTTGCAAAATCATTCTCCTTCAACTATTTAAATTTATTGGACATCCTACTGTATTCCATAGTACGAGAATACAAAAGTGATCACCCCCTTTCAATCTATCTTGCTGTTTTAAAAATAGTGACTTAACATTTTAGACAGGTAAAACTTAAGTTACCTACTTTCACATTTAACTTCTCTAGTGCACACTGCAGTGTTTAGGATAAACATTTTTTTTCATCTTACCTTTAAGCATCCCTGTGACTAGCACTTGCTTTAATACCTGGTGGAAAGCACTAGGACACCTTAAACTGATACAAGCACTCAACTCTCCTTGTTAATAAGAAGAAATTAATCATAGGCACTAAACAGCCAATAATTGCAAAGTAGCTTGCTATGGTAAGGGAAAACAGCTCCTGTACTTTACAAAAAAAGCACCAAACCAGGCATGTCCAAGGGTCAGCTTCTGGTGATTTCTCCTGTCCACTTGGTGAATCTGGGCATACTGGGGCAATGCAGCAATTGTCTTATGTACACAGACAATCCTTTCCTCCTACCACCCAACACTACAACCTGTGAGAGATGCACGTACATAGCCAAACTGAAGCAAAGCTCTCTCCACCCAAGATTGTGCTAGACAGTCAGGAGGAGAAGATTAACACCTGCGCTACACCTCAAGCAACACATAGCCCTTCTAAACCCACACCACCAACACCTACACATAGCAACACTAAATCCACATATGCGGAGGCCCTTAACTGTTACCTGCCCAAGCAACAAGAACTTCCGAAGTTAAAATGCAAACAAACAACAATTACAACCAAAGCGTCACATAGCTCACAACACCAGTGTGCCACCCAGCAACAGCCCCTAAGGTAAGACAATGTACTTAAGACTTTAGTCATAGGTGACACTATAGTCAGGCACACTGATGTCCCACTCACCAGGCTGAACAAGGAGAAAATTACAGTCAGCTGCCTGTCGGGTGCCAGGATCTGCCACATAACACATGCAGTCAAGTAACTCCACAACAAGTACAAATATGACTCTGTCATTGTCCATGTTGGAGTGAATGACTTGAGACGTACCTCTCTGGACTACATGAAAGAGCTCCTGGATCATGTGGCCCAGGCAGGTATGATCCTAGCCCTGAGTAACATCCTGCCTTCGCCCAGAATGATACCACAATATAAGGACAAAATGATTGGCTTCAACAATTGGCTAAGCTTCTGGTGTCATTCAAAGGGCATCCAGTATCTGTCTGCCTGGGGCAACATGATCAACAGACCACGATGCTTTGCCAGAGATGGTCTGCTCCTGTCGCACCTGGGATTTGGGTTACTGGCTAAGGCTCTTGCCTCCCCTATAGTGCCTTTTTTAGGCAAAGTTCAAATGATAAAATCACCACTGTAACAGGTACAAGCATGCAAAATCTGAAGGTAATGCCACTCAATGCTAGACGTCTAAACCTCAAAATGCACTCTCTCGAGGCACTCCTAAAATTGGAGAACATCAATATCTGTGCAGTAACTGAGACCTCGTTCAAGGCTCCAGAGAGCACTCCTGCAATACCAGGCTGCAACTCTTACCACACTTTTCGACCACCAAACCAGGATCGAAACACTAAAGGTGGAGGAGTGTCCATATTCACCAAGGATATTTACATCACCAGGCTAGTTGCCCAACACAATGTGTCTGAAATTCTCCAGGTGCAACTAACAC
Source organism: Protopterus annectens (assembly GCF_019279795.1). Lineage (NCBI taxonomy): Eukaryota > Metazoa > Chordata > Ceratodontiformes > Protopteridae > Protopterus > Protopterus annectens. The sequence goes on along the minus strand of NC_056729.1, from coordinate 231,347,483 downwards.
TAGGTAAGACTGCAATAGAAATTGTAGCTTGCTACAGATCCCCCACCATACCCCAAGATTCTCACTACACAATTCTAAACATATTGGAAAATATTAAGATACAACCAAACACCCTAATACTGGGTGACTTCAACTACCCTGCCATTAACTGGGAAAACGACTCATGTACCAACAAATTTGCTCAACGATTCTTGGAATTCATAAATTCCAATGCCCTGGATTAACTAATCCATTGTCCCTCCAGTGGCTCCAGTATCCTAGACCTGGTCATTACCAACATGGGAAATCGATGCTCCACACCTATGGTCACCCCCTTGTTGGTTAGGACAAACCATAAGCTAATCAACCTTAACATCCACATCTCACCCCCACCCCCCAGTAAGGAAACCTCCATAAAAAACTTCTCCAAAACCAACTTCATGCTACTCAAGTCAGAAGTTGCAAACTTCATGACACCCATGCAGATGGGAACTGAAAGTTCAACTGCTGAGTCCTACACTAAGGCACTGTATGAGCACATCCACTCATGTATGAATCGTGCCATCCCAAACAGAGCCAAGATGCTCTCCTCCAAAAAAATGAAGCCAATCTGGTGGTTCCCTGCCATAAACAAACTTTACAACAAAAGGAAGAACCTGTTACAGAAAAGAGGAAAATCCCAGGATGCAAAAAACTCCCTTACTAGCCTGAGTAAGAAGCTGAGATCCCTCATAAAATCCTCCAAAGCTAGTTATGAAAATAAAATTGCCAAAGACTCCAAAGACAACCACAAGGCATTTTATAACTATGTCAAGAATCTAAATGGCAATGCTCAGATCTGCTCTGAGCTACAAGAGAATGGCATTAAATATACTAATCCCAAGGATATTGCCAGTATCCTGGCAGATCGATTCAGTGGCAACTTCAGCCCCCTCACCCCGTAAATGGCTCATCTCAATACCAGAAGATTGCCAAATTCCAGTAATAACAGACACACAGGTAAAAAACGCACTCTCCATAGCTAAGAATACAGCATCCATGGGACCAGATGACATCCTGGGCTGTGTACTACATGAACTACAAAAATGAACTGGCACCTCACCTAAGTGTCATGTTTAATCATAGCCTCACCTCAGGATTTGTGCCCACTGAGTGGCGCATAGCTACAGGTATCCCACTCCACAGGGGGGGATCCACCTTAAATCCTGGGAACTACCACCCCATCAGTCTGACGAGCCTGATCTGCAAGGCCATTGAACATATTATCATGGAACTTATAAATAAAGACATTGGTAGCCTTCAAACACTGGACCCCACTCAGTTTGGGTTTGTGAAGGGCCTATCTTGTCTCCTGAACCTGATTGACTTCTTTGAATCAGTCTCCAGAGCCGTAGATGAGGATAAGGTGGTCCACACAGCCTATCTGGACCTCACCAAGGCCTTTGACACCATTCCTCACTCTGGAATCATAGATAAACTTACTAAGCTGGGCATTAATCCCTACATCACTCGATGGGTTGCCAACTGGCTTACTGACAGAACCCACACTGTAAAAGTAGCTGACTTCAAATCCAGCTCCAGACAAGTGACAAGTGGAGTTCCTCAGGGTTCAGTCCTGGGACCACTCTTGTTTGGCATCTACTTCTCTGAAGCACAGGCCAAAACTAAGGGACTCTGGCTAACAAAGTTCACAGATGACTACAACCTGGGAGCCATTATTGAATCTCCAAATGATGTGGATACTCTACAAAAGGGCCTTACAGAAACAGATGCTTGGTGCCAGAGCCATGGGCTCAAGCTCAATGCCAAGAAATGTATAGCTATCCCCTTTTGGAAAATACATGTACCCATGAATTACCACATAAGTGGCAGTACACTAAACACCAAAAGTGTGATAAGACATTAGGGACACAGGTGGAAAGTGGTCTCAACTTCGATAAACACATCACCACAGCAGTCAGGAAATCCTTCTATGTGGCACACCTCCTCTTTAAGGGCTTTTCATCCAGAAAAAAGAAGGTCATTGTCCCACTGTACTCATCCCTCATTAGACCCATTATAGAATACAACGCACCATTTGGTATGTACCTCTCAAAACACCTACAACAACTGGAAAGGCCACATAAATACCTCACTAAAAGAATCACAGGCCTAAAGCAGATGCTGTATGCTGACCGCCGTAAAAAATTCCAGCTATACTCTGTCGGATATCGTCTAATCAGAGGTGATCTCTGCTTAACATACAAGGCCATGTCAACCCAGAGCTGTTGGACATGCTACACTTAAAAAAATCCCAATCCCTCAGAGCCACATGCTCCAGGGATCTAAACCTTGTCATCACAATAAAAAAAAACATGCTGGAGGGATAGGTCCCTGACCCAGAGACTCCCCAGACTCTGGAATAGACTGCCCATACATGTCAAGCAGAGCACCTCTTTGGCCCTCTTCAAAAGGAACCTTGATGATTGAATGGGAGAAAGGAAAATCACCTCAGGGATCATGTCAGTCGCCCTGCTAGACAGGGGTTCAGGGAAGTAAATAATGTGGGAAGAAATAGCCAGGGAATTGTTATGGCTAGGCTTGTATAGAGCCTAGGGCCAATAGCCTAGTACCAACCTATGAACCTAAGTGACCAGCACAGTTGTTCATGATTTGCTGCTGGGATGTTTTTTTTTTTTTACCTTTAATTCTCAGATCTCCAAGAAGAGAGCTAGGACCTCTGACTAGGAAAGATTGTCAGACTGTAAACTAGGGGTTGTTATTTTGTCATCTTCTGACACCCAAACCCTCCAGAATGAACTTTCCTGAATAAACTCTTTGTATACTAAAAATGGATTCAAACTATATTCTAAACACTGTAATATCATCACGTTTAGCAGATACCACCTCATACTGTATGGATAAGACACTACTAAAAACTGAAAATGTTGACAAGGACTTTTGAACCCAGGTTGATAATTCCATATCTTTTGACCATCACAAGCCAACAAGAAAGACTTTTATTTAACATAGCTAATTACCAAAGTAATATCATCAAATCTAAACAGGTAATCACATCTTTATAATCAGCCTTGAGTAGACAAGTTATTGTGTATAATACCCAATTCAAGATGTATCTCACTAAAATTATCAAACAATTAGAAGGACCCCAATGGTTTATAACCAGAAATATCATAGTCCTAAATTCCCCGAGCTATTCATAGCGAATGGAAACTCCACCCCTAAGTTCCAAGTCTTATATTCTTTTGAGGGGAAATTTCTGTCTTCCCCACCGTGTCATTAGATGACCAGTTGTTCTGGACTTGCTGTATCTCCATACGTTCAATGGGCTACCAATTTAAGAGTTACTGACTTAAATTTTCACCATCAGGTAAACAGAGCACAATGATTTATAACCAGTGCCTCATGCCTCACCAATTTCTGTAACAAACTTTGCTTGCATGTAAAGAAGTCTGATTCAATATCTTCTTTAGGGTTTTCATGAATTTAGTCTAATACTGACTGGTATGTCCATCATGTGAAGAAAAGAAGTGTAGCCACAGAGGCTACAGGCATATTAACAGTCATAAGAACTGATGGCCTTACAATATCTTTAAATCTAGGGAAAGCAACCACATTTTTCTGTCATTGTGAGACAAAATTTGTGCACTTTCTTTATTTAACATAGCATATCTATCTATCTATCTATCTATCTGTCTATCTATCTATCTATCTATCTATATACACATACTTCCTTTGTATGCCATCTATGTATTTGTAGGGATTATAAACACTTAGCAAACATGTCTTTTTTATCTTCTACCAAAATTCTATCATAGTGTAGACATCTGACTTCTAAATATCCTGGGTTTAAATCCAGGATGTCTAAAACCACATGTTCTTGTGTCTAGAAAAGGTTGAAATCCCATGATCCCATTCCAAGCTTTAGCTGGATTATTGGGGGGAAGATCATAACAGTTGTACTAACATGTTTCTTTTACGGTCTATATTAATGTTTGTATTAAATTTGCTATCATTAACTAGAATTTCTTTTCCCTCATTTCCATCAGTTTACCTCACATTATCTTAATTTATTTACTAATTGAACCATCCCAAACATATAGTTTGTGAGGTTTGTTTTATATCTGTATGACTTGTTTCACTAACTTTGGCACTTTTCACTCCTTTCCGCTCCATTCCATCTTCTGTCCTATTTGATTTTCCTGTATTTAGTTTCCACTTTCAGAAATGTTATATTGATCTTCTTCTTCTTCCAGACATTCACTTCCAGTGACTTTAGTTAACAGCAAAATGCTGGTGGCTTTTTTTCCATTCTTTTATCTGTTTATTTCATTTCTATTATTATTGTGTTTCTTTATACAAGATAAAATATTAATTAGTTGTTTTATTTCTTGTCATAAACATACATCTTTTATTTCCCTTGTTTTTGTATGTTAATAAATCTCTTACTCATTATCATGACAGAATCTTGTTTTGTCTTCCTTCTTCAGAGCCTTTGTCCTCTCATAGTCTTGTTGCCACCATTATGTACTAATCATACTTATCCTGTTTATATACTTTTGTAATTCTTCAAGAAACTATGGCATTGGAGATAAAACCATTACTCAAAAGATGTTTGCTGTTTAGATATTTTCAAATGTTGTAAGCATTACTTTTCACTGCATTATATAGCCCTGGTGGGTCTACAAACTACTGATATAAGGGTCTAAAAATGACAAATCAGTAACACTTGAAACCTATGTCTATATGGTGTACATATCATTCTACATTACAACATTTGAAAAGAGAGTTTTTATCCAACTCATTCCATAAACCCATTTTCAATTCTTTATTTATGACCCAAGACCTTTTCTCACATTCCTAGTTGCTAATCCTCAGAATTGTCAATCCATTTCTTACTGGGTGGCACTCCTCACTCTCATTGCAACATCACCACCAAAGTTAAGTTGTTCAGGAGGAACTTACTTCCAGATATTAGCTACTAATCCACAGATTGTATAATACTGATGATTTTTCTTCTCAGCTAAAGAAATCCTGCAGATTCTGCAAGTAAATGATATACAATTTATCTACCAAATCCACACTACTATCCTGGTGACATATGGTATAGAACATATTGCACCTGGTTTTCTCCACTACTGGACTGCTGGAGCTTTCCATCATCTAATGTTTGAGAGAAAGACAAAGCATGCTTTCCAAAATGTTTGCACTCTATGGAATAAATAAATAAGTGCCCTAACCTGAGGATTGTATTTATTCAAATAAACCATAATGCATCCACATGGAAAAGGCTAAAAAAAAAAAAAAAAAAAAACAGGAACAGTTCCGTTTGCTGTATTGTAAAGATTTGATAACCATTACAAAGTCAATCAATTTACTCACTTTCCGTTATCATTTTTAAGTGGCTCATCAACAAACTAACTACCAAACTTTTGATGCCATCATAAGGTTATGTTGGCTGTCTTGCTGGTCGGTCAATAACCATCTTCAAAAAGAATACAGTGCAGTGCAGAAAAAATATTAATGCCTGTAAGGAGAGCTCCTAAATCAAGTAAATAAGAACAAGTGCTGGCATTATTACCTTCTTACAGTCAGTGTAAGGTATCACATGCACTAAGATGTTCCAGTAAGATTAAACAAACCATTGTAGTGTTAAAGGGAAAGCCACCTTTAATTATAACAGTAGCAAACTGCCACTTCCAACTTATTGAACTGTTACAGTCTTTGTATTCATTGTCACAGTCAAATAACACACCACAAATACACACATATATCAATGGCATTGACCAACATTTGTGTGCTCACTAGCTACTAGAACACATGGAATAGACCATGCCTGAAGCAAGTACATCTGCAGTAGGCTGGACTGCTATTTGTTGAAGGGGAAGGGACCAGTTTTTAGAGACTGACAGATTAGAAATTATAGTGACATCCAAAAGGGGTAGAGAAGATTCTGAGAGTGGAAGTGATTCTCAGTCTCAAAGTCAGTGGGAGATACAGTGTTCAAAAAACTCAAGAGACTCATGGAAAAAAATGTTGACTTGCTTAACATCCCATGAGGAATGTTAAAACATGATGCAGATCAGAATACCATGCTCTGAAAAACAATTTGAATAAGACATGTTAAAGAAGCAAGGGAGTGATTTTAAAAGAGTCAACCGTGGAAGCATGTTTTTCTGTTTGTTTTTTTTTTTTTCAGAAAATTGTCAGTCGGTACAGAGGACAGTTACAAGAGGGCTTAATAACATATAAATGGACTATGGATTTGTTGGTTACTCACTGTCTTCCAATTGGTTAGATGTTAATAATATGAAATCCAAACAGGGTATAAATAATTGATGTTACTTTTCTCAGTTGTTTTGCAATGAGTTGCTATACCGGTTGTTAAATAATTTAAAGAAAATCTGTTAGCATTGCAAAATGTCATTTTCTCTTGCTTATTTATGATATGCTGTTATGCACAAGGAGGGGTTATGACATGGTTAGTTAGTATAATATGGTAAAATAAGAAAGATTGTAGGATGGACTAATTTAGAGGGCTTATACTGTCTTTGTGAGGGGGAGATAAATTGAGATATAGTAATTATTGCTGTGAGGTAGGAGTCGTGGAGAAATCCATGATCACTGATGGCTTAAACAACATGGATCCATTGCTTCTTCTGACTGAAAGAGCCAGATATAGATCTAAGGATCCAAGAGGCTTGATAAATCCAGATTGGGTTGAGGTGGGTATTAGTTTGGGGTGGAAAAACGGAAAAAAGCAAAGGGACACGATATGAAATATAGTTACGTGCAATGTGGGGGGAGTTCTTCACCAAGTCAAAAGGTGGTGAATAAGGATTAAATTAAGGTGTCTTAAAAACTGATTTTACAAGAACTTAAACTTAAGAGGAAAGAGACAATCGACTTAGTCTCATATTCAGAAATGTATTTTCATTCATTTAATCAAAAGGACCAAACTACATGTGTGAACTATGATAGTGTAGGAAATATTCTTCCACATCAGGGTAGGGTGTAAATCCATTTATTACAGTGTCTGGAAAGAACTGGTGTCAAGTTATAGGATATGAAATAATGTGAAAAGTCAACAGATGTCTTACATATATTACTGCTGAAAAATAACAGGACGGCCAAAAAGAAATAGATTGGAACTTCAGTACAAATTTGTCTAGATGTCTTTTAATAACATTTGAAACATCAGTCATAAACAGCATATCAATGAATTTCATTCATAATTCATAAGATATTTGCTATTCAGTATACCATATGGGTGATAACTTCATTCCAACACAGTTAGCTTTTCAGAATTATAAACTTATTATCTTTTGGATCATGAATCTAAAAGGTGCCAGTGAAATAAAACCCACTGTTCCTTTAAATTAAACTGTACAACTCAATGAAAGAGTTCAAAAAGAAGATGGTAATACTTGTTCACTTTCACAATACTTAGTTGTAACTGTTCTCATCTTTCATGAAACCTATTAGTGCTCTATGTTTTGCCAAAAATAAATAGTGTCATTATCACTTTTTTCTCTAATTAGGAAATAATAAAATCCTGGGGTGGAGCTTGGATGGCACTGATATAACAGCACTTCTTAGAGCTCTGAAATAAATCAAAATTTTTAGCAGGAATAAAATTATAAAAGAACAGCATTTTTACTCTAACAAGCATCTGAATACTTTAATTTACTAAAACGCAAGTTTGGGGTCATTCTGATGAAAAATTTCTGCCAGAATTTCTTTGGGAACAAAATCTCTTAACAGAGGAAGATAAGCAGCTCTAAAAATAATAATACTGACTCTATACTAAAAAAGGAGATGCAACAAACAATGCCTACATTACAAGACTGAGCTATTAAAACAAATGGATTTCAAGAAAATCTTTTGGAAGTCAAAGAAAATAGTCTTAAACAGTAAACTTTTCTGAAGGATTTGTTTCAGCTGTTACAAACAACATATCTGATACTAACAGCTGTCTTAAAGAAAATGATTCTCAAATAGAGACTTTAACAAACAATACAAATTGCTGCAAGAAAAAAAATGGATGATTTAGAAAATTGAGAGGGAAGGAATAACATAAGGATACTTGGCTTACCAGAAAAAATATAAGGTGACAGTTTGGTGTCTTTTCTGACAGCCTGGTTGCCAAAAATCTCTAAAACTTCAGGAAAGATTCTCTTTCAGAATTGAAAGAGCCCATAGATCAACAGGCAACCAAGCTCAAACCAATTCCTATTGGATAAAGAGTTTGTATTAAAAAAAAAATAGAAGTTAGCTCCAGTGAAATATGACCAGTACACAATAAGATTTGATAGTGGCTGTTCATTTAATACAACAGACTTAAGAAAAAAAGCTGAGCCATTAATCAAGTAATTTAAACAAAATAATATAAGAGCTCAACTAATGTTTCCAGCAAAAATAAATCTCCATTAAACATTTGGTATCTGAACTTTCAACACTTTGGGGAAAAAAAGCGCTTCTACTACAGAGGGCATAGACTGGATATCATCTACTCTTAAGAGAACTTCAAAAAACTTTATTGGACAGATGTACGAAAGAAGAAAACAAGATTGATTTTTAAACAGTAACTCAACAATAAAGCAGATTAAAAAGTATTAACATTCTTTCCATCAAAAGGAAATAGTTGATATAAAAGTGTTCTTATTTTTGTTTTCACCGTTTTCACCAGATAAAATCCTCAGTTTTCTTTTTACCCCATATATGATACAGTTTAGTGTTTTAGAGTTGTATTTTTTATTTAGCAGTATTCTATTATTCTATATGTATTTCAATTATAAGAAAATTTGTAGTATCTATTCTAATAATATGGTCTAATTTTTAATTTAATTTATGGATCATTGTGTTTCATTTACCCTGTTTATATTCCCCTCCTAACTCGATATGTAGCACTTTAAACTCTCTTTAAAAATACTAACAATGAAATAATATATTTATAATATTTTCTTATCTTTGCAATCTCTTAATTATGAATATACTGAGTGGAGATGGGAAAACTTAGCATGATGTTAATGCTATTTTCTTCTTCCTATTAAGCTTTAATTACTGCAATGTGGGAATTATGGTATATATGAGTATAAACAACAGCAAAAAAAAAAAAAAACTGAAAACTGAATGACTACTTTTATTTAATCGAAAGTTGTAAACTTTATAATAAAACAGACCCTTCCACTATTTCATTACATCAAACATTTTTCAACTTCATGCTAGTATAGTTTGTATCTTTAAAGTTAATTGAAAAAGGAAAGGAATTTATAAATAATATTACTAATATATGTATAATTATTACATTTGACATAGTCTAGATATATTATTGCTATATATTAAAGCAAGATGGAATGAGAAGGGAAAACTGCCAGATTCTTTTGAACATTAAACTTTCACTTATTTGAATTTAAAGAACTACATGCCTAGTGTCACCGTTTTAACCATCCTCTCTTTATATCACTTTTTTGTCCCCTTCTAACTTCCTGTTAATATAAGCACTGCACTTTTTATTCTTTGGTATCATACTTCATGGATTTTTCTATTTTCTTCAAGAAATATTGTCAGCTTTTTGATTATGTTAGATTTCTATTTCTAAGAATCTCATTTTAATGTCTGTTTCATTGTATTAGCTTTATCTAGAGAAGGAAATTAATGGAGATAGAGAAATTATGGGAAAAAGAAAAGAAGAAGACATGATAAAGGGGAGGGTTTAATGTATTGTTGAGGTTGACTACTATTTCAATACATGGTGTTACATTTACAATTGTTTTAATATGTTACAATTTTGATTTTCATTTAGGAAACATTTTGTTTCATATTCTTTGACTGGTTATATATCATACATTGTATATGCAAGTCTGTAAAAGCAATTCATTCATTTACTCATATATGTTTTATTGCTAAAATGTTTATCTGTTATTATAGGTTTTAAACTTTTCTTATAAATCTGAGAATTTCACATGGAAGTTTATGTTAATTATTTATTTAATTTTCCATATTTTGGAGGAAACTTGTTTACATTTATTTAATGGGTGGATGGTAATTTATTTAATTGCTTATTTTTGTTTCTAGTGTGTTTATATTTATTACTCACCTGATTTATTGCTCTGTTCAGTTTCTACTTAGTAGTTAGGATTTATTTCTGCAGTTCAATTATATAAAACTTTTATAGCTCAAATAGTAAAACAGCAAAGATATATATATATATATATATATATATATATATATATATATATATATATATATATTACTATTGATCTTTAATTCTACTGTTGACTTTATTTGATGCAATTGTTTCTTATTGAAGTTCTTCAAGCTTAAACATAATTATTTATTACTATATATAATGCATTCTCACTTTAATTGCAAATGTAGCCATCCTATTATATTCAAACTATGTTTATAAACATAGAATTATATAACTTAAGCCTATAATGTATACCATTTGATTTATCTACTTTTATTATTACAAATTAGTTATCTATATAATGATTTATATTATGCAACCCATATATAATTGAACAACATTATTTAAACTAGTTATAAATTTAAATATACATTAAAAAGAAGATGAGTAAATAAGAAAGTAGTAAGATAAATTAAAATATATTAAAGAATGTTAATAAAAAAATAATGCTTGAATTATACATATATAAGAAATAGAAATTCTTATTGTTTCCAAATTATAATATTTCACTGCAGTGCTCCACTTATGTGTTTGAAAATGTAATAAAAAGTTACAGAAAGATAGTCTTGAGATTTTTTTTCTCTTATAGACTAGGGGTGGCTAGCATTTCATGTTTAATCTATGTTTTTTAATCAAAAATCCTTTTTGCATTTATTTATTTTTTCCTTGACACTTTATATATTAAATCTTGGTTAAACATAATCTTATTTTTAATAATCTATAATATCTTCATTATATGTATTATTTGAAAAATATTTAAATTTCTTAGTCTTTATCATTATGGACTTAACATTTTAATCACAAAATGTCAATGGCCTAAATAACCCCCAAAGATGGCAAAGTTAATAAAATATATAAAATTAAATAAACCACTTATTATATTTTTACAGCAGACTCGCTTTAATTATGAGGATAACAACAAATGGAAATCTTATAGATACAGAGTTTTAGCTCAATCTTCTTTCAGAAATAAAAGAAGAACAGCCACTATGTTATGGAAAAAAAAGAAATACAGTTATCTGAAATTCTTTCTAAGTATCAGGAACAGGAGGGTTTATTTACATTTATTATTGTATAGTACAGAAACAGAATTTGGGCATTTGTTAGTCTATACTGTTCTACTGTAATGCAAGTTAAATTGGCTAATAAACATCTCAGATTTATATAATAAATAATTACAAAGGAAATGTAATAATGTGAAGAAATTTTAACTATATATTAAATAATTCTGAATTCAACTCCCACAATAAATTTAGATTACTTCCCATTGCTATTTTTTTACAGGATTGGAAAGAAACGTTCAACATTAAAGATAATTTTAATTTTAAAGATATAAAATCATTACATTTTACCCTTTGCTCGTTTAAATTTGGTATTCAAAGAGTTGATAAATTGTTGATCTCATAAGATATTATTTCTAAAGTAATTACTTTTAATATAATACACTCAATTTTCTGATCATAATGCACTAATGTTAAACATAGAAACAGATTTTCAAAATTTACCACCTGTATCCTGAATTTTGGCATATATTTCCAGATTGAAGGAATATAAAACTGGTTACTTACTGCAGTAGATAATTTTATACATTTTAGTAATACAACTGATTCCAGTTTAGTTATGGTATGAGACTCATTTAAATTTATATTTGTGGTTAATCAAATCTTAGTATAAATGTAAATAAAATATTTGTATTAAGGACTTAATAGCTATTCAATTAAACTACATGAGAATGAAAAGAGGGGAACATAATATACTTAAGAAGTGTGAAATAAATTTCCTTTATTAAAAACAAGATGCATTATTATTTCATCAAAACATGTAAATAATCTTACAGAAAGAATTAAGCTTAAAGCAAAATTTAATGATATTAAGAAAATAAGAAATCCTATAACAAATAAAAGATATACTGACAATGGATATATTTTAGAAGTTTTAGGGATTATTATCAATTCTTGAATCAACACTTAATACACAAAGAAATGAATTTAACATCAATTATTGATCAATCTTTAATGAACAAGATTAATCCTAAATGTAAAGACAAATTACTAAAGCATATAAATTTTCAGGAGATAAACCAAATAATACAAGTTTATAAACCTAATAAAGCACATGAAAATGATGGAATTCTTTCAGGACTATATACATTATTCCTCCCCCCCCAAAACATTATAGCACATTTACATAAAAGTATGGTAGAGGTACTAGAAAACAAAAGTGTGCCTCCATCTTGGAATTATTATTTGATAATGCCTATTATATAAAAGATAAAAATTTACAACTATGCATTTTATATTGATCTATTTCTTTATTAAATGTAGACTATGCAATTTTTATGTCTATTTTAGCTGATAGATTAAAAACAATTTTACCTAGTTTAACTAGTTTAGACCAATCAGGTTTTATTTACAAAAGATAAACCTCAAATGAGATAAGCATCAAAAGACTTATTACTCATATATATTATAAATATAAGAAAGCAACAATCACTCTTTATCAACTTAGACATTGAAAAGGCTTTTGGTTCTCTAAACTGGAATTTTTTTATTCAAAGTGTTGCCTTTATTTGATTTTCCTCCTCAGTTTGTTTCACTTCTAATGAATATTTATAGTAATATAAAACATATATGGGTCGGGGTCTATATTATTTCCTTGAAAGGTTTCTCCATTAAATCCTTTTTCATCGATAAGACTACATCAAATGCTGCATTCAACAAATGATCACTACATGAATGTTTTTGCCTGGGAAAGTAACTATGTGGCCAGGATAGTGAATTAGCCCTTTTCCCCCTATAGTTCAATCTCATACTTGGTATATATATATATATATATATATATATATATATATATATATATATTTATTTATATCGGGTGGTGTGGGGGACTCAGCCCCTCACATTGGGTGGTGTGGGGGCTAAGCCCCCCACCTTTGTGACTGTAAAATTATGTAGTTCATATTACAGTTACTGTGGAAGCCAAGTGGTTTCTTTTCCTATGTAAAAAAAGTTCAATGATTGTAATGTTCACTGAATGACTGTTCGATGGATAGTGATCAATGAACAGCCAATCCATGAAGAAGTCTTTCGAATAAATAATATAGACCTGTGAGATTGGGTTCACTCACTTTAAATTCTTTAACCATAACAAATGAACCAAACAATGATGCCTCCGTTCACTTTTATTATTTGATTTAGCTATTGAAAATGTTTCAAATTTTAATTTAATATCTTCCTAAGATTCCAGGAATAGAAATTAAGCAAGATTATAGTTCCAACATAATTCCATTTGTAGATGACATTATGTTAACTTTACTCAATTCTAATGAACTGAAACTTATTATAGAAGAAGTCAAAACAATCTTAAACCTATACTTTAATAATGATAAATCTCAATTTCTCTTTTTTAATAAAAGAGGACCTTTACATTTAGAGCATAATATAAATGGCAATAAATCTTTACATTTACTTTATTTAGGAATTCATATATTAAAATTGACTGAAGAAACTATACATTTTAATTATGATAAAGTTATAACTGCAATATTTAACTCAACTAAATCCTGGAATAAAATATTAATTCCATTTGAAGATAAATTACAGTTAATTAAAATTATACCTTTTCCAAAATATTTTATATTATCCAATAACATGCAATGCCAACCAACAACAACCAAATTAAAAGCATAAATAAATTGCTTTTACATTTTTGTAGTAACCAAATAGACCTAGACTAAGCTTATATCATCACTGCAGACCTTGGGAGCTTGGAGGTATTCATTTTCCAAATATAGACACATATACAAAAGCAGCAATTCTTAAAACTATAGTTAATTGGCTAGATATTAATTACAGTGCAAATTGGGAAACCTTAAACTATGCCTTGATGAATATGAATAAACTGAAATTATGAAGTTTAAATGATCAAAAAGTACTTTTTTATATAAATCTGCAATTATATTCATTTTGTAATTTACCATCATATTCAATCAAATTATATACATTTTGTTTTAAATAGTTAACAAAAATAACATCAAACATTTTAAATGATAATTATGGTTTAAGTCTCTTATTTCATTTGCTTTATTAAAATATTGAAAAAACAGTTATTCAAAAGTTCAGTGTATATTTCTACTGGTATTAATGTTTTGATGACATAAAAATAAATCACTGGAATCTTTACATTTAGAATATAGTTTATATATCAGTGACTTGGCTCATTTACAGTCATTCTATTTGTCCAAAATAAGTTATTTTCATTTGTCTCATTTAATGTAGAAATAAATACCGTGTTTAATTACAATCTTCAATGAAACTATAAACAAAGACCAAAAAATAAATAATTTGATTTTACTTACATATAATATTAGCAAAAATAATAATAAACTGAATGCCAAATGTTAGAACTTTATCACAAAAGAATACTAAATATCTTGTACTGCACAAAATAAAGCCCAATTACTTAAATCCATCAAAAACACATTTTGGTCTCTCTATTGGCATATATTTAGACAGAAATTTATATAGAAAGCTTTTATGAGTACTAATAGAGTTGCTAAAAAAAGAAAACAAAATTGAATGTTTGAGATGCAAACATTGTTGCAATGCTAATTGGTCACGTGTTTTATAATTGTCCACTACTACATAAATATTGGGAAATGACTGAAGGTTTTCTTAAAGCTTTATGGTCTGGCTCATTCAGTATATCAAAAGAATTAGTATTATTTGATATTTTAGAAAAGAAAAATATAAGAAAATATAACTTTTATTTTAACTTGGGCAATACTTGTGGCAAGAAAAAAGATAACAAGAAGATGGAATAAATTGTTTATACTGAAGCTTAAAGACTTTCTTAATATCTTGAAAGGCATTGCTAATAAATAAACAGCAATGATAATATTAGAATTTTCCTTAAAAAGCTTACTAATGATCCATGGCTGAAAGTTTTGTCCCTCATCAAATTGTTTTTATGATTAAATTGTATCTCAGAACAGTCATTTTTAACATACTCATCTTTTATATGTAAAATACCTTATTAGTCTTAGCTTGTGCTATTTATTTCTATTCTAGACTCAGGCAATATGCACATATTGTAAATAGCTGGTTTTCTTTTTTTTAGAATATGGATTGCTGTTATTTACATTATACAATCTTATAAAATATTTGTAATGAGTAAAATATGTACTGCAAATGTGATAACACAATAAAATAATTTGGAGAAAAAAACTATCATCAAATTTTAAGTAGATACTAATTATTAAGTATAAACCATTAAACTACTGCAATGTGTTATTTTAGAATTCCTTAATTTTTTCCCCTGGATAGTCCTGAAAATAAATAAATAAACAAACAGACAAGCAAACATACTGTGTAATGTGCTCAACTGGTGGTCAATGGTGCCGCATTCAACAAGCCTGTTTATATAACAAACCTGTTAGCTGGCAAAATAATTTCCAACTTTACCCCTTCTCACTTCAAACTTCCCCCAAGAATTACCCTCAAACATAACCCCTCCAGTGATAACTAGAGAGTATGGTACTGGCTGCACTTGCTAAAGCTAAGTGCTCAGCCTCAATAGGACCTGATAAATCCTAGAATGCTTCATGAACAGTCTAAAATATGACTTATCAGGACCACTGGAGTCACTGTTTAACTACAGTATTAAAACAAGCTTTGTGCCTTGACAATAGAGGACTGTGATGGTCATAACCCTTTTTAATGGAGGACATTCAACAGATCATGGAAGCTACATTTCCATTAACCTGAGTAGTTGTATCTTCAAGGCAATTAAAGGAATTATTATGGAAATTATCAACAAGCACATAGGAGACTGCCAGACACTGGTTACATTCTAGTTTAGCTTTGGTGAAGGAACGTAATGCTTACTGAACCTGATGGACTTCTTTATAAAGGTTACTAAGGTAAAACAGATGAAGGGAAAATGGTGCATATGGACAAACCAAATCTGGCTAAAGCTTTTCATACAATACCCCACTTGGACAATGTCAGAAATCTTACAGAACTAGGCATAAACATCTTTATAACATGCTGAATTTCTAGCAAGCTTATGGATAGGACACAAGAGATTAGGATCAGTTAGTCCACCTTCACAAAGAAGACAGTCACCACTAGAATCCCTCAAGGTTCTGTGCTTGGGTCACTCCTCTTTGGATGTCAAAGCCAATGTTTAAGGTCTCTCACTAGCCAAGTTTGCAGATGATTGCAAACTGGGAGCAGTTATTGAACCTGCCCAGGATGAAAACACCCTTCTGAAAGGTCTATGACAGACAAACACTTGATGCCAAAGCTATGGCTTAAAGCTCAATATCAAGAAATGCATTATAGTAACAGTTGGGAAGTCAGGCACCCGGGGTAACTATAACATCAATTAAACATCCCTCACAACTGATCTGAAAATTCATGTAAATAACAACCTAACCTTCAACCAACATGTGTCTAATGTAGTATGAAGCCTTTCTATGTTTTTTCAATTTGTGAGCAAGGGCATTGCATCCAGGTCCACAGAATACATCATACCACTGTACTGTACATCATACCACTGATTCTAAACAACAAAAAATACACTGAACCCACAGACATCGCCAATATCCTGGCAGACAGGTTCAGTGCAAACTTCTCCCCCCCAAAAGAGCAAGTATCTATCCCGGCAGAGGGCTGCCTCCCAAACATCTCTGATGCTCAGGTGAAGGCTGCCCTCTCCGAAGCAAAAAACACTGCTTCCATGGGACCAGATGGCGTCCCAGGTTGCATCCTACATGAACTCCAAGAGGAACTAATCCCTCAAATAAAACAGCTATACAATCTCAGCCTCACTACAGGATATGTGCCCACAGAATGGCGTACAGCAACAGTGGTCCCACTCCACAAAGGTGGAGCCTCTACGGACCCTGGAAACTATCGCTCCATAAGCCTGACTAGCTTAGTCTGCAAGGCTATGGAGAGGATCATCATGGAGCTCATAAACAAAGACATTGGGGACCTACAGACACTAGATCCTACCCAGTTCGGCTTTGTCAAGGGCAGATCCTGCCTTTTGAACCTGGTTGACTTCTTTGAAACAGTCACCAAAGCCATAGATAAAGGGAAGGTAGTCCACACAGCCTATTTGGACCTTGCAAAGGCATTTGACACAATACCCCACTCGGGCATCATAGATAAACTATCCAGCTTAAATATAAACCCCTATGTCACAACATGGGTCGCAAACTGGCTCAAAGACAGAACCCACAGAGTGAGAGTTGCTGGAGCCATGTCAGACTCGAAACCGGTCACAAGTGGTGTCCCGCAGGGTTCTGTCCTGGGACCACTCTTGTTCGGTATATACTTTTCTGAGGTACAGGCAAATGTGGGAGGACTATGGCTGACCAAGTTCGCAGATGACTGCAAACTGGGTGCCATAATCAACTCTCCAGCTGACACAAACATCCTTCAAAAAGGTCTCACAGAGACAGATAACTGGTGCCAGCGCCATGGTTTAAAGCTAAATGCCAAAAAATGTGTAGTCATACCCTTTGGCAAAAACAATGTGCCCACAAATTACCACATAGGCGGAAACCCATTAAGTACAGAGAAAGTTATTAGGTACCTGGGGACCCAAGTTGATAGCAATCTCTCCTTTGAAAACCACATTGCCAAAGTGGTTAGAAAAACCTTCTACATAGCCCACCTCATCACGAAGGATTTCACATCTAGATCAAGAGAGGTAATTGTGCCTCTTTATTCATCCCTCATCAGGCCCATCATAGAATACAATGCCCCTTTTGGGATGTACTTAACCCGACACCTGCAGCAATTAGAAAGACCCCAAAAGTATCTCACCAAGAGGATCAAGGGTCTCAAACAGATGCCATATGCTGCTCAGTTAAAAAAACTCCAGCTCTACTCAGTTGCATACCGCCTACTTCGAGGCGATCTATGCCTGACATACAAAGCTATGTCAAATCCAGAATTAATGGACATGCTCCACCTCACTAAATCTAAATCCCTTAGAGCCACACGCTCGAGGGACTTGAACCTCAGCACAGAAATAAATAGAACTTGCTGGAGGGACAGGTTCATAACCCAGAGGCTCCCTTCGCTCTGGAATAGAATTCCAGTTCATGTGAGGCAGAGCACCTCACTGAATCTCTTCAAGAAAAATCTCGATAGGTGGATGGGGGATCTTAGGTTTGTCCCAGGGATTACTCCCGTGTCACTATTAGACAGAGGCACAGTAAACTAAGCCTTAAAAAGGGCACAGTATACTCAAATCAAGGGGTGGCATAAGCCATACAGAATCGGGCTAGGCTTATAATTGCCCCAGGGCAGATAGCCTAGTATGAACCTATGAACCTATGAACACAATCCCAGTCAGACCTATCATAGAGTATAATGCCACTTTCAGTATGTACCTGACCAGAAACCTGCAGTCTCTGGAATGTCCACAAAGGTTCCTTACAAAAAGAATACATGCAGTAAACACAATGTCCTATGCTGACTGCCTCAAAGCCCTGTCTCTTTACTAGATATTAGACAGACGTCTGAGTGGTGATCTTTGCCTTGCATACAAAACATCATCCTACCCTCTTTTGATGAAGCTTTTGCACATTCACAAAACAAACAGTATCAGAACTACTAGATTAAAAGATGGAGTGTTACTTGCAACATAAAGAGGACATGTTGGAGAGAAAGATATGTTTCTCAGAACATTCTGCTTCTCTGGAACAGGCTCCCCATAGTGAAGCTGAGTTCCTCCCTAACCCTATTTAACTGCAACTTGAACCAATGCATGGATAATTGGAAATTCATCCCAGTCTGTTGCCTATGTTTCTGATGGATAGAGACTGTCAGTAAATCACCCCTATATAAACAAATTTGTGAGCCACATTTTGTTGCATGGCAAGTGTTACAAGAAGCTGTAGTGGTTGCTGTCCTTGTATATACATATGAACCAATGATCCTGAAGCCTTTATACGGGAAAATTATTAATCTGCACAGTGTGTTTTGAGTTGAAATTTAAAACTGTTTATTTGATGAAACTTAAAAAGTACTATCAAGATGAAGGTAATGTGTGTGTTCTTAAACATTTAAAAGTTCTGCCTCACAAATATAAACCTAGTAACATTTCTACATTCTTCAGATTACGCTATGTCTATAAAAGAAAAAAAAAATCATGCTGCAGGAAAATGATGGGGTACTGAAAGAAAAATTACCCTGGGGAATGTTTACTGCATTTAATGAATGTTTTGAGAAGGTGTAGGCACAGCCTGCTGCAAAATGAAAACAAGACAAAGAAAGCTGTGCAGAGTGAAAAACAAGTCATGTACAAATTGAGGAATAGTTTCCCTTAAAAAAAAAAGAAACGAAAAAAAAAACACTTGTATATAGAGATTCATGTTATTGCATGTGTGTGTGTGTGTGTGTGTGTGTGTGTGTGTGTGTGTGTGTGTGTGTGTGTGTGTGTGTGTGTGTGTGTGTGTGTGTATGTGTGTGTGCATGCGCGCGTGGATGGGGGTGCATGAGTTTGTTTCTAAAATTTCTCTGTCATAACTCTGGTAACATTTTAAACTTGTGTGAGGTGCAGAATCTGAAAATGTCAAGAGTGTATTGTTGCCACTAAGAGGTAGGCACATCTAAGCTGGTAAGTAGTACTGAAGTGCAGAGTCTATTTCGAAAACTAGAGATGTTGTCTAAAAAGCAAGAACTTGTGGAAAAAGAAATGGAAGTCTTTTCAGAAAATATGGCTATACAACAAGTGGCCCAATAGCAACAACACATGATTATTAATGGAGTGAAAGAAAAAATCATGATTTGTACTGTATTATCATCATCATAATCATTATCATGATCCCCATTTTCATGTTTCCTACATGGGGTCAAGGTACCACCAGAGCCTTTGCAACCACTCTCTTACCTTCTTTGACAGTAATGCTAGACTGTTGCAAGACTACTGTCATAAAATCCATCCATCTCTTTGCTGGACATACTCATTTCTTCTTGCCTTCTTCTTCTCCATATCATCTTCTGCTTTCTTGCACGTCTTCAGACTATCATAATTTCTTCCATTTCACCTTCTACACAATTGGAGCTACTTTGGCTTCTGCTATTTTGTCACAATTCCTTTATCTGTCAACAGTGTGTATCCTACCATAATATCAGAAACATCATCCTTGTCACCTCTAGCCTCCTCAGTCGCTTTATTTTTTCTCTGCCCAGGTTTCTGTACCTTAGGACTTACTGGTCAGATCAACTGTTTTGTGTACACTACTTTTCAGCTTTTTGGCATTCTTCTGGCAGACACTATCTCTGACATTCCAGTTATTTCCAGCCCCTCTGATTCAACCTTTGACCTCCTCATTCAGGCTTCCCTTCTCCTCACTTCCCTTCATATTTTAAGCTGTTAATTTGTTCCATTATTTTCCCTTCTACCTAAGTTTTTACTTTTTTATGATTTCTCCAGTTTTCTGCCATGACAGCTGTCTTTCTTGTCTGTACACAGTTTCCACCCATGTGTCTTCATTTTTGCATTCCATTTCCACATTATTTGCTGAAGTTCCTGTACAGACTGCTTGTAATGCCACATCATCTGTCTAAAACAGCTTTGTTGATCACTGTTTCAAGCACTTTCATGTAGTGCGGTAGGAGTTTGATACATCTATACACCCCAAAGTTGTAAATTCCCCATTTATTCTTATACATTGGCACTAGGATGTTTATTTTCCAGTTATCTGGGATATACCTTTCTGTCCGTACTGCTATGAGTATCTTTTTGAATCATTTTTCTCCTAACTCACCCAGCATCTTGATCATATCTGGTGTGACTTCATTGGAGACAGCTGCTTTCCCTGATTTCATTTTCCTTAGTGCTGTTCTTATTTCTCCTAGGGTGTGCTGTCCTTCCTCTTTCATTGTATGCTGTGTTTGGGGTAATACATCTTCTGTGGAGTTTTCTTCATTTAGAAGCTGTTGCATGTACTGCTCCTGTCAGTCTTTGATATCATATGGCATAGTGAGCAGGTTTTTACTGGCATCCCTTATAAATTATGTCTGATGATGATTACCTTCATCACCTCTCTGTCTTTGTCATGCAATCTTATATAGTATCATTGCACAAATGTCTGAGTCATTTTCCAGAAATGGGAGTTTCTCTGATACATTGTTCTTTGCTATTAAAATTTCTCTTTCAGCCTCCTTGCTAGCCAGCCAGCCAGCCAGTATTTCTTCTTAGCTTGCTCCATCTTTTCTATATCCCACTTTTTCCTGCACCATTTTATTTTGAAAACTTCCTACACTTCTACATTCTACCACTACCAGCTTTCCTTATGACTCTTATTTTGATACCTAGCTAAGCCACATATCTGCCATAGTCTTCACATATGTGTTTTTGAGATTATGTCATTCTTCTTTGACTCCACCAATTTCCTGTTCTTCCTGATATGATAGAACCCTGAGTATTTCCTTGAACTCTTGCATGTTCACTCAGGCCAATCTTCAGGTCTTAAGCCTAGCTTCTGTTGACCTTAGAGCCTTCTCTGACCACTGTTTTGAAGCTGGTTGTGGCCTCCAGTGGTTTTGACTGAGGGTTGGTTGGTGTGATGGGTATGACTTTATAGTCTTTGATTCTACCAAACTGTACCTTCCCTTCTAGGATGAAGTCTACCTAAGTTGCATGTTGACCATTCTTGTATGTGATCTTGTGGCTATCTCTCTTGTTGAACTATGTATTGAACACCATTAATCATTTGCCAGACAGACAGACATCTACAATTACCACCCCTTCTTTAGTCCTGTGGGTTCACCCATGTAAGCCAAGATAGTCTTTATATACTGTTCTGCCTGTCCCAATGCATGTATTCAACTCCCCCATTATCAAGGCCAACTCATGTTGTCCTGCTTTATGTAGCAGGGCCTGACACTACTGCTTGAATGAATTCTCCATATCCATCTCACCCTGCCATGGGGCATATGCTAATATTTTGAATGCATGTCTGTCCTTACACTGAAGTCTGACCACCATGAGTATATCACTAATACTGATGACATCCCCCGCTGTCTTCAAAGACTCTTCCTTACCACAACTCCCATTCCATTTATGTTTTTTCCTCTCCTGAATATTAGACTCTGAATCCCACCTTAGAAGCTTTGCTGTACTGCTCTTGTTTCCCAGATACAAAGATGTCCAGTCTCCTCCTTACCATCATATAATCCATTTCCAAGATGCATTTTATGTACTAGTTTTTACTTAATTTTAGCAGGTTGATTAGTTTTACATCCAGCTTTCACTCCACAGAGCTGTCTCCGGTATTCTAATCGTGTTTAGGAATATATTTTATTATAAACAAGGGTAACACCAAAAAATGCACTAAGTAAAAATTCCCAAGCACATACGAGCTTTAAACAATTTCTGTTTTCAGTTTGCAAAAATAATGTGAACATCACAGCTAGATAGCTATCTGCATCTATATAAAAAGATAGACATTGCAGAGAGAGAGAAACTGGTGCAGGTAGTGAACTGTTCCCCCCAAAATTTAAGGTAACTGAGAATGACTTACATTTGTAGAACCTGCCATTACTAGGCTTCTTGTGATCAACATAACAGAAAGGTGCCTGGGCATTTAATGTACACTAGAGTGCAGCAATCACTTTTCAAAATACTTGTACAAAAATTTTAGTCTGAGAAAAAAATGCATCTTCGTATCAGTTATATGTTTTTTGGTACAAATTCCATATAAGCTGGTCACGACACATAGGTATATCCTTTAAATATATAGTTTAGTTAAAATACATTTTGAATTAAATGTTAAACATATTCTGCTATTTTAATTTAATGTGATTTATAATTCTTATTTTGTTTCAGCAAAGATGCCTCAGTAAATTGTCAGCTTATTCTTGTCCACTTACTCCATGCTGAATTTATCACAGTGAATTTGCATGTTAGTACATGTTATAAAAGAGTCCCACATTTTACCTCACTGATCTTTTAAATGTAAATTTAACTGTGCGCTTCCTAACAAAAGCAGAACGCAGTGGATTGGTTTGCAATTTAAATCATAACTCTGACACTTTATTAGTAAGATTTATGGAATTACAGGCACTTGAATAAAGATCCTGAAATATTAATAGAATTTTCTCCAGTGGATGTACATCACAACAATAATTAAACAGTATTTTAATTATGAAGATGACTGCACAAAGCAGGAAGAGTATCATAAATCATAACTATAAAGGAAGAGCAAAAGTTAATCAAGAGCCCTTTCTTTTAGCAATGCATGAAAAAAGAATTTGAAAAGCATATATGTAGAATCTGTAATAAAGGCTATAATTTGTTTTGGTTAGCTGTGACATATTTTTATGTCACTTAAAAGAACATACATTCTGTCTGCAGCTAATATACAGCAATTAAATCCCCATATGTCCTAAATAGCATATTCTACACAACACATTTCAAAATCCTTTTTTGTGAGATTTACAAATGAAAACATAATCATATTCTTACATTCCATCCACTATGACTTTTACATCTGAGTATTATTTGTTTCTTAACTAAATAGATGGACTAGTTCAAGGATCAGTTTCCCCTTGGGCCAAATGGTATACAGACTTCAGGGAAAAAAAATAACTTTTAGGCTAGAAATAAAGTAACACAAACAATGCTCTCCAAATAGGTTACTAAACATATAGCAAATATATAGGAAAATAGTACGATATGATAGGCTATGTATGAGCAAACTGTGCAAGCAGGGGTCATAATGCATGAGATGATATCACATCGGATTTTGCAGTGGTGCAGCAATAGCACTGTCACCTCACAGCAGGAGGTTCTCCAGTTCAATTCTCAGCTGGAGTGCCTTCTGTGCAGACTCTACATGTCCTCCCTGCATTCATGTGGGTTTCCTCTGGGTGCTCTGATTTCCTCCCATGTTACAAAGACATGCATCTAGAGCATTTGTCTCTGGGCCTCTGCTGAAAATCTTATCCATTCCAAGTTGGACTTTCCTGGTTAACAAAAAATAAAATAAATAAACATGCCAGCAAATTGCCTAATACATAATTAAATGCTTTCAGCAGTTTCTACCTCATAAAAGCTAGTATTCAAATTATAGGTGAATTGCTGAAAGCAAAAGATAGAATTCTTTTTTATTATTGTAAATACAGCTAGTACTGGAGCCCCTAATCATTTGTACAGAAGACAGATTGGATAGTGAATAATCAACACATTTAATAGCCAATCTAGTGTTATCTTTTCGTACTTAATGTGATACTGGTCATCTATAAGTCTAAAAATATTGACAAAGATACCTTCCATGTTGCTTTGCTTCTTGATATTAAAGTCAAGAAACAATCTTGATACAAGAAGAAATAAATCTGGTGGTTTAATCTTTAGCCTGGTATTCTTTGAGTGGTCAATGACCAGGTCCTAAATTACCTTTACTAATTTCTGGACTCTCACAGTTCTTTCGGTGGTCTGTTTTACAAGTTTTTTGTGGAATTTGTTGCTTTCTCCAGTATGTCGTTTGATACATGGTATAATAGCTACTGTTAGAAACTCAAGTGCAGGTCTTTTCACACCAAAGCTTCCTAATTATTTATTCTTATTGGATAATGGTTAGCTACAATATGCATTCTTTTTTCTAATGTAGGGGAATAATTCTTATTGTATCAATATGAAAATCATGGTTCACAATGATAAGGCACACCCATCCATAATGCAGATTTTTTTTTTCCAGTGAAATACTGTAATGCCCTTGGCAGGAATATCTGCAAGTGGCCAAGTTGAAATCCCTGGACTGTTAATATTCTGAGGTATGAGACACAAACAAACATATCAACAATCACTGTTTTCATAGGAAATCACTGCCAGTATGATTTCTAAGTGAGTTTTTGTAGTAATATCTTTGAGTTGGTGTGACTATATATATGGTATATATTACTTCAGGGAGTATGACTGGGCGTTACCACCACACAAGGGGGTATAGGTGGGATTGTTCACCTGCACAAAACACATGCAGTATAATTTTTTTGATGTTCTGTGTTTTGGGCATTCATTTTCAGTGCTTCAAATACTTGGAGTTTTGATATTTGGCATTTCACTTTATAACTGCTCCTGGGGGTTCAAAGAGGGATTTATACGATCAGATTTTAATAAAACATCTTTGTATAATGGCTATGTTCTGAGAGCAATCTAATATCATGAGCAATAAGATGCAGTCTAGCTTTGGCATTAGTACTTTATTCCTTATGGTTCTACTGGATTCCCTGTTGAGTAGGCTGACATTTTGTAACTTGTCTTGGGTTGTTAAAATACATTTTTGGCACTATTTTTAGGATGCTGTTTAAGAGTTTGTGCTGATGTAACCAGACAACTAAATATTTGCATTGTTGGGCTATGTCAGTCAGGCATTTGTGTGGGTCATTGATCTTGAGTAATACATTACCACTTACGCCTTGCTGGGTAATAGACAATATAGTCTCTGTCTTTAACAAGTTCATCATTAAACTGTTATTGCACAGCCAACCCTGTAACTTATACATGAACCATGTTTTGACCTCTGATATAGCTCTTATTTCTTTAAGAAGAGCTGGACATTTTACGTAAGTCCAGATCTATCATTTGATTTTTGATAATAAGAGAAACTTAAATTGGTTCTAGCACTGATTATAACTACATTCCTCTGTTAAAGGTTTCTACTTCTGAAGTGAATCCACTTGGGGTTACCTTGAAGAGACTTCTAGTACAGTAGTCATTAAACAAACTGAAGGGCACATTGCCATAGTATCAGAGAATAAAAGTAGCATAACAGGCTATAGACCCACCTAGCCTTTTTAAGCCTAGTTATGCTCCCTCACCCCCCTCAAAAAAATGATAGTTATTGGTATCCAAGGGTTTTGTGGGGTATATATACATTGGCATGCATAACCAGGTATTTACAGCTTCTTCCCTAATAGCGACATAGGTGTCAAAGGTATATTTACTGTTCCTTAGCCATTGACATAAGTTTTATTTGAATAAGTGTATGGATAAGCTCTGCTTCATATAGATGAAATGCCTGTTCCAGAGAAGGGGGAGCCTCTGAGACACATACTTGTCCATCCAGCATGTCCTTTTTGTGGGCAAGGATTAGGTCCCCAGATCAGGTGGTCCTGACACTACTGGTTTTATGTATGTGCAACAGGTCCATTAGGGCTAGATCAAAGGATCCTTTGTAGGACTTGCCATAAGTCACCTTTTGGCAGCCTGTAGGAAACCCAATATAAGGACAAGGCTTGGAAGTGGTCCACACAGGGCTTGTATTTGCCACTATGTATTGTTTTAGTGTGGAATATCTGAGGTCACTCCAGTTGTTGCATATGTCTATCCAAGTACATTCTGAAGGAAGCATTGTATTCCATGATTGTTCTTATGAAAGTAGACTACAACAGAATGATGACATGTTTGTATCTCAAAGCCATATCCCTGCTTATAAATTGTGTGACATAGAGTGCTTTCTACACTACAGTAGACACATGACTGTCAAATGGCAAATCACTGTCTACATGTATTCACTAATTCTCAAATTCAGAGTCTACTCTTAGGAGACTACTTTCAATGCAGTTAATTTTAGGGGAAGACATCATTCTGAAAGATACTATTATACACATTTTGCTGTTGAGTTTGAGACCATGACTCAGGCACCAGTTATTAATTTCTGTCAGACCTTCTTGGAGGATATCTGTGCCTTAGGGGGGATCAGTGATTGCACCCAATTTGCAATTATCAGCAAACTTGGTCAGCCAGCGGCCCTTGACATTAGTCTTGACCTCAGAAAGTAGATATCAAACAAGAATGACACCAGTAATGAACCATGCAGCACCCCACTAATAAATGTACTTTCTATGGAGGAAAACTCCCCTATTCTAACTTCTTGGGTCATGTCTGTAAGTCAGTTGCCAATCCAGTGGGTGATATATGATTTTTACCTTGTTTAGATAGATTTTCTACAATGCCCAGGTTTGGTATTGTGTCAAATGCCTTGGCTATATCGTGGTAGGCAGTTTGTACCATTTGGCCCTTATCCATTGCTTTGATGACCTTATAGAAGAAGTCTATTAGGTTGAGTAGGCAAAACCATGACTTTGACAAACTGACCTGATTTGGGTCCAAAGACTGTAGGTTACCTACGCCATCCTGTAGGATATCCCTGGTTATTTTCCGCATATGTTTGCATGTCAGGTCAGGCTTACAGCCAATAATTTCCCAGAGCTGTGGATAGCTGTCCATGTGGAGTGAGATAATCAGTGCAGTTCTCTATTTGTTTGGGATGAAACCTATTTGGTGGCTATGGTTAAATAGTGTTTGCAATGGTCCATATACTTCCTCTTTCATACTATTAAGGAGGCACACTGGGAAATTGTCGAGACCCACTGATGTTTTTAGCCTGAAGGAATAGCTGATTGACCTAAATGACCATGTTACTAAAAATGCATTCTTCACCAGATCTATACAATTTAAGGTGGTACAGACCATTAACATCATGGCTCCTTTACTGAAAGAAAGTGACACAAAGCTGGTACACTCCATTAATTTTACATAGGTTAGTTTTTCAAGAATTTTTGCTGTTTGCTAAGATTAGCAATAAGCCTACAGTCTGCATCTGCTTTTATAGTGTCTGTTTGGAATAGACAGATTATCATGGCATACTTACAGTTGGAGCTACTGAACCAGAGGTGAGAGCGATCACATATGCAAGCCATTGGGCAACAGGAGTAGGTGACAGATGCCAGGCCATTATTGCACATGGTCTGCAGCTTTCCTAAAAGTTTTAAAAGTAAAAGTTTGGATTATTAAACTCTCTGCTTTGGTGAATATATATAGATAATATATTAGCAGTGGGCAGTGGTATCCTTAGATTTTACTAGTGATCTTTAACAGAGTTTACAAAATCAGTAATCTTGTCTGTGTCTAGTCAGATAATGGGTTATATCATCACTTCATGCAATGACCAAAACTATGCTAACAAATGATTCGTGTTTTACATGCCCTATTTTAATTTTAAAATTGATAGGGATCTGATCTAAATCTAAAACATACACATAGCACTTTTGGGATATTTATTTCATAATTAGATTTGTTATAGTACTGAAATAATTACAATACAACTTTTCAGTAAAATAAATGGAATTAACAACCTGGAAATAAAATATGCTCAGTATTATGGCCTTTTCCTTTTTTTTCCTCCACAGTAACAGGATATGGTTAACAAGTCCTTATACTATTTCTATTTGAGATTAACATTTGAGATGGGTGGGCTGAATAACCAATGTGATTTTTTAGCTCCAGTCTTCATGAGTAGCTTTTTCTTGATGGTATTTTTTATAATACCTGGACACCAGATATATCTAGGATCAGTGCTGATAGTACTCACTGTCCACAGAAGTAATACTTGGATATTTTCTTTGTTTCTTTCTTTTGTTATAATAATCATGGTGACATCAGTGGGATGGGTATGTGAATGACAAAATCTAAACTATTTTGTAGAGACTTTTTTTTCACTTTATTTTCATCACATATCATATGTAAGCAACAACAGTAGCTAAGTTTTGAGGTAGCAGTGAAGGCAAAGTGCAATTGCGTGATCACTGTCAAAGTGATTATTGATGTGGTTTGCTGGAAAGCAAAGTCCTGCTGTCCATGATAAGCTACAAAGAGATTATAATGACCATTATTCTTTAAAGGTATTTCTATCTCTACAAATTGTAGGCATGCACAGTAGGATACTATGTTTGTGCATGAGAGAAGCAGACTGTGTGTGAATGCTCATGTCATATATGTGGTCATTATGAGCGATCAATTATATTGCTTGTCAGCACAGCTTCTGTATCTGACAGCAGCTAGCTGAAATATATTAGTGTGGACAGTAGTCTGTCATTTTCATCACTATTGAATATCAGAATAAAGACACTGCTCATCTCTTTTTGATGGTTCAGTGAATGTGCGAAAGCAAAGGAATTTAAACAACCATTGTTGCATTATTATTATTATGTCTGGTTGATTGTGACAGTAAGTATCAGAGATCAACAGAATGAAATCCCATAATAGGGCCATTAGATTTATTTGACTACTTCATCATTATAGGAGGCATACCCTATCAGAAGAAATGTATTCTATTAGGACAATATGTGAAGAAAAAAGATTAATTGATGTTTTCTGTATTTTATAAACACACTGAAAACACAACTTGATTTTACATTTCATTTTTTTTAATTTTATTGTCATAAGTTCATATAAAGATTTAAACCAAATATATTTAGATTTAGTTTACAACAAACATGCACACGTTAACTTTTTCTTACAGGTGATGAATGTGTAATACATCCAATTGTACATAGAATTTGTTATTAGAATAGAAGAGCCACAATTTCTATTTAATTGTTCCTAGCAATAATGTTTTCCAGAAGAAATGTTAATACTGGAAAAAAGAAAAGCAGAAAATATTGGTATGACTTATGACTTTGCACTCAAAAATTCATCATGCATATATATTTTTTTATATCTGCAACAAAACCTAATATTGCATTTCAATAAACATCCAGAGATGTTATGTTTATTTTACTAAAAGTAATGTTTATTTTTCAGAGCTATAACTCTGTAGTGATAGTCTCTACTAACTGGGCTGCATGATCATTAGAATATATCACATTACATTACACTTTATTTCCTTTAGCTACCGGAATATGACATCTGCTCAAGGTAGCACAATGCAGACTATGCCCAGAATATATTTGCATTGTGTTGCCATTAAAACAGAAGTAAATGTGTTTTCACTTGTAGCATTTCATGGCTCAGACTCCAAGGCTTGAAGCAGCTAAGATGCATCCACATTTATGACTATCTTCTCTGAAACTTGGGAGGTGCATTTTATACACAAACTCTACAAGAGGGGGGACATTTCCCTGATGATTGTCAGAAAGTTTTTGTGATGCAGTCTGAAAAAGAAATTGCCATATAAACTTTTATGCATAGGTTCTAACTACATGGCTTTTTAGATAATTTAATTGTCACTGTGTGATATTTTGCTATAGGGCACATGGTTTCTGCTCAGAATAAAAACAATGCAGCACTAATAAAGAGTATATTTCAAAGGTTTTCATTAGATCAGAATTTCTTTTTTTCATTTACAACATGCTATAACTCAGACTGTTTGCCTTGAAGCAGCTACTGTGGTAGTCAAATGTGACATTTATTTGCAATGAAATTCTTCAAGATAGAGTTACATCCATGTGTCATTTAATACATGAATATTCTAAATTTATTAAAAATATTATGAACTTTAAATCAAGAATTATATGGCCTTTTATACAAAAAAAAAATATAAGATTTAAAGGCTTTTCGGTGCTGCAGTATTTACATGCATACGTACATGCATTAAAAGCTATTGCTGTTACACACCTTGCGAAAGTAATGCTTGCTCACTTTAAGGTATTCAATACTGATTGCAGGTGAGAAATTGAAAATAGGTGCTGTGAGACTCTTGAGTGAGGGGAAGGGCTGGGTAAGCTGTGAAAAATCAATAACCAGAGAGGATGTGCATGAAATCAGTAGTATGTTTTTTCACTCAAGACAATAAATACAGAGAGTCTGTTCTCTAAATAATTATGCTCAGTGTATGCCTGTTTATGCTCTCATAGGAGCTTACTAGGCTATTGGCCTTGAAGCCCTTATAAGCATAGCCAAGCATTTAGCCCATGTTTAGACAAATCAGCACATGATGCCCCTGTCCAGCAGGGACATGGGTGGAATCCCAGGGGTGTATTTTCTGTTTTCCTTCCAGTTATCCAGGTTGTGCTTAAACATGGGTAAAAAGGGACTCTGCTTGACATGGAGAGGTAGTCTATTCCACAGATGAGGGAGTCTCTGGGACACAAATGTGTCCTGCCAACAAGTCCTGTTGATGTCATAGGCTAGGTTGAGGCAGTGCATGTGAGTTACTTGAGTGGAGCTTGACTTGCAGATATGCAGCATTCCCATCAAGGTGGGGTCTGTGAGCACCTTGTATGCCAGACAGAGGTCAGCTCTGAGGAGTCTGTATGAAACTGAGTAGAAAGGTAGGGATTTTAGCCTATCTATCTATGGTAGATGTTTGAGGCCCTGGATTCTCCTTGTGAGGGACATCTGTGGTCTGTCCGGCTGCTGCATGTACTTTGCGAGGTACATGCTGAAAAGGGCATTGTACTCAATAATGGGCCTTATAAGAGAAGAATACAGGGATGTTATTACCTCCTTGTCCCTGGATGAGATACCCTTACTTTATGATGTGGGCTATGTAGAAGGCTTTCTATACAATGGAAACAACATGGTGGTCAAACGTCAGGCTGCTATCAACCTGGGTGCCCAAATCCTTCATGACTGATTGCGTGCTTAGGACATTGTTATTTAATGTGATAATTTATGGGGATATCACTCTCCCAAAGGGGATGAAGATGCATTTTTTGGTATTCAGTTTGAGGCTATGTTTCTGGCATCGATCATTTGTCTGAGTGAGACCCTCTTGGAGGATGTCCACAGCACTAGGGGAATTGATGACAGCACCCAGCTTGTAGTCATCTGAAAACTTGGTCAGCCATAGTCCACTGGTTTTGGCCTGCACCTCAAAAAAATATATCCCAAATAAAAGAGGCCCCAAGACCAAACCCTGGGGTATGCCACTTGTTATGGGTCTACTGCTTGAGGTGGCTTCCCCTATTTTGACTAGATGGGTTCTATCTGGGAGCCAGTTTGCTACCCATCTGGTAATATATGGATTGATACCTAGTTGAGAGAGTCTATCTATTATTCGAGTGGGGAATAGTGTCAAAGACTTTGGCCTGGTCAAGGTAGGCAGTGTGCACCGTCTTCCCTCATCCATGGCTTTGGTGACTGTCCAAAGAAGTCAGCCAAATTTAACAGACATGACCTCCCCTTCACAAAGCCAAACTGTGTCGGATTGAGTGTTTGAAGGTTGTCAATGTCCTTGTTAATGAGGTCCATGATAATCTGTTCAATGGCCTTGCAGATCAGGCTAGATAAGCAGATGGGTCTATAATTTCCCAGGTCAGTGGACACTTCACCTTTGTGAAAAAGGTTGACAGTGACTGTCCTTCACTCAGCTGGGACAAAGACGGTACTCAGGCTTTGTTTGAATAGGGCGCCTAATGGTGCTGCAAGTTCCTGCCTGAGTTCATGTTGGATGCAGCCTGGGATGTTATTGGGTCCCATGGAGGCTGTATTTTTGGCCTTTGAGAGAACAGTAATGAACGTTTCCCTAGATATAAGGGCAAGGAGGCAGGTACTGTGGATGTCTTGATTTACAGATGCATGAGACAGAGGGGTGAACTTTTCACTGAATCTGTCAGCCAGCAGGTTGCGATTTCTATGGCATTTGTATATGAGATGTCCTTGACCACTAGTTCTGAACAGATCTGGGTGCTTCCTTTGAGGTTGCGAATATATGTGCAGAAGGCCTTATGATTGTCACTAGCAGATGTGGCCAATTTGGAGTCGAAGTTTGCAGTGGAGGATTTCACTAGTGCTCTTATTTGCTTGTTCAGGCTAAAGAGACACTGCTTCCAGTTGGGCACCTGCTCCTTCTTGGTCTTGGACAGCTGCTTTGTTTCAGCTATTAGTGCCTGCTCCTGTAGAATGCTGAACGTATCTGCTGGGCATAAAGGGAACATTACTTAGCGTTTGAATATGCATTGTTAGATTACGAGAATAAAAACATTAAGAAAATGTATGTGTTTTTCGTAAAGTCCTTCCTTCACTTTTATCAGATATATATATATATATATATATATATATATATATATATATATATATATATATAAAACAATATTCAGCAACTGGTGTGCAATAACTTACAGACAGTAACAAAAGCAGCAACAATTTTGAAGTTTTTTACAGTGACATTCAGTCTACTATCAAATTAACATATGCTTCATGTGGATTTATATCAGATGCCTTCTGAAAACCTGCCTTAAAGTGTGCACTGGACTGCATTATAAGACTCTACACATAGAATTAATTGAACAGCCTGCAAAGTCAATTACCCATTAATTATTATGATTTTACCAGAGTGAAGTCAGTTAAAACAGGGTCAATATACATTTTGATTAAGTACTGAAGCAAAAAGCAGAGATGTATTCACTCAAAATATAAGTTCAGACACAGCTTGTTCTCCTAAGTATAGAGTATATGTTTTGCAGTTAGTGTAAAAGTGTAGAGTCAACAGTCCATAACAGTTACACATATAGATAGGGAGAGTAGATGTTTGGTCAAAGAAGGGTTTTTTATACATTGTAGATAGTATTTGTCCATCATCACAAATACCTATTTTGAGCAAGGTTCCCAAATCACAGTTTGGAAGTAGTGCTTAAATTTTACAAAACGTATCTTCTACCATTAGACATCCATATTCCCAGACCTATACTAGCTTCTTGTTATCTTGTATATTTAATTAATTACTAATTAATTATGTTATTTATTATTAATTGTTTACCAAAACATTCCATCTGGGCATACCTTGCTCATTTTCAATGAAGTCTGGGGAGAAAAGCTTCAAGTATAATATATGTGCAAACAGTATAAAAATGCATATAAGACTCTTCTTGTTCAATTTTAGCAAACAAAAAAAGTCCACGTTCTAATTATGTAAGTAAATACAATTCCACTTTAAAATATCCACATCAGAAGAAGCAAAGAACAT